>NC_083359.1:82740714-83051785 GCF_030254825.1 Meriones unguiculatus | reverse complement strand
TTAGTAGAAATTAGTGGCTTGATAGAAGTGGCAATTAAATCCTTTAGATTAGTGGAGATATCTGGAAATTAGTGGATTGATAGAACTGCCAATTTAGAAGAATGTTTTTGTATACTTGTATGTATTTAATCACCTTTTCAAGAGCTTTTTGGGAATAATAATACAAGTTGTCATTGATTTGGTCATGTTATTAATAAGTTTCTGGTAAGTTTTATGATAAATTCGTCTGTGTGAGATTATGAATTGTTTTAACAAGTTGCATAGGGCTGAAGTTCAATAGCTCTGCTTAGAGATATGTGCCTGTTATTAGAGGGAAAAGTCAAAGCATCCAAATGTGATTTGAGTACCAGAATTTTTGCAGCTTAAAAATGAATCTGTAGATCTAATTTATTTATCATGTCAAAATGTTTTTTTATGAGTATGTGGTCACATGTACTACATATTCAAACTGTTCCAGTATTTTGGAGTTAATAGTTTTAATCAGAACTATAAAAGATTAGAAAAAAGCATTCCTATATCTCTCTTTATGTTTTTCTAACTGTCATCTATATGTGATTCCAGCTCTTAACAGACATCATTAATATACCTTTCTAACTCCATCTTCTAGGGATTAGCTGTAGGCTTGGTATTGGGTTGCCTAGTAATGTTATTTTTCTCATCAGGTGGAGAATAAGTCTGTTCCCATAAAAGCATCCTTTCTGTATTAATTGGTAACTGTTCATTTACAATGTAAAATAGAAATGATGTACTTATTTGAATGTCGGTTGTCTTTGGGGTTAGTGACCAACCTTCAGATAACTTTGACCAAATTCAGAGCCCACCTTGCCCATTCCAGCTTGCTAATTTTCAGTGTCGAAAGAATGGTTATCCCGATACCTATCATCCATTTTATTAATAAAATAATCACTAATGTTGGTTTGGGTGTCTAGTCATAGCATAATCCATTTTTTCATTTTACACCCCTTTTGCTTATTTATAGTAGACCCGAATGATTTGTACATCGTAGAACCCCTCAAGTTCTCTCCAGAAAAAAAGGTAATACTCTCTTTTCCAGTCTTTCCAGTCTGTTGTAAGCTGTGTGGTACTAAATAAAAACCAACATTGAAATGTTAATGTGAGTTCTTGTCACCAAGTGCCTTTACCTGCTAAGCCACCTTGCTGACCTTGCTGTTTGTTTGCTTGCTTTTGAGACTCAAAGTAGCTCAGGCTAGCCCTGAGTGGCATCAAACTCACTGCATTCCTCCTGACTCAAAAATCTCTAAAGGGATGGGATAATAGATGTGAACCATCATACCCAACCATAATGTTAATTTCTTTCTCTTTTTTTCCTCTTGTTTATATTTGTTTGTTTGAGATAAAGTCATATGTATGCCTCATACCTGAGAATGACTTTGATCCTGCACCTTCTGAGTACAGGTGCTAGCATTACAGGCATGTGTTACCACATGGAGTTTTTTACTCAGGATCAAACCTGGGGCCTCATGCCTACTATAAAAGCTCTTTACTAATTGAATTGTATTCCCAGTTCCCATATGTTCATTTTCAGTGGTAATAGTGGTACAAATGTTTAGAGGGGTCATCAAACTGTGGGCTATTTTGTATGAAATAGGAGCCAAGAAGGTATTTTCTCATATTTAAAGGATTACAAAGTAAAAACCAAGAATACATTAAAGGGATATTTATGAAGCCTGAAAAGCCTAAAATATTATTATTGAACCCTTTAAAGAAAAAAAATGTGCTGATTCTTGGATGATAGTCATAATTTGGTGAGCATCTGCGTGCCAGGCACAATGCAAGCAGTGTATCTATAATCCTCTCCACACCTCTCAGTGGTCATCTCCCTATCTTAAAAATGAGAATACAAACAGAGGCTGTGCTTTACTTACATGTCCCATTAAAATAGTGGGCAATACTAAGTACCTTCTTAGGATTTTTCCCTTTTGGCTATAAAGTCTTGATTTTCTTTTTTACCTGTCAAATTATTAATATTTATTTTTATTAGCAATTATTATCTGTAGTGATAGAATTTCAAACTGTATATATGGCCCAAGTGGCTATAAGCAATTGAAACTTTCAGCTGACGAACATTTACAAAGTGGGTTGTCAGTGATATTATCTATTCACAGCAGAACTGTGTGTGTGTGTGTAACTGTTTTACTTCTCATCAGCAGTATTACTTTTTTTCTTATATCTCATAGCTAATAAGAAGCTAATTTCTATGCTTTTATTTCTGTTATAGAAGAAACGTTGCAAGTACAAAACTGAAAAGATTGAGACCATAAAGCCTGCAGATCCATTGCACCCTATAGCCAATGGAGACATAAAAGGAAGAAAGCCCTTTACGAACCAGAGAGATTTTTCTAATGTGGGAGAAGTTTATCACTCTTCTTACAAGGGCCCTCCATCTGAGGGAAGCTCAGAAACTTCATCACAGTCAGAAGAGTCCTATTTTTGTGGCATTTCAGCTTGCACAAGTCTGTGCAATGGACAGACCCAAAAGACAAAAACTGAGAAGAGGGCTTTAAAACGAAGGCGGTCTAAAGTCCAAGACCAAGGAAAGTTAATAAAAGCTCTTATACAGACTAAGTCGGGGTCATTGCCGAGCCTGCATGACATAATCAAAGGAAACAAGGAAATCACCGTGGGAGCATTTGGCGTTACAGCAGTCTCGGGACATATCTAATAGGAACTGAACATTTATACTGAAGATTTTTTTTGTTCTTTGAAGAACAGCCTGTGGTATTTGAAGGGTTGGGGAGGGATAAAATATTGGGGAAAGTATTCAGAAATTATGGTTTGTTCTTTTTTTTTTTTTCTTTTTAAAAAGACGGGATTGTGTCAATCTTTGCTGATGAGCTACAGTTTTACAAGGCTGATCTCTTCCTATAAGGATGAAGATAGATATTTTATAAAGATGCTTTTTCACAGATAATTACTGGGACAAAATTAATTTGGAAGCCCAGTTCTTTGGTGGCTAGGAATGAAAGCCTAAACCTCGTCCTTCAGCTTGGTTCCCACTTCTTGCACCTTCCCATATTTATGTGCCTTTTGTCTATTTATAATGCCACTGGGAGAGGAGAGAGAGCTTTTCCTGTCATTTGATTTGTTTTGTGACTTTATTAGGTTTTGAAGCTGCGAACACTACAAGGCTTTAAGGTGGTCTGTGCCTGAAGCTCAGCAGTGTGGGTCAGTTGCATAATGATCCTAAAGACTTGCCAACTTAGAATAGCTCAGCAGTCTCACTGGAAATAAACACTTGCTGAAATTTTCTAAAGTCCTTTTAGATAAAAGGTGATGATTTCACCTTGGTCTCATTTAATTTAGTTGGATTGGGTTATTTTTTCCTGAGTTACTAACTCAGTGAAATGGTAAGATATATTCTTGGAAATGACAGGTATTTGAAAACAAATTTATTATAAATTCACCTTTAAACACACTTAACTATTTGTGATGATTTCTTTACACTGAATTCTCAATGTTCACAGTAAACACTAATCCTCCAAATCTTCACTTCACCAAGGCCAGGTTTCCCATGGTCCAGTCACTGCCTTTGTACATAGTCACAGAACCAGCCAGTGAGTGTGTCAGGCCTTATTCAGTCTAATTGGTTAAGTCTAGCAGGATTATGATTCCTTGATGTTTGCTTTTGTTGGCTATAATGTGCAGATGTATATGTATGTGGTGTCAGCATCTGTCTTCATTTATCCTCCCCCCCCCCCCCAAGCAATTGGCAATGTCTGTCTGAGTAAAATGACTTCATGATGTGTGATTGTACAGAGATGAGTGAAAGTGAAATGTGCTTGTTTTTTGAGAGAATTGACCATTTTATGTTGTAAAATTTAAGTTATAACTTATTGAGCACTTTTGTTAATAATTGTTTTAAATTTGTCTAATACCTTTCTTGGTATTGTTTGTAATGTGATTTATTTAAAGTCTTTTTTGTTTAAGTTGCTGCTTTAGGTTAACAGTATGTTTTAGGAGATGAAATTTTTTTCTCTTTCCAGTCTGCACAATTAGCCATTCAGAGCAATAGGGCCTGATGGTATAGCAGGCCCTTGAGAAGTCCAGATGAGAGCAGAGCTAGAGTGGGAGGTCACACTGTCTGTGTGTTGTGAAAAGAGGGTTTTAAATATGTAACTACAGAGCTGTAGTACCATTAGAAACTGTGAATTTCCAAATAAATCTGAACACTTGTCTTTATTACTTACTGGCTCCTCTATACTTTAAAAGATTGCACAAATGTATTATATACCTCTGATGATAGATTTAAGGTTTTTGCCATCTTTCAGGCTAAATATGTTAGCATTGCTCATTGCTCACATTTCAGGCACCGTAGTATACACGTTTACCTAAGCAGTATGGTTTCTAGTAAACACTAAAAAGACAGTTCTCATATTTAGTAAAATGAATATCTACCTAGAGAATTAAAGTTTTAGTCTGAGTTTTATTTCTCCTTCAGATTATAACTACATGTAAAGGGGGGGGGGGGCAATAAAAACCCAAACCTTTAATGGGTGAAGATTCTTGCCAGCAGCAGATTTGTGTCTGTTAAGAAGCAGCAATCAAAATCCATGGACTGTGAAACTCCTAAAATTTTGAATTACTGCTCAGTTTTTTTGGAAGATTTGTAGCATTTTTAGATTTTGGATTTTGGAATTAAGGATGCCTACCCAATTAACACAATCCAAAATTCTTCAGACACTTCTCCCAAGTGTTTCAGATAAGACATACTCAAACTGACTATATGTGACTCTAAAAGGTTTTCAACATTACCTGGTAACCTAACCTCATTTTATGTGACGTGTTAAGTAAGGTAGTAAAACAGAATGAAATAAAACTTCACTGAACTCAAGCAAGGCAAGTTCTTTGGATTCTTAATGTGTTAGTGGAGGTTTATATATGCATATGATTTGAGGAATTAGTTTTTACAGAGCTTGTATACAGATACAGCATTCTCATGCACACACACACACACACACACACACCTACCTTTCACTGTACAGGATATCTTCTTCTCCAGCAGCATCCATTTTCAGTTCTGTATCTCAAGTACTGTGCTTACCCTCTACCTTATGTTGATACATTATTTTAGATGTGTATCCAATTTGAACACAGACATAAAACATATGTAAACCTGTATTTGTTTGTCTAGCTTAATAAGCCCAAACCACAGAAAATTAAATAAGATATCTTAGAAATACTGGTTTTTTAACTCTATATTTCATAAAAACAGTTATTAAAACCCTGACATGGTTTTATTCAACAGCTAATCTGAGAAATTCAAAACCATGAAAAAAATTGAATACTCACGCACCATTACCCATATTTACCAGTTGTTATATAGTTTTCTTTATTTATATATGGTTATTTATATCTGTGCTATATACATATGTATACATATATACATTTAATGTATAGTGCGGGTACAACGAGTATGTGTATGCATAAGACACATTTGTTAGATGAACATGTTGGGACAATGACCCTTCACCTTAAATTTATGTATTTTCCTAGAATAAAGATAATAACTTTACATGACTATATTAGAGTTCTCTAGAGTAACAACTTAACAATGAATCTCAGTATCTATAAAAGGAATCTCTTAGCATGACTTACAGACTGTGGTTCAGCTAATCCTAACAATGGCTGCCTATGAACAGAAGGTCCAAGAATCCAGTAGTTGTTCAGTCCACAAAATGGCTTTCTCAACTGATTTTCAGTATACACTGGAATCCTGAAGAAGTAGACTGTAATGCCAGTGAAGGAATGGACTTGTCATGCAAAAGCAAACAGGCAGAGCAAAAGCTTTCTTCTTCCATGTCTTCATATAGATTTCCAGGAGAAGGCGTGGTCCAAATTAAAGGTGGGTCTTCCTACCTCAGTCAGTCTGAATTAGAAGTGGATTTTCCTACTTCAAATTAAGCAAAAAATCCCTCACAGATGTTCCCCTCTTTTTTTATTTTAGTTAATTTCAGATGTAGTCAAGTTGTCAACCAAACATATCTCACGTGCTCCCCCCCACCGTCAACTTCACACATAATCATACCTCCTTATATCATGATTAATTTCCAAATGAAAACAATAACCAGGTCATAATTATAGTTAAACATAATAGAACTATCCCACGCACAGTCGCAGATGCATTATATATTCAACCAAGTCATAACTACCTAACATGATAGAACTCTCTCTTGTAAAAGTGAATTATAAATTTAGAATGGGTGGCAGTGTCTTTTGAGGAGCTTTTTTTTTTTTTTTAGTATCTCAAACTTAAATGTGATAACCATTGGTATTCTCTTAAATCATGTTACATCACATGGGAAAGAAAACACAAATATCTAGAGCAATGCATTCTTAATAACAAACACTCATGTCAATTGTCAGCCTTGTTTCTGCATCTGGTCATATGGCCTTAGCTGGAGTTGGTAACTTCCTTCCTCTACCTCTTGGTTTATACAGCCTAGAGTACATTTCTCTAGCTTTCATAGTATCCATGAATGTACTTACATAGTAGATACAGCTGGACACAGCCTGGTGTGACCAGTGTGGTGTGGTTCAGGTACCAAGTGGGTTCTTGGCAGAGAAAAATCCCACCTAGGTTTCTGTTTTGTTTTGATCATTTTATCAGGAGGAATAGGATATATTGGGTTTAGTTTTGGTTTTAAGACTTTTATTTGTATGTGTGTGTGTGTGTGGATGTGTATGAATGAATGTCACATTATGTAAGAGTGAATGTATGTGAGTGTGTCTATGTCACATTGTATGAGGTGTGTGTGTGTATGAATGTCACATTGTGTGAAAGGACGCAGAGGCTAAAGAGGCGTTGGATCCTCTGGTGCTCTAGTTCAAGCAGTTGTGATCCATGCAGTGTGTGAGCTGAGAACCACACCTGGGTACTTTGGAAGAGCTGCACATGCTCTTAATTGCTGAGCCACCTCTCCAGTCCCTGTCTGACCCAGAATTAATTCTGCTGTGCTCACTGTCTTAATGACTGACATATAAGTATAACTAAAAATGTTTGTGATAGTCTGTATATCCAAATGAATACATTTATAGTAAGAGCTACTTTGTCAAATTCCTAAGACTTCCCTTTGAACTTTTGTTTTAATTAAAATATAAAAATCTATATAGAGAGATGTTTATTTCAAAATGTTTGTCTTTTGAAGCTATGTAACTCGCTTCTTAGGGTTGCTGTAATTTGCAATTCTCATACTTTTATATATTGTTGCTATTATGAATGAGGTGCTTCTAATATATTTTCTAATAACTCTTTGATAATATGAAGAAAAACAGGTTTCATTTAAACATTTTATCATTTTACCTTACTAGATACCACTGATTTTTATTCTCAGTGGATTCTTTTACAGTCTACCCACATCACATTTATCTCATTTCATATCTTTTATACCTTTATTATTTTTGCTTTTATTTTGAATTTACTGGAACTTCTCAAATAGTGCTAAGCAGTAGGGGTACTAGCAGGCATCATTTTCCTTTGTAGAAATTAGAAATTTTACAATAATTTATAAACAATAATAGTGATTTGTTTTAGATAATGTGAGTTAGGTACCAGTGGCTCATGATAGAACTGTAGCACTTGATAAGCTGATGATTTTCTGTGAGTTTGAGGTGAGTCTGGGCTATAGAGAGAGACCCCCATCAAAAAGCAAAACAATAAAAACCTTCGTGTTAACTATTTTGCTTAAAGCTTTTCTTAGTTTGGAATGCACGGTGGATTTTATTAAAATATTTTGAGCAACAAATGAGTTAACACTTTTCCTGTGATCTCTGTTGTGAAGTGAATTATTTACTGAGAGGTTATTCAGTACTAAATTATCCTTCATATTATTTGGAGGAATCGGCTTGGGTTTTGAGTCTGTTATTGGTCCAGTGTTAGTTGGCTAGGGTAAGCTATATTTTTCATAACAAATCAAATCTGAAACCTCAGTGAATTAACACATGAAATCTATTTGTCACTTATGTAACATGAAATCTATTTGTCACTTATGTAAAGTCTGATAGAGCCTGATGGCCTTTCTCTGTTGTCTTAAGACTGTTTAGAACACACAGTATCAAAAACTCAGGCAAAAAGGGAAGAGTGGGCCAGAGAGACAGCAATGACCAACTCAAATGTGGAATAAAATGGTTTTTTTTGTATTCTTACTTCAATGTTGAAGTAAGTGACATTGCCCTAGACTAAGCACACTTGGGAGATCTTCCTATTTTTCTCCGCCTCAATATGTTTATCATTAATTTTAATAGTAAAGATAGAGGTTTGATTTAAACATTTTGAACAGTTTATGTAACTGAATTCTTCTATTCAGTGGGAGGGAGTATGGTATCCGTAACTGTCTGCGCTGGAGGCTCTGAAATTCTTCCAAACATTCATCTTCCTATTTCTATAGAAAGCTTTGATGCTGATGCCCGTGTCACCATTTGCTGAGTACTGCTCTGGGCATTATTTTCCCAGATATGACTTGCAGCTGCGTCGTCACAGTGCTCTTTCCCTCTCTGCGGGTTGTTGGACACTTCTCTTGTTTCTGTGTTGTAGAGGAGGTGCATTCAGAACTGGTTCTTGTGACTGTTTACATCTCTTTGGCATCTCACTTTACCATTTCTGATCTGTTTCTCTTAAGATTCTGGCTTAGTTTAGCTCTCGGGCCTTTAGCCACTGTTCTTGCCTAGTGTTTTCCTTCGAACTACTCATGTCTTTATTTTACTGCCGATGTTACCTGATTTCTCTGAACCAATGGAATATGTAATTTTTTTAATTCCATTACTCAGGAACTGCTGCAGGCCTCTGTGTAGGAGCTATGTTTTCTAGAATGTAGTATCTCATGTACATCATGTCCACTTATCTCCTGGCATATGCTCTGTCTAATGGATATAGAAGTATATTTGAAAATCTCAAAAAGCAGCCTGCTTATTCTGTCTCCTGACTAGTATTCTATCTGAGTCCTGGGGCATATAATGTATGAGTTACAAGGCACATTTTAATCTTTGTCTCGCTGTTACATAATCTTGTTTCATGGCTCCTATCCACCTAGATGGCAATAAGACCCTATCTCTCCTCCCCTCCCCTCTCTCTCTCCACATACATATGGATATGTGTGGATATATGTGTTGTGTATCCTTGGATTCTGACAGTTTGTAAGTCTCAGTTATATATACATACCTACACATGTACACATGCATGCATACACATGTCTGTATATCTACATATGTATCATGGCTTATATATAATATGCACACTATGAAGGTTAATTTCAAGTCCATTTGCAAGTTGATGAGATCTAGAATCAGATCTAGAATCCTGGGAAATGAGACTCTGAACAATGCCTTCTGGGGATTATCTTAGGTTAATGAGGTCGGAAGACCTGCTTGCTAGCAAGGGTCCTGAACCAGAAAGGGCTGAGATCAGATATCCATTGTTCTGCTCTTCCTCCTTGTAAATACAGTATGAGCAGCTACTTTAAGCTCCTGTTGGCTTTGACTTCCCAACCATGATGGACTGTGCCTTGAGCTATGAACCAAAATAAAATGATGAGACCAAAGCGGTAACTTGGGGAAAGAAGAATTTATTTTGGCTTATAGTTTCACAGAGAAGTTCTGTGGAAGAGCATGTGCAGAGGCTTGCTTATATGGCAGCTGGGTAACAGGAAGCAACTGGGCAGGGTATGTCCCTCAAAGATCCACACCTAGAGACCCATTTCTATCAGCCAGAATCCATGTCATAAGGGTTCTACAGCTTCCTAAACAGTGCCATCACCTGAAGACCAGGTTTTTAAACACATAAGTCTGGGGGAGACATTTTAGACCCAAATATAAACTTGATGTGTGTATATGTAGTTTATATAGTGTGTGTGTGCATACATATATATATATATATATATATATATATATATATATATACATCTATATGTAGTTTTTATATTTGTAGTTTTATAGATATATGGGAGAATGCTGCACTGGGGAAACCATGTACCTCCATAACTCTTAAAAAATTAAATCTTAACTTTCATAAAAGGATGTTTTGGAGTTTTTCTAGGAGAAATGATGAGCCGACCTCCTTAAGGACCTGAAGGCAAGTATGGGCCTGTAGAAAAGGTCTTGACTGCCGTTTTTGTTGTTGTTGTTGTTGTTGTTGTTGTTGTTGTTGTTGTTTTTGTGAAGTTATTGATCTAAGTAGTATGTTTAACAAGCAGAACTAGAAATGCAACCACTAACTTCTTGGTGGGACTAGTTTTGCCTGTGTTTCAGTATTATGTATGAGCACAACCCATTGTTGTTATGGGTACCACAAGCTCCAAAGCAGTCTTAAACTGCCATGTAGATCTTCTAGGCCCAGATAAAAGGTAAATACCATTTTATTCCCAATGAACTAGTCTCTTCCCATGCCAGGGCTGAGAAGGGTTAGAACCCGGGTGGCAGGGCTCAAAGCAGCTCTTGACCATGTGTTTGCCTTTTCTCTTTTTGTTGGTTGAGTTACAGACATCTGTAGATTGGAGTAGAAGGAAAGAGGTAAATAGAACAAGAAAGTTTCTAACCCGGTGCTGTGGCAAGACAGGCTTTTAGGTCTGGCATGCACTTAAAGATGCATGTTGTCATGCATGTTGGGTTTTTGGAGGAAGCTCAAGCTAGATTTCTCTCACCTTTGTTTCTGGAAGATATGATACGTACCGTGCCTGCCACTTACTCTTGTCCAGCTCCAAGGATCTAGTATCACTTTTTAGTCAGGCTTCCTTTGGGGAACAGAACCAATAGAGCAGCTATAAAATGTGATTTGTTCGACTGGCTTACAGGATACTGCCTGGGCAGTCCATCGATGGCTGAGTTAATGCTGGAGAGGCCAAGAACCCAAGGATGCATACTCCTAAGGGTGGATGTCTGTGGTAGTCCAACCTTCAGTCTCTCCCTTACCTAATTTGTCCCTGGAAGGTGTCACTCACATTCACAGTGGGTCTTCCTACTTCAGATAATTTAATCAAGAAATGAGGAATCCGGAAACCCCAGTGGCTTTCCTTTTATGTCATGCCAGATCCAGTCAGCAGCCAAACAACCAACACAACTGCCTCTAGCCTTTCTCTGTTCCTTCAGGCAGTGTAATTAGAGTCCAGCTCAGCTACCGGAAAGCTCTCACATGGAATTGGCATTTTATTCTCCTGAAAAGGTTCATTCTTGGCACACAGACTCTAAGAATGCTGCCCAATACAGTAGCAAACCTTACATTCATATTATGAGGATAGTTAGCAGCAAGCCTTTAAACTCTAGTGTTCTAGGCAGTATTAGGACTTTAGATAGATGTACTGAGTTCCTCACCAGGCAAGGACGGTGTCACTGTAAGTATCAGTCCTTGGCATAAATCCAGCAGAACTTCCCCCATTTAGTGTGTGTATATATATATATATATATATATATATATATATGTATGTATGTATCATATACATATATAGTCATATCCTGATGAGGCTTACACTCAGAAATACACCAACTTCATACCAAATAACTGCTTAGAACAGAAAATCACATTATCTGTCCTCCAAGGAGCACTTAACGTGAACACTACAGTGATCATAGCCTGGCATGATGGCTCAGCTCTGTAACCCTAGCACTTAGGATGTGGAGGCAGGAGGATTGTGAGTTTGAGGCAAACTTGTCTCAAAAAACAAAACAAAAAACAAAAGCCAGATCAATTTCTGGGCTTGGGGGCATAGTCCAGTGGTAAGCATTCTTCTGAGAGGTGTGTTCCCTGAGATCCACCCACAGCACTGAAAAATATGCTTTAAAACATTTTCCAGTAGTTTCAGGAGAAAAAAACATACTTTTCTTTGAGTTGGTTATGAGCAGTACAAATACAAATGATAATTGTTTCACACACAGTGAAGATTGGTTTAGTGTAGTGAATTAGGATCATGAAAGTGTTCTTTAAAACATCCTGTGTAGGGAGGAAAATGGCATGTTCATTAAATTTGTAACATTGAATTGTGAGATAAGCCCTTCCTTAAAAGAGACATTTTTTCTTCAATGAGATAAAAACATTCATGAACCCAACTGAAAGGCTGGGACTACCATTTCTCTTACAGTAAGAGGCCAGGAAGTCCATGTTGTCAAGTTCTGAAATTGGGTAGTAACCAGAAGTGGATGTAGTCAACAGTGAGAAATCAGACTCTTACTATTGGGGTTTATGGAGCACCAAAAAGATGAAGTACAAAAATAACTCAGTCCCCACATAAAAATATGGACTTGAGGTAACCTGAAATCCTAAAATGCATCTAAAGAGGCTCCACTTTAAATAGCAATAGCCCCTCCAAGTCTCTGATCTCCCCCTGAAAACCCAAGAACACTGGTAGTCCATGTCAAATGTGCCCCATTCCAGCTTCGTCAGACATGGCCTGCACATATCTTTCCAGAACAACTGATCAGAACAAGCTAACTACAAGGCTGTACTGCCCATGGCAGGCTGGCTCTGACTGTTGTCTCGGGAGTTGAAGTTATAGAAGATAAAGAAAACTAGGAGCTTTTCAGTGTTAACTTTTTTCCTTATGAGCTACGTCAATTTAAAGGCATCTCTTGCTATTTGGCTGAAGATTTAGTAGATCTCTCCAGGAGTGGAGATGGTGCTAGCTCATTCAGTTTTATTTGGTCATATGGTGACTTTTAAACTGATTCATACACTATTCTCACTAAAAAAGAAGTAATTCTGTGTTTGAAAAGTCCTGTGGGTCTGCATCACCGTTCTACAATGTTTATGGAAAAGGAGTTAGCATAATTAAAAGATAGCCCATTACATTGAATGTGAGGAAATGGATTATCTTTAGTATTGTCACTAAGGAGTATAATAATTTTATACACTTCAAGACAAGTTATAGACATGCACATTTCCACTGGTAATTGAGTGAGAAAATGTTCCTTGACTTTGTAACCTGCCTTTACCACAATTTTATGTGTCTTGGGGCTATTTCTTTGTGGTATATAATAACAGCCAAGAATTATCAATTAGCTCAGAAAAGAAGCTTGAGAGAAAGATCTTTTATTGTTTGGTCCACATCAAAACATTTCCTTATAGGTCAGCTTAATCTTCAGAATACAGTAATGCAGCTCTCTGAGGAGTCCTGCCAAGGGATCCAGAAGGTTCAGGCCATGCTGGATAGTATGTTCCTTCATGGTGGTTCCACAGAAGAAGAGAAACTTAACTGTTCCCCAGCTTTGGTCTGGGCCTGCTCCTGTCTCCTATGGGGACTTCCAGAACACGCACTGTCTGCCCACAACTGTAGGCACTAATAAGCGAGAGGCCACTTGGGCTGCAGATGGCAATGTCACAGCAGAGAGGCTGTCTGAACCCTTCAGAGTTCACAGCATATCAACATGTGCTTCAGTGCTGGACATGAACCGCTGAGTTTGATCTTGCTTTGGTCTAATCCTTCCATGGATTCTCCTCCCCTTTTGGGAAGGACATCTGTACTGTGCTCTTGTACCTAGGGAACACAAACTGTTCTTTTTGATGCCATAAGGACTTGTACCTAAGAGTCTTCCTGGAGTCTTAGGAGCTTTTAAAAAACATTCTTTGGATGGTGGAACTTTAATATATATATATATATTTTTACTTTCTAAGTTAAAATATAGTCAGATCACCTCCCCTTTCCCTTTCCTTCAAACCCTTTCATATACCTCACACCCCTCACACCATTTAGATTTCTAGTATGTTTTTCTTTGTTGTTGTTACCGATATGTATAAATATCTAAATACAAACTTTTGAGTCAGTTTAATATTACTTGTATATATATATGACTTTAGGGTTGGTCAGTTGGAATCGGATAGTCAATTGGGGGCAGGGCAGAAGGGCTCATCCATGAACACAACTAATTCTCCTTTCCTCAGCAGTTATTCCTTGCCTATAGGTCTTTGGCTAATGGTGCCCCCCCAATAATAACAGCCGTAATGTTGGGGTCTCATGGGTATAGCTCCCCTGTCATTTCTAAGACATATGATCTCACAGTAGAGTTTTTGCTCTGCTGGCTCTTATAATCATTCTGCTCCTCTTCTGTTGTGCTCCCTGAGCTTGGGCCCAAGATCAGTTTTTTTTCAGCAGTTGAATAGTTATAGGTTTTTGTCTGTGTCTGCTGCAAAGAGGAACTTCTTTGATGAAGAATAAGAACCACCTTGTCTTTGAGTATGAAGGTAAGAATTTAGAACGCTGTCAGGGATTATGCTGGTTTAGTGAAGTGGTGGTATAACCTTTCCTCTAGAAGTATATTTCAAGGAGTGGGATAATGGCTGTCAGGCTGGCTCAGTGCCTGAAATATCTGGAAAAATTTGTCAGCAGGAAAAGATGATGATGATCTAGGTCACAATTTCTGACTCATGCCATCCAGTCCCATGTGCTTTCGTGTTTTCCTTTTACAAAGGCTGTGAAAATAAAAAGGGAAAAATTGAGATAAAAATAATATTGAAAGAGCTTTTCAAAATGGAACCAGAGAGCCATGAGAGGCCTTATGCATGTCTCCGGCTGCTTCCTGGAATGTGAACTTTGGTTGCCTTCACTTTTGACCATAGATATCTGGAATAACCAATTACAGTTTTCCCTGAAGCTCAAGATTTATATCAAGAGGTCATTGGACACTTGTTTTATAACATTTCCAAGTATATATAACATTGATTTAAACCTATCAATTTCCTGCCCCTGTTGTTCACATTTCATTAAGAGTTTCCTACAAAGAAATCATTTTCTATAGGTTGACTATCCAATTCCAACTGATCAACCCTAAAGTCATATATATATATATATATATATATATATATAATATTAAACAGACTCAAATATTTGTATATATAATTATACATATATGTAACAACAACAAAGAAAAACATACTAGAAATTTGAAATGGAGTGAGGAATGTGAGGTATATGAAAGGGTTTGGAAGAAAGGGAAGGGGAAAATGATCTGATTATATTTTAATTTAGAAAGTAAAAACATCTTTTTTAAAAGTTCTAGCATCCAAACAATGTTTTTTAAAAGTTCCTTTCTTTGGAACAGTGATTGAAAGATACTCTGAACTGTATCCTCATGTGATATAAATCAGTTATGAGCTGACTTTATTGGTACTGTAGCCATATCCTTCCCTCATAGCCTGCAGCCCGGAAAAGCAAACAGTAAGAGTAAGGTTCTAATTGCTAGTTGAGGAAAGGGATCCAGATCATATCTCTGGTCCTGTGAGAAGATGTGACATCCTGAAGGCCATTAATGGATGACCAAGCCCAGCTCCAAGAGCCCTAAATCTATGACAATGGTCCAGCAGGAGGCTTTCTGAAATAAATCCATATGTAGCATTACCCCCTTCTGTAATAGTCAATCCAAACAGGCCCATCAGTCACCAGGACAGGACAAAGTCCTTTGGCAAAGTTGCTTGTTCTAGTGAGTTTTAAAATAGACTAAATTAGCTTGCCTAAAATGTAGATCAGAACAGTGGTCCCTTTGGCTGTATGCCTATCCCATCCCTTGAAAATAGGCTCTGCTGACTTATAATTTAATTTCTGCATATTTTCTTTTTTAATTTATTTATTCACTTTAATTGGCTGTTCTCTATGCCATCACTTTGTGTATCTCAGCTGAATTCTTCTGATGGGGATCACAGGGACTGGGGAACTTAGGGGAGTCCAAATTTTGATCTTGATGACACTAAGACTTACAACAAAGTTCTTTTTACTTTGATACTTTCTGAGTTTAGATTGATCAACAGTGACTTCTCAGCTAAGACTACCAAGAGAAAATGCCATAAACTAGGTGGCTTCAACAAAATATTTCATAGAGTTTTAGCTGAACATCTGGGATAAGGGTTGCCAGCCAACTATTCTTGGTTTATAAGAGTACTGTCTTTCCATGGTAGAATGCAAGCTAATGAGCGGGCCCCTTCTGAGGAGGGTCTGATCCCATTCACAAGCGTGCATCTCTCATGATTTAAATAGGCTTTATATCAGGAATCTCGAAGGAAACCGAGACGTTCAATTCCTTATAACTAACTTATAACTAACATAATATATATCTTATATATACTGGTTCAGCTCAACCTCATCAAACTAATATTTTATCAGTGCTCTCAGAGTTTGGACAATTATATAAATATTTACAGTGGTGGGTGAAATATTCTAAACACTGTTACTAGCGCCTCAAAGATAAAAGCTGGGACTTCCACAGCCCCACCAGGCTAGAGTCTGCAGCTCTTTCCCAATCTGTCAATTAAAGTGACAACTAATAGTTAAAAGCAAAGAAAGGAGACTTATTGAATATGGCCACATTGGAAAGAGTAATGAATAAAGGGGTCCAATGACTCCAAGTCTTTAGGGGCTACTGCGTGAGGATGAAAGAGTGGAAGGTATGTCTAAATAAGCAATCCTGGTCAGGGTGTGGTCCTGCCCAAGGTGGACTCAGCTCTGCCCTGTGGAGTTGTCCATAAATCATTGAGCTATCAATCTGTTGTGACTATGCAGCCTCATCTTTGTGACTATTGTCCTCATGATCTTTCCTGGAAGAGTGTCCTATTGGAATCCAAGGTGATGCAAGAGGAAAGGTTAAAGTTAGGAATTTATCTCTGTTCTGTCACACAAAGTACAGGTACAAAACAAAGTCAGAGATGCCAGGCTTTCATTCTGTTCTTAGTTGACTCTGTGGGCTCGGGTGACAAGCCAGTGCTTTTTAGCGAAAGCAGCTTCTATAATTCATGTTTCAGTACCTGCTGGAAGCTCAAGTTAAGTATCAAATGAATTCAATAATGTTTTGCTGCCAAATGAGTGATGAAGAAAAAAGTTCACTGAACTTTATGGAAGACAGATTTAAAGTCTGGTGTGTGTGTATGTGTGTGTGTAAATATATAACAGATCTCTACAACTCAAATAAAACATTATATAGAGACCATTCATATACTGCCTATTAAAATTTATTTGGGTATTGATATCTAAATTCGCTAATGACTAGAATTAGTCTAAGCATGGTAAGTATGATGTATTAAAAATTAATCTTTGATCTTTTCTTGGTTTCTGGCACATAATCCCCCAAATCCTTAGACCCTGAAGAGGGATAACCATGTCTTTTGTATACGGAAAAGATACTGGGTGCTGGAGACCCCTAGATAGTTTCAGGATGGGAACTGGTAACAAAAAGGCCACCAGTGGGTGTGTTAGAGCATTTACATTTTCACCTCTGACCTTTTTCACCACATGACCTTAAGGAAAGAGTAGGACTCACAGACCGAGTTAATCACCACTCAGCAATGATATAATCAGTCATTCTAATTAGTTAACCTGTGTAAAATTCCAAAGTAGTATGACTCATAACTCTCTAGACTGGTACCCTGAAAGTGGTAGTCCTCACCTCCATTACAGCAGAGGCTTTTCATTAGGGACTCTTCAAAGATACTGAACCTGTATCCTTTATAACACTATGATATGTAAACTAGTAAATATGAGTAATTATCCCTAAATACCTAAAAAGATTTGGTTCCAAGGTCCCTTACACCCTCCATACTCGTATATAATAGCATATTTTCATTTAACCTATATTTTCTCCTACATACTTTTAGTCTCCTCTAGATAACTTGTAATGTTAGTACAATGTAAGTTCCATGTGAATTATACTGTATTGTTTGGGAAAATGTCAAGGAAAAATGTCTACATGTGACATTTTTTGTTTTCAAATATTTTTGAGGTGTGGTTAGTCGAATGGTAAATTGCTTTTTAAAATTCCCTCTTTTCTATATACATCTGTCTATCTGTACAACTGTCCATCCATCCATCCCCCCACCTAGTTACATACCTACCTATCTCTTTTTGGTCAATTATCATCTCTCTGTCAACTCTATTTATCAATATATGATACATGTTAAAACATTTCTCAACATCTGCTTGATTTTCATTCTAGGCACATAGGTTGCTCACACATGCACTTACCTGTAAACCCCTTCTCGCTAGTGAATCGTGAAGAGAAGAGATACCTCGTGGATTCATAGAAGAAGAACTTAAAAACCAATAACCTATGCTTCTACCTGTTCTTCTCTCTGCAGGGACTAGCTGTTCAGGGTCCGCTAAGGAAGACCCTGCCGTTTACACACGGTAGACTTTGTAGAAACAAAAGCACACAAGTACAGCAGTAAGCCAATGTGGTTTTGCAATTGTTTCACACTTAACCTAATTTACGCTAGTAACATACTGTCTTGCCTTGTCCCCAAAATGTTTCAGATAAGTTATAGAACAATAGGACTAAAAAGTGAATTGGTCCCAGACAGGGTGTTTGCACCTCTTATCCCCGCACTAGGGAGGTGGAGGGCATAGAATCATGAGTTTGATGCCATCTTGGGTTACAACAGTAAGATCCAGGCCAGCCTGGGTTACATAGGGAGACCTGGTCTTAAAAGACAATAATAAAAATGAGTAAGGGTAATATATAATGACAACTGCCTTACTGAGTCATTGGGGGAAAACACACCTATTGTGTGAATGATATAATATTATACAATCTAAGACATAGCTTCTTGCGTTTTGGTTCTTCAGCTTGTATAATTGATGTCTTCTGTCTACTCAGGTGCCCTTCCTCTTTGTATTATACCAGGGAAAGCCTTCCTCAGCTTACCTGCTTACAGTGACAGCCTGGTTCCCTCTACTCCATGCTCACGTCCACTATTATTTTCTTTACCCCATCACATGTATCACCATAGACCAGACTCTACATTTTATTTCCTTTTCTGTCTGATTCCTAACACTAGACTTCATGCATGCTTCATAGATGGTGTCTATCTTTATTTACTGCTACATCTCCAGCACATAGAATATGATAAACTGTGTCGATCTGTGTTTCACATACAGTTTTAAATAAATTATGGATTAATAAGTTATGATTTGGTAGGGGCATCTTAGTACAGAATCCGCTTGCCTGGAACCTGAGTTTGAATTATGGAGATGTACACACCATGCAAAGAATACTTTCCCCAATCCCAATCTTCTTGAATCTTCTGTCTTTATCTTCCTTTTCTGAATCCTGGATTTAGATATGCTTCCTACTAGATAAGCTTCAACAACCATAATAATGAAAATCAAATAAAAGAATAGTAATTATGGCGTGCTTATGATTTATTGACACTACTTGGTCTAGCTTCAAGGCTAAGTATATTTCCATTCACGATATGATATGAAGTTTATTAATCCCTGTAGTCAGGGCTATTATGATCGAGCCTTGTTGGTATGAAAAATGTACATACAGGCATACAACAACGAGTGGTAATATGAGCGTAGGTGCATTGCCATGTAACAAGGCACACAAAATGAAGTGGTTCAAGGAGATGTAGCATTCATCATGGTGCTGTAAGTCAAACGGACACAGCTAAATAGTTCTAAGAGTTCTTATATGCTCCTATGTATTGTAATTAGGTGGAAAAGCCGCTCTCTTGGAAACTAATAATGGACCCCAGTGTAAACACAACTCCCACACGCGCTTCATCAGGTGGAACAGGAGAACACTTAGGGACTTCTTGTGCGTGGTCTCTTCAATGTTTGATCGGGCCTCCTCACAGTGTGGAGGCCACAGCACAGCAAGACTCTCCCGCAGTGACTGGACTCTAATGAGCTGGTCTTAGCACTTTCTTTGCAGTCTCTGAGTCACATAGGAACACCTCAACTTCCGTAAACACTTACAGGAAGCATGGCTCAGCAGGTGATAATTCCAGAGACTAGTAATTATGGTGGAATTTTCAAATCTCAGGTTCTAAATACAGACCCAAAGCTGCAAGCTTTCCATGTCCACCAGGAATGAGACGGTGATGTGCTTGTGTAAGGAGGACCTGAAGCAAGAGAATCCAGATGACGGCAGGCTGTAGTGGCCTGGAGAGCATATTAAAGAGACGCTTGTTACCCATCACAGGACTTTGCCTTCAAGGCTACCAACTCCATAGTACCTCATCCTCTAACTTTTTAAGGAGCATTCATCAATCTAGGTTTTTATATAAAATATGCTAGTTTGGAATTATGATATTGATCAAGCAAAACACTCCCATGACTGACCAATGGGTTGCCGGTTTGGAAACACTGCTCTGCATGTCCAAGGTGATGCTGACACTCAGCACAGAACACAAGCCCTCGTGACCTGTGGCAGCTATCTCACCTGCTCATTCAGGTTCGTTTCTCAGTCCTCTCCATGTGTGCATGTTCCGCAAAGGACTACCGATGCTTTCTATGTGACAAGCAACGTTCTAGGTGTGTAGAGACAGCACAGAATAAAATAGTCTCTGCCTTCAGGGAGCTTATATTCTAGTTAGGGAGACAGCAAACACAATTACAGTGCCAGATAAAACCAAGTGCTGTGGAGAGAAATAAAGTTGGCTGGGTTCTAGGGTGGTGAAGAGCAGGACATTCCTTTCAACTTTGTCATGCTCTTTGCCTTGAGTGGCCCTCCTTTCCCTAGGGCTTAGCTGCCTCCTACTCCTCTTTAGCACCTTAGCTTGACTGTCCCTTCCACTGAAATGTGTTGTCTTCTGCCTCCCTCTCGCCAGTGCAGAATTGATGACCCCCTCTTCTTGCTTCCAAGTGCCTGTTCCTACTCATTCTCCATGGACATGACTTTTTAAAGTTAATGCTTACATCCTATTCAAGCAAGTGTAATTTGAAGGCTTCTGCATTTCCTTTTCTGTTTTTGTTCATCTAAAGGACATCTTCTTTCTGAAGCTGTTTAGGGAGGCAGCTGCTTACTTGGAGAGAAACTCTGTTGAACTCTTTTCTTCTTTCATTTCTCCAGCCCCCCCCAAAAAAAGTGATAATTTTTTCTTCTGTTGTCTCAACACAGAACTGTCTATTTAGTAATTTAGAAAACCAACTTGAAGGCCATTGTGTATACCCCTCATTTTAGGGGAGGTTCTTCATGAGAGTGAAATATTTCCAACATATCAATGGAGACTGTGCTCCTATTACCTGGTTGTCAGATATCAGATGCATGCCCATGTACCCATGCACACCAACATGTAAAGCATGTTAAGCATGTTACATCTAAACACAGGGAATTCATGATGTGCACATATACTCACCGGCTCAGACAAACAGGATGCATTTTTACCACAGCAGGCAAGTCTAAAGCCTTCTCCCAGCACAGGTCTGTCTTTGCTCAGTGTCTGCTTGTGCACTGTGGTTTGCTCTGACTCCGGCTGCCTGTGTTCCCTCTAGTGAAGCCTCCCTAACCATCTGAGATGCTTAGACACTAGCTGTGTTTTCTAGAAGACTGGGGTCTGAGGCTCCGTGGCCTTGTGTGTGGCTGCCCCACGGAACAAGATGAAGCCAAATTTCTGTTGTTCTGCGCAGTATGCACTTGTTCCACTGTATGCTGGAACGCTTTTGAACCAGACCACAGAGTGCCGTGGGCAGATCAGCCTCTGATATCTTTCACCTCTGGAAACCTTGACTTTCAAGCTTCTTTAAAGCTCTCTAAAAGAAAGTGGCCAGGGTTGAACAGAGTTCAAGGGCAGCAGTTACCTCATGGCCACAAGCTACTAGCTGCCTGGGAAGTCTGTGGCCTGAAAGCGTGGCTGAGAAAGAAGTGATGGCTGAAAGGTGTCCTTAGGTGCCTTTCCCTGGAAGAGAAGGGTTGCAGGTAGTACAGGACAGTCAGTGAGCGGGCCAAGCCAGGCCGGCAGATGTAGCGCTCATTTTTAAATTCTATTTGGAGTTTCTTAAAGCCTCTCCCTTCCAAACCTCCAACCCTAGGTAGGAGAGAGAAGGTAGGTGGGGGAAGGGGGTGCAGAAACCTTTAATTCTCCTGCATGTTTAGAGTAGATGGGTTCTTTTAGGGCTATCCCAATCTCTGTCAACAGCAAATGCAGGCAGCAGTCTCCTCCAAGCTGCTGTGGGTCTCTCTCCTCGTCTGTCTGCTCCAAACTGACACACCATCATCTCCGATCTCTCCAAACTGCCACCTGCCACCACCGCAGATGCCACACTTTTTCTTCATGGGCTCTCATATTTATATCCTCAGAGCCCAAGACCACGTCCCATTCACGCCACACAAGGCAGGCCATTACCATCTGTCAAAGGCCATGCCCTGCACGAGGCAATTATCAGCTGTGGACAAACTAAAGCCCAACTAAAATCCCATACTTGGGGTTAAAACAAAATCATATTTACACAACATAACTGAGTTCACAAAGAAACCAAAAATTCCATTACAGGCAGGGATGATCAAATATTCCCAGTAACCTTAGCAGTCAGGATTCGAACTACTTATCAGATTTACAACTTCTCCTTAATTTTTTCTACCTATAACCTTTTTAATGTATTGACTATTTTGTTGTTGTTTAAACAACTAAATGGAGATTATAATTTTCCTTTAAAAATCAAAACAAAACAGGGTCTCTCTCTGTGATCCTAGCTGTCCTGAGACTTGCTATGTACACCAGACTGGCCTCAAACTCACAGAGATCATCCTGCCTCTGTGTTCTAAGCGCTGGAATGAAACACATGTGCCACCATGCCTGGTGAGATCATGATTTTTTTTTTTTAAAGCACCATCTCACACGTGAATTCCTCCATGAAATATCTCCTTAGCTCTCAACTTTGTCCATTCCTCCAGGATTCAGTTTAAATATGCTCTTTTCTCTCTAACCTAATACTAGCTTGGTGGTTTCCTAGAGTATTTTTTGACAATTAGTTTTACAAGTATAAGTTACTGGTACATGGGTACTTCCCAGATTTAATGCTGTGGAGGACCAGAATCCAAAGATTTGGCCATGGCTAATGTAAAGCTTATCTTAGAAGCGTTCAATGGTCAATGATAGAACCATGGGACTCAGCCTCTGGCCACCTTCTTGCCTCCTCAGGGACTAGTGTCCTATGCTCATCACGTGCTGGGAAGGGAAAGTCAGGCAGCTCTTCCTTTCACATTTCAAACAGAGGCAGTTTCATGGAGTCCATAGTATGACACAAACTTCAGAAACGTGTGGTGTCTTGCCTGCTTGGTGTCTTTATAACTCTGTATATGGTCAAGGAGCTTGAGATGAGACTTCAGCAATGGTTTTCTGGATAATTCCTTAAGGATAGGATGTTTTGCATTCCCTTGTATTTCCACAGTGCTGCATGGTGCTCAGGACTAGTTACTGAGATGACTGAGTTGAGCAACTTGACTCTGCAGAGGCTCGTCTATCAGTTATAGCTCTAGCCCTCAACTGTGGTTGAAGAGGCAGACTAAATGTTTAGCACAAATCGCCCAGGAGATGGGACACAGCATTAAATAATAACATCAAAATAAGTTATAAAGAGCCAATACTGTGCATTTGTTGAAGGGCTGGAGTCTTCCCTGCTCGTGGGTAGATGAGAGTTGGAGGGAGGCAGTCACAAGACAAGAAGGACTTCCAGATCAGGATCTTCCTCACAAATGGAGGTTTCAGTGATACAGAAAATATACCTGGTGATAGACTACATCTTTGGGCATTTTTGAAATGCCTCTTAACACTTGTATTCTTGGGACCCAGCAAGTATTGTGGGAGTCAGGCAAACTAAGCCTCATTGAGCAGTTTCATATCACGTCAAAACTCAGTGGAATTCACTAAGTGGGTGTCAGTGGAGAGGAGCCCTCATCTCCTGAGGAGCTCTGCTTTGCAACTGGGCTCTCCTGTTTAGAACCAAACATCCCTATGTGGGTGGGGCCAACTTCTGAGGAACTTACCAGTTATCCTGTTGGCTGCCCGCCAAAATTGTCAACCCTGCCCTTTCACTGAAATCTTTTCAAGCATCCCCAGTGTTTTTGTTGTGGGTGTGTATTGAATTTCTTGTTTGAAACTCACAGGAACACAACTCAAATTGGATTATGCTGGGAAAAAATAGAAAATTTATGATTTCCACAATTCATAAAATTGAGGAATAGACTTCTCAAACTGGAATCTGATACCCTGATGAGATCCACAAGTCTTCTCTTCTACAGGCTTCAGACTCTCCCACATAGGTGGTTAGGAGAATCAGTCCAAGCCCAGAAGCTCAGAAGCAAAATATGTTGTTTGATAGTCCATCCTCACTGTAGCTACCAAAATAGCCCCATAATGGAGCATCTTAAAGGACTGATATTATTAGTGCTCCTGACGCTACTGGAACACAATGGATCCTGTGCCCCCAACTGGAGTAGGCTGGAGTCCATCTTAGGTCATTAGCAACCAGACCACAAGGACAGATAGGGAAGACAAGTGGTTCTTTAAAGAAAATTGGATGGCTGTTGACAAAAATGGGGTTGTGGTTACAGGACAAATTTATATTACAATGAACACATTCAGCCACTTGGTAAAGTTTAACAGTGTTTCTGTGGGAACACTTCTCTTCATCTGATCTTTAAAAGCTGGCTTCTTAAAGTCGGGTTTCCCCTTCCTTTTGCCATACAGTAGCAGGTTTAATAAAAAAAACGGCCATGTTCTTGATGGACGCTATCACCAGTAGGGCAAGCCATTTCATTCCTTTTCAGTCTGGAGAATTACGAAGGGTAATCTCTACTTGTTAACTAAGGAAAGTATGTGAGTTTATAAGGCCAGTTATTAGAACAAAATTAGTTCCTAGATTTTCTGAATGAAAGCAAAATTGCATGTAGTTTGAGGCCTGTCTCCAGTCAGACAAGATTCCTGGAATTCCTGTGGGCCATAGGCGGTCTTGACCGTTGATGGGAGACTGGAGGCTTGAGGTCCTCTCTGAGGGTATTCAGGCACATTGTGCAGCGCCCTGGACTGGAGGAAGTCAAGCTTTGTTGGGACAGGTGGGTGCAAGCAGGATCTCTGTTGGCGAGAGTGTGGGAGAAACAGCCTCCTCAGGAGAGAGTTCTCAGCGAGACAGATCTCTTTATTGGGAGTGGGGGAAACAAGAGCTCTAGAAACTTTGGGGAGTGAGTAGGGGTTTTCGGGATGAGTCTACGTCATTGGCTGGGGTCAAGATGCTGGGAATGCTTTATTTGCGTGAAGAGGAATTCCAGATGTTTTCTGGACGTCTCTTATAAGGAGAGAGGAAATATAACCTGAAACCTGGCCACAGAAGGGAGGGTTGTAAAGCTACTGGAACATGCAGGCCCAGGGCAGGGAGGGAACAGTCTTATTTCTGCTGATCTCAAGATGAGATTATCGGGGCTTAGACATCTCGGCCTCACTCTTGCTTCAGGCTGGCTCCCCAGTAGCATGTCTCCCGCTGCTACCCCACATCTGCCTACAAATCAGAATGTAGCTAGCTCTCAGCACCATTTCTGCCATGCATTTTGCCATACCCGCTGCCATGATGCTAACGGACTCAGCCTCTGACACTGTAAGCAAGCCCTCAGTTAAATGTTCTCCTTTTAGAGTTGCCTTGGTCATGCTGTTTCTTCACAACAGAACAGTGATGAAGACAACTGCTCACCAGAAACAATCCACTATTTCTTGAATCCTGGCATTTTGGAGATCAGGAAGTAGGGAAGGAAAGATCTGTACACAGAGACCCTAATATGTTTAATGTTTAATATTTTCCTGTTTGCACTGAGACATTTCACTGTTGGGGACAATAAGCTCCTAGCTATAGTGCTGGGTACAGTTTAGAAAGGTTGCTTCATTTCAGGTTTTCTCCTGGACACTGTGAAAGTTAGAGTAGGTGATCTTACTGTTGAGATCTAGAAGCAGGTCCTACACTTGGCACAACGACACATTTTAGTCTCATAGCAAATAAGTAAAAGAATAAATTAGTGAGTGAACACATGACCAAATTTTGTGAAGTGGAAAGAATATACTGCAGAAGAGATTTTTCATGGAGAGGCAATGTCACATACCTTCTGCCCCAAAGCCTTCTGTCAAAGGAAATGCCTGCTGCCACCTCTTTGACCACTTCCTCAATAACCCACCAAACTGCTGGCTGCCTCTGCTTCACTCTGTGGAGGTGGAACCCAAAGAGAATCATCTGGAAGAGTTAGGGGGAGTGAAACTGGTTCCTTATATATTTTTATTCTCTGCCTCCTGCTCTTCTCCAGCCCTTCTGTGTGACGGGTGTTGGTTAGGAGTTTGAAGCAGAGCAGGTCTCAGGATGTGTGCAAGGAAACAGATGAAAGAGAGAGGATGGAGAGGAGGGAGAAGAGGAGAGTGAGAGGAGAGAGGGGAGAAGGACTGAGAGAAGGAAGGAAACACACACACAGAGAACAGTGTTGTAGGAATGAAGAATGTTGTGTGCTACAAGGGAGCTAATTCAGAGGAAAAGGAAACCCTGGCATGGTTGCTTTTTCTGCTAATCCCTTGGGAGATATATGTCAAAGAAGTGGCAGGGGTCCAGGGCTGAGGTCTCCTCATCTTTATGGTCAAATAACCTTGATATGTGAGAAATTCGAGGGCAAAGGAGGAAATGCATTGCTGGGTTGGTGGGTTTTCAAGAGCTGTTTATCTTTGATGAGGCGGCTGACTCATCCTGCTGGCAGGCATCTTGGAAATAAATTCTGGTGGCTCAGTGTATGCTTCAGAAGGTTCCATCCAGGAGAGATGGACCAGATGTAGACACAAAATTGCAAATGTTTACCCTTGTAGTGACAATGCAGGTGGGTTTCTGACGCTGGCAAGAAAAGTGCAGCAGGCTGACCTCCACACAGCCACAGAAGACAGCCTCGAGACAGTGACGAGGCATCTCTTAGGGTGTTGCATCAGCAAACTCAGGTGGTTGGTGGTGGAGACTGGACACAGATGGAGACTCTGGGACAGCCAGTGTTTGGAAAACTGAAGAAGTAGGGCTCTGTCTCAGAAGAAAGAACAGGTGAACAAGGCTCCAGAGAAACAGTGGGATGCCAGTGGTATGGACACTGGAGCCATTCAGCTTGTTTTGTGTTCTGGTTGTTGTCAGTGTGAAACAAGTCAGGGTTACATGAGAAGAGGGAACCTCAGCTGAAAAAACAAAAAGCGCCCATCAGATTGGTTTGTAGGGCATTTTCTTCATTAGTGATTGATGTAGCAGGGCCCAGCCAACTGTGGGTGGTGCCATCGCTGGGCAAATGATCATAGGTTGCGTAAGAAAGCCGTCTAAACTTACTGGCCATGGAGCAAGCCAGTAAGCAGCACCTCTCCAAGGTGTCTACTTCAAGTCTGTATTTCTAGGTTCCTGCCCTGAGCTCCTTCCCTGGCTTCACTATACCATGGACTCTGACTGGTAAGATGTAACAAACCCTTTCCTCCCCACTCTGCTTTTGGTCAGGGTGTTTACTAAAGCTAAAGCAAGAGCAAGCCAACGAAGACACCGGGAATTGAATCATTTAAACGTTTTTATTTTGTGTGGATGTACAGGGAGAGGGGTGCATGAGCCATGGTGTACATGCGGAGGTCAGAGATCAGCTTGACGGGGTTGGTTTTCTCCTTCCACCATGTGGGTCCCAGGGATTGACTCTGGGCTCTCAGACTCCACATCAAGGACCGCTACCCATTTAGTCAGCTCACCAGTCTGGGTCTGAGTCCAGACACGGCCATTTGATAGTCGCCTATGTAACTTTGTAAAAGTTACTGCGCAGTTTGGAACCTGCCCCGTGGGGCATTTGCTGTATGTACTGCACTGGTTTATTCTTTTTAAAAAAATTAACATGATAGTCCATACGAAGGATGGGATTCGGTATCTAGCAGACAAAAGTGGACTTGGAAAGGGGCAGGGAGAAGCTGAGGGAGGGAGGGTGGGATTGGGAGGGCATAAGGGAGGGGGATCCAGCTGGGATACAGAGTTAATAAAATGTAACTAATAATAATAAACAATAAAAAAAAGCTTGTCACCATGCCTGGAGGCATCAGTGGCTACTTACTAAGCATGTGAGGATGAAGCTGGACCAGGATGAACAACAAAGGTAATCATTCTGCAGACTCCTCTTTCCCTGCCGAGGACTTAGACTGGTCCCCGGGCATGGGATGGCCTGTGTTTTCAGATCGCCCAGCTGTCAGTCATCCTGAGGACTCAATTCAGGTGGCTCAGTGTGTGTTAACCAGGGCTCGGATGGGGAGGATAGACTTGGTGTGTCTCAAGGTTCACCTTTGCAGTGACAGTGCAGGTGGGTTTCCAGTGGCGGTGAGGAAGCAAAGCATGCTGGCCTCCGCAGTAGCCAGAGGAGACAACATGGAGGTGCCTGAGGACAGTGACAGAATGTCACTGTGGTAAGTTCTGAGAAGAGAGAGAGATAGGTATGCAGCCTGCGGGTCACCACAACTGAGGCTTATACCGTCTTGTTGTTCTGTTGTCTGAGGTTTCATGTTTCTGGATGGTTCAGTTAGGGTTGAACAGGGTACAGCACACAGGAGGAGGCTAGGAAGGGATTTGGCGGTGTTCCTGTGGAGCTACATTGTAGCTTATTTTCCCTGGGCTTTGGTTTCTGTTTGGGTGGGGTGAGCAGTGAATCTCTTTAGGACTGACAGGGAGTAGCAGCAGCATGCAGACCCCAGCTTCACGGCTGTGACTTTGTGCTGTGGGCTAGAAAGACCAGGAAACCAATCACATCCTGTAAGCACCTATCTGGAGGATGGAGATGGTGATGCCTTCTGTTCCACTATTTTCTCCTCTCCAATCTCCAGTTTTCAACTTCCCTCAAGGACTCATTTTTTTTTCCTTCTTGTACCTCTTTTCCTTCTGCCCATCCCATCTCCTACTCATCCTTTATTCAACCTCTCTCTCAACTTGAAACCATAGGCTTTGGAGATAGGAGGGATCTCAGAGACCTTTTGTACAGTTCTGTGCCCTGGACCTTGGCAAACCATAATTTACCTGGCATTTGGCATGTGTGGGAAAGGGGCTGCTCAGGGCAGCTCATTCTCCGTGTGTCATTTCTTGATTATTATGACAGTGTCCAGTGACAGAAGCTGTGTTTCTTCCATCTCTCAAGTCTAGTGGAACTGCCTTTGCAGTCTGGTTCTAGCTTTACTCGTGGCGTCTGTACATGCCAACAGTGAGTGATAAGGTGTCTGACCTTGGCCAAAGGCTGAGAAACGATCTCAGTAAACTCTTGTTGACGATTTCCTATGAACCAGCCTCTAAGACATGACAGATTCTAAAATTCACACCTTGAAACATTCTCCAGGAAGATGTTTGGGTTTAGAAAATAGGAAAGATTTCCAGTTACTGAATGGATGACATGGCGGTGCATTTTGAAGTGAAAGGTAGTTGAAGGGGTGCTTTGCTAGGGGCAGAGCTTTCATAACCCAGCCCAACTTTCTGTCTATTCTGTGTTTTTCTGACTGCAGATGTAATATGACCAACTGCCGCCGTGCCACACCTGCCAGGATGGACTATATCTAACTGTAAGCCCAAACCAACCAACCAACCAACCAACCAACCAACCAACCAACCAAAACAGGAATCCTTCTTCCCTTAAATTGCTTCTGGTCAAGTATCTGGTAACACTCAGAAGAATAAGCAACACTTGGGGAACCTTACTTTTACAAGGCACCCTCCAAGGGTGTGAGAATCAGCAGGGGAGAGTAGACGGGTATGAGGAGAAAATGAAGCTAACCGATGCAAAGAGGTCTGCTAGTAAGATCTGAATTCAAAGCCGAGTTCCACTACCTCCTGTGTTCTATAAATTCTCTGAATCGTTTTCAGAGTGGGGAATAATAATACTTATCTAAGGAGACCCCTTAAGAGTCAAATAAAGTCAAATATTGTCCCTAGAACCCTGCCTGGCATGTGGTAGACAATAAATGATTCTTTCTTTCCGCTCTTCTTCTCAACCTGTCCCTTAAGAACATTGCGTTCATATTTGATCATGAAAACCACAAATGTTCAGAAATAGAGAGAGTG
This sequence comes from Meriones unguiculatus, assembly GCF_030254825.1. Classification (NCBI taxonomy): domain Eukaryota; kingdom Metazoa; phylum Chordata; class Mammalia; order Rodentia; family Muridae; genus Meriones; species Meriones unguiculatus. Next base: position 83,022,023 of record NC_083359.1, on the reverse strand, counting down.
AGGATAACAGTAGGATCACAAGCCACTCTAAGCTCCTTAAGGCCCTGGGGCTATCCTATCCTGCCCTCGCTCCCTCCGTGGTGTCTTGAATACACTAGAACACACATGTGGGTGGACTTGAACAGAGACCAGATGCATGTGTTTTCATTTACAGACATGTTGACTTGATGGAAAGGCACCAGGAGTCAGGCTATGTTCTCTTCCTGGTTCTTTCACTCTCTGCCTGTGGGATCTTGGATACTTGGGGGGAAACCTCTCGTCTCTGAAGCTCAGTGTCCATCTTTGTGAAATAAGGGGCAAGGCAAGAGGGCCCTCAGCATGCAGAACCCACCTGCTGTGGCACTCTGGTCTTGAACTTCTGACCTTGAACAACTGGGAGGAAATGTGTTTCTATTGCTCAAGTCACCAAGTCCCTGTTATATCTAACACAGCAGTAGCAGGGATAATTTTCAAATTGGGCTCCTGGATGGGAGATGCAGTTATTTATAAAATAACCAACTACTACAAGAGGCTTGAATGTCCCTCTTCTTTCAAGGTCTGTGACAGACAGCAAGTAAATCTGTGAGACAGACTGAGGAAGTATGTGCTTAAAAGTGACTTCTCGTGAGATTCACCTCAGCTCTCGAAGCATCCAGCTGCATGCCTTACCCAATATCTGCAAAGTACTCAGAGGAAACAGTGGGTGACAAAAGCAACGACCTTGACATTTAAGTCAGCCTTTGGTGAGTGCGCTTTCCCACAAACCCACCGTGGCATGTGTTTTTGTAACAAAGAAGTTCAAACATCAAGAAGAGTCCCCTAAGACGATCCTTCAAGATAGGCAAGTGGGGTGGCGCAGGCAAGCCATCCCAACACTTGGAAGGTGAATGTAGGAGCATCGGGAGTTCAAGTTATTGATGTCTATGTACAGAGTGAGTTTGAGGCCAGCCTGGGGTACATGAGGCACTGTCTCAAAAACAGGTGCCCACAAGACCCACATATTTCCAGCCTTAATAGATATTTGTGACTGTGCCTCACATCCTGGGTCTCTTCCTTACTGCTCTATAGACTCTTCATTGCTTATGATTTGGTCTTAATGTTCGTATGATCATCCTCACATTAGACCCTCTCTAGGCTGTAAGTTTGGCTCAGCTGTCCACTTGTGATGTCACTACAGCATAGTTCCTTCAGGACCTTGGAAGTAAAGAAGTTCAAGTAAATATAGAGAGTTCGTATTTTATCCTAAGACCAACAGGAAGCCACTGGTACACTCTTTGAAATGGTGCAGAAACAAAACCATATTCAAATTTACAGAAATTAGCAATATAAAGATTCACACGACCCACCTTAGTGGAAGGGAGATGCAGTGTAATCATGTTCCCACAGTAAGACTGCTAGCCGGCTCCTAGCATCTGCAGTGCCCTTGGCGAGAGGAGCACATAGCATTCCCAGCTGAGGTGGCAGGAGAATCTCATTTCTTACTGAGAGGTCCTGTTCCCGACCTGGGACTCTCTTGCCTTCACTCATCAGCCAGGACCTACTTATGAATTCAGCAATGATGAATAAGTAGACACAAAGCACAACACACAATTTGTTAATACTCAGTTCTGTCCCCTTCTTTCTAGTGCCTCGGCCTCCAGGAAGGCAGAGCCTAGAGATTACCGTTATTCCTAGTCTCCATTATGGGTAGGATCCTCTTGAGAGTTCACTGGGAAGTGCCACCAGAGTAAGGGATAGAAGATGGAAAGGAGAAGTAGCTGCTCTTCACAGAAGCTCCTGGAACAACGGGTGAGCACAGCAGAAGCCTTTGGATGTTTTCCTACAGTCTTGAGGGCCCCGTAACCATCACCAGTCTCAATGCTGTTAGGAACTGGATTTTTTTTTTTTTTTTTGGTTGTAACAAGAGTTCTATCCTTTAAATGTTTTAAAAATTGGCCTTCGTAACTTAAAAAAAATCCTTTCATTGTATTAAGTCTTCCATTACTCCTTATACTTCTAGTTACTTACATTTTTCTGACCAGCCCTGACTGATATCCATGGGCGGTGGAAGGAGAGCAAATAGTTCTGAGATCACAATGATACAGTTGCATGTGGTATAAAGGGCTGGAGAATAATTTCTACCCAGTGCTGCTGTCACTGCAGCCTGGTGACATCGCCCTTCAGTCTGGTGTGTTAAGAAACAAGTTACGCTTGGTATTTCCCCTTCCCATCAGGAAAAAAAACTTACCAAACCCTCTTTCTTTTTTGAAGACTAAACCTATCCAGTTTAAAGCACAGGCAAGTTCTAAGCATTCAGCTACTATGTTGCAGTAAGCAGTATTCATTATAAATAAACAAAGAAACTCAAACTTGGCCTGTACTGCGGTCTTTGCTCACGTTTGAGAGCTTCCTGTCTGATCTATCTGTCTGCTTGAAGCTTGCCATAGAGGGCTTCCTTAGGCTCCCTAAGGCAAATAGCAGGTTCCTTGGCTAAGTATATATCACCTTCTCTAGAGCCACTGAGTCACCTCTGGAGTTCTGGCTGTAGTCTCTTGAGTCAACTTTACTGCTGATTCCCTGGAATCATAGAAGTAGGAGGTTGAAAGAACTCAGCTTGAAGTTCCAAGATGGGGGAGTCACCAGCCTGCGGCTCTTACATTAGTCTTTCCTTCAGTAGCTACAGAGATAGGTTCTGCTTGGAATGATGATTTCTTTTCATTAATAAGGTTTTGGTACCAATTCAATGGGTCCCTGTGACTGTTCATAGGAGTGTTTATTCTTTCTTACTCTTTCCAGTAATAGTGCCATTACTGCTGGTTGTCACTACCAAACTCCAACCCAGGTTATGAAAGTTTCTCTCTTGTCTCTTTCAGCTAAGACTCTCTCTGTGTGTGATTGGAGGGCAGTAGGGGTTGGATATTCTAATTCTTCTATCAAAAAACAAATCAAAAGAAGAAGGGCAAAGACAGATGTGAAAATACAGAATGGTGATTACTGAAGAAAGCTGGGAGTCTGAGGTAGAAAAGCAAGGAGAGCCTGATCTGATATACGGATAGCAGTCATAGTGAATATAAGGGGAAGATAAGAAATGTGTCTCAGGTGAAAAAAAAAAAAGACCCGATGACTGGGGGCAAGAGAAAAGAGGATCAGGAAAATGCCAGTAGAGTGATGTTAGGAGAAACAGGTTGAATTAGCAGCTGGGGTGGGGCAGGATGACAATAGCAGGAAAATAACACTTTAGGTGTTGGTTTGCCATAGGTGAGAGAGGTAGGGTGATCATCCTAGAAATCCCAAAGCATGAAATAAAAACTAAGAACATTTAAAAAGGTAGCGTTTGCCAAACAGGTGGAATATAGGAACGACTGGAATTTATATGGTTTCTATGGGAAAATTATGGGAACCGAGGATGAATTCTTAGCCGTTGTTAGACATAAATGCTGTGTATGTGGCCGGTTTTAGAAAGGCCTAAGATACATAGTTAAATCTGCTGCAAATGTTGAATAAAGTTTTAGTGTGTCCTGTGTGGTGGTTAAGGCACACTTGCTATAAAAAAAACATAGTAATTGCTCATCTCAAACTCTTCTGAATTGGGCACCTCAAGTTTCATTTGGTGGCCATAACAGAGATTGCGAAGATAAATGATTATAGAGCAGGAAGGCCTCTTCCTCAGGAAAAACGGCGCAGTGGGGGCAGGCAGCTTGGAACACCTGCAGCGCATTCCTGGTGGCAGCTGCCTGGAGTTCAGAGATGGCCAGGGGATGGCTAATCTTCTGTTGTCGAATAGAAGAAGGACGTATCTTTAGTATGTGTGAGCTCAGTTTTGAAAGTGAGCAATTAATGGAAGAAAAGCCATTGTTGATAGGAAAACAATCCTCTGGTACCACAGGACACAAGGGCCCGTGATTTGCCACCTCTGATCTAATCTGTGGAATGGGTGGGGCGGCATTTACCCTCTCAGTTATGAAATGATGGTGATATGCAAGGCTGTGGTAGGTAGAGAAGGAAGGGGCAGCAACAGGGGATTAGATTCCCCGTGCAAAAATTCAGACTCGGAGGTAAGTTCCCTAGCCAAACTCCATGGTCCTTTCCCAGTGCCTCAGCACCCACAGGCCTTGCAGGACACACCCTACTGGGCGCTCCTTGCAGCTGCAAAATAGCTAAGGTCCTCAAGGTGTATCCAGTGGCTAACTCGGTGACTGAGACCTCAGGCAGGTAAACCTGGTTGCCTAGCACAGGAACGCCAATTGGAACTTCGAAGACGTTCGTCAGAAATTTGTGGGCGGAAACTTCCTGGGACTGCTGTGAGCTTTTTGAGGCTTCTCAGCTTCAGATGCAACATGAGTGGGTGTCTCACAGAGCAGCAGAGAAAGAGAACACAGGAAAGAGGTGTTTCCCTTGACTGTGGAAACTTTATAAAAGAGACCCACTTGCCTTCTCTGAAGCAGTCAGCGTCAGGAGTCCCGTCCTCGACACGACACTCCAGTCTCCACAGGATTGAGAGAAACAGAAAGGCTTTCCTGGGGCTGGGCGCCATGCAGCAGCCTGTGAATTACCCAAGTCCACAAATCTACTGGGTGGACAACAGTGCCACTTCTCCTTGGGCTCCTCCAGAGTCAGTTTTAACCTGTCCGTCCTCTGTGCCTGGAAGGCCAGACCAAAGGAGACTACCACCACCTCCGCCACCACTACCACCTCCATCACAACCACCCCCACCCCCACTGCCACTACTAACCCCTCTACAGAAGAAGAGGAACCACAACACAGAACTGTGGCTACCGGTGATCTTTTTCATGGTTATGGTGGCTCTGGTTGGATTGGCATTAGGAATGTATCAGCTCTTCCATCTGCAGAAGGAGCTGGCAGAACTCCGTGAGGTAAGCGCCTGGCACGTGGATTTATAACCCCCAAGTCCCCGCGTGCAACACGAGTCTGCTGCGCTGCACGGGTGCGGGGCCTGCTGTGCTCCATGCGGGCCACTGTGTTGCAACGAGCTGTTTTGTTGTTGTTTTGTTTTTAATGGCAAAAATCCTTTTAATCCCCTCTGTTTGGGGAAAGGGTTGCTATAAGTCTATTTTACAGTTGGAGACACAGGCTCAGGCCCTCAAAGGCAGTGGTTCTCAACCTGTGGGTCCCGACCCCTTGTGGGAAGGAGGGGTGTCAAATGGTTTTTTTACAGGGGGTCACCTGTCAAATATCCTGCACATCAGATATTCACATTGTGATTTGTAGCAGTAGCAAAGTTGCAGTTATGAAGTAGCAAAACGAAATAATTCTATAGATGGAGGTCACTGCGACATGAAGAACTCTTAAGGGGTCACAGCCTTTAAGAAGGTTGAGAACCACTGCTCAAAGGGAATATTTTTCATCTTCTAGAGAATGCAAGGCAAATAATTACTCCACTCTCTGTTGTCAAGAGTGTGGTTTGAGCTTCCTACTGTTTCATATTTAGCAATTTGAGGAAGAAAATCAATTTTGAATCTTGTTTCAAAGTATAAACTAAATCTCTTTGAAAATACTTAGAAATCTTAGTACTACTCCAATTATGTGGCCAAAGTCTGAGTCAGGCCTGGGTCTGAAGTACTTGAGTAATCTTTGCACACACTGATGTGACTTCTGTCTCCTGGCTTAAGGAAGTCACCATTTATTGTATGACTCTTTTTCTCTTTCACTAGTTCACCAACCAAAGCCTTAAAGTATCACCTTTCGAAAAGCAAATAGGTAAGTGCTTTTATGTTGTCTTTTGAGCTCCCCAAAGTAGTCCTCTAAGTGATCCTCAATCCCAGGAGGATGCCTGGGATTCTGTTCCAGTCCTGGGCTTAAATTGGTAGGCAAGAAGTCCGGAAGAACTTTGACTCTCTGTTCAGTCCGGTTCTGTGAACAATGTGAAAATATTGAGTGCGGTTTATTGCTCAGCAGCAGTGTATCTGAATGAACACTGCACATAACTCAAGTGAATTTGGTCATGACTTTGGAAAGAGACACACATATAATCGTGGACCTTTTCTCTTGGCCCCTTCCTTGGGTAACTTGGTCCCATCTCACATTATGGTGGCTGTGAATTCTTGGAACAGAAGGGGAGTAGAGGCAGACGCAAATAGTTCTGAGGATGTCCTCTCTTCTACTCAAGAATTGAGCTTTAGTTTTTAAATATTTTATGAAATACAACAACAATTTGAAGAAGTAAACAAATGTTTTTACATTAATGTATTTCTTCTGGGTTCATAAGAAGCTTGGGGAGGACTTTCGCCTTTGTTCACAGACCTGAACGCCTTTCCCTCAGAGGATGCTTTTGATGGTACAGCACCCTTCTCCACACAGACACATATTAAAATCTAGGATAAGAGGAAGATGACTATGTTGAACATAACATTTGGGGTGTGTTTTGGAAGACTCAACAGAGATTTCAGGATATGCTTTGTTTGTCTTGGAGTCATGTTCATGAGGTTTTAGATTTTGTTTGAGTTGGGAAGGAACCTGTAGAAATTGTGGTCCATCCACCCCATTTTTCAGAAGAAATACAAAATACTAGACCAATCAGGTTCAATGCCCAAGCCTCCTGGTATGAAACTGGGACTGGGAGAACAATCCCCTGGAGGCCTTGTTACCTATAGGGCTTTCTGATTCATTGAGAAACATAATGGCCCTGAAATGAGTGAAAAGCAGGTGACCTTTGCAAAGGCAATAGTTGACGCCTCGTCCTAATAACCCTGAAGGAAGCCTAAAGGCAGCAGTGGCATTCATAAAGAGGAGGGCTGGCTCTGCTCTCAGAAAGTGACCAGTCAGCTCCGGCCTGAGGGTACAAGCTCTCGCAGGGGTCACCATGGTGTGCACTGGTTTTCAGCTCTGCAGTCAAGTCTCTAAGTACCAGGAAGCCCTGATCACACAAGGACAGTGGAAATAACTGGTTAGAAAAACGAAACCTCTCAGGATTTCTAAATCACTTTGAAAATCAGTGGAGTGTGGCTTGTGAAACAGATGTTTATCACACTTCTTCACCCACTCTGTGGAGTCATTTCAGTGAATAAAAGTCAAATGAACAGATGAGTCAGGTCTACCTACCCCAGTAGTTACCTTCTTTATTTCAACAAAGATGGCCAGAAATTGATAAATTGTCACAGGAAAGTCAAACTTGTAACCTTACTGTTAAGGGGGGCTGGGTTAAAGAAAAGGACATTTTATTTCTTCTATCACATTCACAAAAATAAAAAAAAAAAACAAAGATTATCCAATATGTGAGGGAAAAAAAAAAGACCATATTTGGCACAAGTTTCATCCAGCATGCTTGGAAATTGCTGTAAGCATCATGAAGAACACTAGGAAAGTTTATAGCAAGGGCTTGAAATATTTGTCTACCTTGCAATCTCATCACTAGAAGATTCTCTCAGTAGAAGAGTTGGAGGAAATATATATACAGACATATTCATACATATGTATACATACAGACATGTCTGTACATATGTCTGTATATATACATATATATGAATATATGTGTATATAATTGCATATACATATATAATTTCAACACTTTCTTATAAAGCAACAATTTGGAATAAACCTAATCCTCAGAAAAAGAGATGAGTTGCATATACTGTGACACATTAGTAAAAGAACATCATGAACAGCAATTAAAACCACCTGCTAGGACTTTTAAAGACTATTGTGTATGTTATATTGTTAAATAAACAGATAAGTTATCAAAGGCCATTTTTAGTTTAATACTCATTATGAAGTACATATGCATATTTTTAACTTCTAAGAAAAGAACAAACCAACATAATAATTTTGTGTGTGTGGGGGGGGAGATACTATAGATTTTTTCTTCCATTTAAAATACTTTTCAAACATTTATCTTATTGTGTGTTTACATACACACGTACATGTATGTGCCACAGCATGTGTGTATAGGTCAGAGAACAACTTGTGAGAATTGGTTCTTTTCTTCTACCTGTGGGTTCTGGGGATCAAACTCAGATCCTCAGACTTGGCAGAAAGTGCCTTTTCTCACTCAGCCATATACTCAGTCCTATTTCTTCTTATCCTGCTACCTTCCCCATGGTTAGCTAATTGGATATTTTGTTTATATACAAGGTTTTTAGAGAACCTCCTATGGCCAAGGCTGGTTGGTGATTGAGAATGAGAGATAAAGATAGATGCCTTTTCTCATGGAGCTTACAACATAGTGGAGAAGATGAACACCAACAAGCCAACAATACAGTTTCAAACTGTGCTAAGAATGATACAATGCAGAGTGGTCTGGGAAAGCCCTTTATAAAGTGGTTTCTGCTCTTGCACAGGGATAGATCAGAACCCTCTTGAGGAGGACAGTCCACATTGCCCATTCAAAGAGCCCAAGGCAGGAAAAAGTCATTCCTCATATTTCTAGATAGTTCTAGAAACTATTCAGCATATTTATAGAAGCACATTTTATGAGAATAACGTTACACTAGACTGTATGAGGAATATAAAGGTAAGCAGTGTGTGGTTCTCTGCTTCATTTCCTGTTAGTGCATGGCAGGATGCCAGGTCAGCTGCTTGCATCATTTATGGTGTATAAAAGGTCCAGTCTTGTCTATCCTGCTCACTCACGCTTCCTTAAAGGTGGCTTGTCCTAGGCGCTAGAGAGGGCATGATGGTTTAGATAATGTTCTCAGTAAACTGGGCTATTGTCACAGTCAGTGTTTGTTGTATCCACACACACAAAATATCTATAGGAAGGGACTTGTCCACCTCAGGCTTGGGGACAAGTCCCTTCCTGTAGATACTTTTTGAAAGCATTAATTAGCTGAATTCAGGAAGCTCAGTCATAGGTTTCTACCTTAGCTGAAATATTTGAAGTTAGAGAAATAGTGTTTATTGAAAAAATATGTATCTTATTTCAACTTTAACTACTTCAATTTAATTTACTGATGCTGTGCTAAGCAAGGCTAAGTGCTCTTGTGACTTTACCATATAGCAAAGCGCCGTTAGGAAAGACTTGGTGGGTGGGCTCCCAAAGCCCAAGCGCTGTTAGGACAAGTGTAGATCATAGTGCTTATTCCTGTGAGGTTCTGTTTTCCTGAACAAGAAGAAAGTAAAGACTTTTTTTTAACAGTTGTCCCAGCAAGGAGGAGCCAGAACAATCCAGAAAGGCAAACATTTTAGGGTACAAATGAGCAGAGGCCCAGAAGCAGGGAAAGACAGGTCTCAGGACCTGTGTACCAGTGTTTGATGTGATGGATTGGGAGAAGCGAGGCTGGTACCTTCTATCGAGGAACTGAGGCTAAGGTGACACGATGGAGTAAAATTGTGGACAACCTCCCAATCTGTGAGGAAGTGTTAAGACAATCAGTCTGGGAATAGAGTGTAGAATGGTGGCCAGGAGCCGAATCGGTAATCTTTGCTAGACATTTATCAGTCATCAGAATCAGGGTAGACAGACCCTAGATTGACAGTCTGCCTGGGGCGTATAGCACATCATCGTGATAGCCAGTCAGCTCCCAATATCTTTTTGCCAGTTTTAATTAGGGCGGTAATCTCAATCTAAAGGGCCCAAGGGAAGTTCTAAATGGAGTAACTGAAATGACAGCTTTGTGCAACAGTGTTTGTATTCCCTGTATTTTATTGTAAAGTAATTTATGTATGCGCCTGTCTTCTCCTACTTGTCTTTTTAATGTTTTTTTTAAATACAGACTCTTATGAATCCCTCAGTTTAGATTTTTCTTGATAGATATGTAGTAGAATATCTTTTCTCGTGCTCTAAAAATCTTGTATTTAAGTGATGGAATCTGGAGTCTCACCAAGATAGCAGTTGATAATTTTAATAATAAAAATTTCCATCATGTGTTTTTTACGTCTCTCTTATGCAGGCCACCCCAGTCCACCCTCTGAAAAAAAAGAGCCGAGGTGTGTGGCCCACTTAACAGGTTTGTATCTGGAAAGAGTGGGTGGGAACAGAAAACCTTTGGAAAAATAGGGACCAACTGCTCAATTTCCACTGCAGATTCTTGGAAAGTATTACTGACAACTGTATTTACCACTCGAGACCATGTTTATCTCTTGAATCTCATGACTCTGACAAAACCTAATACTATGGAGCTGTGTATGATTTTATCTTGCCCATAAAAATGTACTCTTTCCAAACATGCCAAAGTCTGCAAGGGGACTTGTGACATAGGTCCAAGAGGTGCCCCAGAGGGTGAATGATGCACTATTTTGAGTAAAAAGAGACATTTGTGAGCTTTCAGCCTATGATCATGAAATGGAGAAGTGGCTTAGCACAATATGGTCTGGACACGCCATAGAAAAGATAAACATGAAAAATGTAGGTAAATATCACAAGAGAGGTATATCATGTTTCCGGCAATCACTTGAAGACTGTAGAAAAGTTCATCTGGGTCCATGGACACTTACTGAGTACTTGCCGTGTGTAGGTCGATAACATTGTGTGACTAAAAGGGAAGGTGATTAGCCCAGAATAAGAGCTCAAGGAATCCAACCAAACTAATGAGGAAGTGGGCCACATAATTATGAAACTTTGCCCAGATGTAGAACTCCAGAAGTCCTTTTCTTACAGGGTGTGTGGGGGGGATTCCCCAAGCTCAGCCGTATTGAAACTAGTTTAGACCATAAAGTGTTTATTCCCGAAAGCTGAAATTATCCTGATAATCTTCCCTGAGATTCATCATAGGCCCGATCACATGGATGATTAAAATGAAACAATGTGGGCAATTTGACAAAGGTCTTGAAGAAACTCAGTTCTGGTTCATGTTTTGACTCCTCAGCTGTCATTCTGGATCGAACTTTTGTTAAGGAAGGCTCCACAGTTTTCCCTCGGAAGCTTAGCTTGTCAGATGTGTGAGGCTTTCCGGCTGAAATCTCCCCTCTGGTTTATTACAGGAAACCCCCACTCAAGTTCTGCCTCTCTGGAATGGGAAGACACATATGGAACGGCTCTGATCTCGGGAGTGAAGTATAAGAAAGGTGGCCTTCTGATCAGCGATGCTGGGCTGTACTTTGTATATTCCAAAGTATACTTCCGGGGTCAGTCTTGCAACAGCCAGCCCCTAAAACACAAGGTCTACACGAGGAACTCCAAGTATCCCGGGGATCTGGTGCTAATGGAGGAGAAGAATTTGAACTACTGCGCTACTGGCCAGATATGGGCCCACAGCAGCTACCTGGGGGCAATATTCAATCTTACCAGTGCTGACCATTTATATGTCAATGTCTCTCATCTCTCTCTGATTAATTTTGAGGAGTCAAAGACTTTTTTTGGCTTATATAAGCTTTAAAAGAAAAAGCACTTTAAAATGATTTATTGTTTCTTATCACGGGCACTGGAAATATTGTCTTACATCAGAGTTCTCCTAACACCAGTTGAGATTAGTTGAGACCACATGAGCTGCAAAGACCTCATGATCACAAGGTCCAACAGGTCCACTCTCCTTCATTTCCCAGACGTGTATGGAGCGGTCCATAATGCCTCCATCATGAGCCATATGGGAGGAAGACTGTGACTAAGGAACATAAAGCTTTGGGCTGCCATCTGACAACACAGAGGCACAGAGAAGGAACTGTCTGGTATTAAATGACCAAGAGCATGTTAGCCATTGAAGAGGATACCTTTAAACTCACCTTCCAGGGTGGATCTACTTGCTACCTCACAAGAGATCGTCTTCTAGGCACATAGTTGTGCTATGAATATACAAGAGATGCGAAAGGAGGCTAGGTTTGAACTGATAAGCTAGAGACTGAAAGTAGCCAGTATCCCATTGGCAGCATCTTCACTTTTAACTTATGTTTTCTGAGCCAAACTTTTATGCTAACAGAGAAGAGGGATGTTTGAAGCAGAAATCATTCTCTGCACAGCAGTCCAGTGCAATGATGTCTGTGTGTGTTCGTATGTTTGAGAGAGCAGAAAGATTCTAAAGAGCCATAAAGATACAATGAGTACATTATAAAGTACACATTAGAAACATATGTGTTGCATTTGATGGTAGATATCTGAATGTTTCTTGGCAATAAACGCTAATAGTCTTCAAAAATCTGTTATTATCAGCTACTAATGCTGTTTTCCTTTAATAAAACCAATATTTATGTTTTGTGCCTCTTAATGAAGAAAAGAAAAATAAAAATTACATTATACAATACATAAATGCATTAAGGATATATATTTGGAAACCAGTGAGATATGCTTATTATTTCTTTTCTCCATGGTTTCTTCATTCACAATGACTTTGGAGTATTCTAGAGGACTTTGCAATGGTGAGTAGAGCTGTGTGACAAATTCTCCTATCTTTGTTGGTTTCTCTTCTCTAAACCTCTGAACCTCACACTATCCTGAGTTTTGTTTACCAACATTATGGTCAATATTAAGCCAACCCAACTTTCCATATATTTGATGGCAGCTCATCTTTTCCTGGGGAGAGCCATGGCCAAGTAGAAAGGACACATGCTTCATAGTGAAAAGGCTAGAGCTGAAGCTTTGTTGCTGTTCTTCACTCACTTTGTGGTCTTTGATAGACAACTTGACCTCTGATGTTCAGAAAAGAATTAATATGTATATAACTTAGCGTGTGTGTTCAATAGAATTTTGTATAGATTACCCAATGGGTGTTTGAAGCCACAAATGGGAAGAAAAGTTAAAAACAAAACAAAACAAAAAAACAAATCTGAAACATACCCTAATCCATAACACTAGATAAAAGAAAGATATCATTAGGTACCTGGCATTTCCAGGAATTAAACAAGGGAGGAAGAAGAGAATGTCCCAAGACAACTGAGGTCAACCTGCCATTCAAAAGAGCCAACAAATGTTTCCTGAATGAGTTGAAGGACAAAACCAAAGCCTCAGGTTGGAAAGTATCTACTGTTCTTCCTCAGATGATTCTTTCTGCCTATGTTCTGCTTTGGGTGGTTTGGTTCCTTCACAGAGAATTTCTGAGAGGTATTTGGGTTTGGGGCTGTAGATTTGTCTTTTCAGCCATTATGATGAAATACTCCTAATCTTTCCCTATTATTTTGGCCTCAACCATCAAAAATGTCTATTCCAAGGGTCATGGGAAGTTTTCTGGATATTTTTATTTTCTTGGGCAATGGGCATTTCTAGATGATCACACTACAGCAAAGAAGAAGTGAGTATGGGGCAGAAGCATCTTGGGATTGGTGGGTGTTGTAATCTAGCAGCAAACTGCTCACCTATACACCTCTCTATGGTGCCTTTGGGGTGATATTAATAGCTCACTACACTTTAATGTTCTGATGTTTGGCCTTTTGGTGAAGAACAGATATAGTACTAGTTCCAGTGAAGAGATGCTAACAATGCCTTTAGAAACCTTCAGTTATTTTTCTTTCATTTAAAACAGAAGCAATGTTAAAACCAAACACTTTTGAATGTATTAATTGAAAATGGGATCTCCCATTGTTTCTTAATGAAAGATGATTAAACACAAACTTGATCGCAGACCTATACAGAAATCAACTCTAGTCGAGTAGTTTGAGGTTTTCTTTTTCTAACATCTAACATCACACAACACCCATTCTTTTCTTAGCCCCCCAGGGTGGTGGCTTTGTGTTCTCTGAAGTAGGTTTTGACTTACCACAGCTTCACAGGAAAGAGCTTTCCTGTGGCCGTCCTCAGAAGAGTGCCTCATCTGAGATATTTTCAGAAGAGGGAAATGGAGGGGGAAGCCTGGCCCCTCACAACTAAAGCCAAAGCTTGGCTTTATGAGCTAAGACATAGACATTGTCTGGATCTTATTTAAAGAAGTGCAGAGGACACACACTTGTGATGGTCACAAGTGATCTAGAAAATGAGAGGCAGAGCACATCGTTTTCGGTGTTTGTAATGAGTCCAACTGAGAAGTGATGCAGCATTTGGTAGTGCCAGGGACCTTTAGAGTTCACCTGGAAAGCTGACAGACTTGGTTATGTAAGTGGCTAAGCAGGCATCTTGTTCCTTACACTCAAAGGCAGCAGGTGTCATCTCAACACTGACCTGCTCACCTCTGCCTCTGTGACACAGTTCTTCATACTTCTGAGAAAACATCTTCAGAATTAAGCCACTGCAACTTTCGTCCTGTCCCATTTAGAGGTTTCCTCAGAGCTGCGGGGTCACCCTTTCTTCTAATTGTATAGAATGACACAAGCCTCATGCTCACATCCTGTAGGAGCTCCAATCTTAACATTTTCCAAGGCTTTCAAGAGAGACCCTTCTTATCTATAAATGGGCAGGTTTCCTGGCTCTTCTCTGAATTCTTGCTATAGATGCGCTTGCACTCCCACAGTAGAGTAATTAATTGCAATCAAGGCATCCCTACAACAATGTGTGTAGACAAAGTTTACTGAAGGCTTGGAGTAATACAGTGTGTGTGTGTGTGTGTGTGTGTGTGTGTATGTTACACACAGTGTAAGCTACATGTGAAACTGAGTACCAGATGTCACCATTTCCAAATTTACAAACATCTCCTTGAGTAGACACTCGAAATTCTGGTAATTAAAATAAACATAGGACATGCATTTACTCTACAAGTGTTTTAAAATGTTTTTCCTGACTGATTTTGTTCTTTGATAATTTTGTGCATGTATATAATGTGTGCTGATTAAGTTCTCCCTATACTCTTTCTTATTTCTTTCCAATCTCCCTTGCCCCCTCCCAGTTCCCTTTCTAAGACATGTGACTTTTGTTTTGTGATTCATTTTGTTTAACCCAAACCATCTATGTGGACAATTAAATTTAATCCATTTGAGCCTAGTGGACACACAACTGAAGGTAATTACTACTGTTATGCCAGCTTCACGGGACCCTCAGAGACCACCAGGAGACGACTCATTGCAATTGCAAGAGAGCTTTATTACGAGAGCGATCGAACTCGGGACCCAAGTCTCACTGGCGCAGCAGTAGAGAAGTGGGACCTGGAGCTCTGAGTGAACAGGATTTTTAAAGGGAAAGTCTGTGAGCCGGGGGTTTCCATGGCAGCAAGCAGGGGGGCACAAGCCTTGGCATTACAGAATTGGGTGAAGTTTAGCAGGGCAGGGTGACCTTTTCTGAGGCACATAATCACAACGGCTATTTTTCTAAACCATATCTAAAACATTGGGGAGAATTTTCCCACCCGATTCTCAACCAATTCCCATTGATTATTGCCAGGGAGTTTGTCTCTATTTTCTATGAAGCATTTATTCTGTTATATTTCCTGGAGGCTGTTGCTAGGAGAGTTAACTTTGTTTTCTGCCAGGTGTACATTCTGTGATATTTCCTGGTGCCTGAATTCAGTTCCCAGTCAAGATCTTTATTTCAAAATGGAGTTATATTCAGGCTATCTTAAGCTCTTCACTACCTCTCCATGACTCTTTCAGTAGCAAACAGTTTGGCAGTGAAGGATAGGGACCTACGATGCACTCTTCTGTCTGAGTTTGGCTTTTATTGATGGGCCTATTCTTGTGCAGCCCCAGTGCAAACATCTGCAGCTACTGTGAATCTATGATCGCAATGGCTATGTCTTAGCATATAATAGCATTTTGCAGCCCTTTCTCCTATCTTATGGCCCTTACATTCTTTCTAGCTTCTCCTTCATAATGTTCGCTGAGCCTTAGGGGTTTGGAATAAATGTCTTACTTAGGGCTGAGCACTCATCCATCACTTGTTCTCAGCACTTTGTGTACCCGAGTCTCTGCATTCACCATCATTCATTGAGGGAAAAAGAAAGGTTTCTCTGATTAATGATAAGAATAATATTTGTCTATGGGTATGATACAAATACTTATGAGCAGGTGCTGCTATGAAAATTTAGCTAAACCATAATATCCAAATTCCCCTGCTAGAGTCTCAACAAGGATTTTTTTTTTGACCAGGTTTATAGTACCAGGAATGGCTTCCCTCCTCTGGAACAAGTCTCAAATTCAATGGAAGAGTTGTTTGTTGCAACAACAGAAGTGCCACTACAACACTTGCCTGGAAGTTAGCAAGTGTCTTTTTTTTCTTTGGTCTATCATATCGTATATATATATATATATATATATATATATATATATATATATATATATGTAAAACTTTCTTAGAGGATACAATAGTAGAATCTTTTATGGAGTTTTGCTTTTAACAGCAAAGTGGGAAACAGGCAATAAAAAAATAATCAAAATATCTGTAGGTACATACCTGTTATTCCTGTACTTAGGAGACTAAAGTATGATTGCAAGTTTGAGGTCAATATGCGTTACATGAATTTTTGTTCTCCAGAAGAAAGCAAACAAATATTTAATGTCATGTGGTAGTAAGTGTCATGAAGAAAATTAGGTAAGGTGGCAGAGAGTGATGGAAAAGCAGTTATTGAAACGAGGGAAAACAAGATACCCAGGTGTCCAGGGCAGATCACCCCAAGCAGAGAAGTTGCAAGTTCAGAACCTTAAGATAGAAAGTTGGTAGGTTTTATTCCAGTGTCATATAGACTCATATGTTTAGGGATATGGTACCTACTAAAAAGTACTAGGTCATGAAAGCAGAGCCCTCATAAATAGATTGGGTTTTGTTGGTTTTTTTTTTTTCTAGGACTAGGTTAATAATCTGCCCACTGTGTTTTTTTGTTTGTTTTAGCTTTTTAAAACATTGTTCTTGTATTTTTGCTTTATGCCAAGTTATGGAAGCACAAAGCAATCATCAAATGCCATCGCTATGCCCTGCCCATAGTCACGCCCATGGACTGCCCAGCCCTTAGAACTACATTCTTCACCTTATAAACCGGTCAGTCCGTGATATTGTGCTGTAGCAATAGAGAGCAAGCTGGAGACACCCTAGAGATAGAGATCACGGGGTCTCGGAGGTGTCCTCAGTTTTCCTCTAGCTTCTTTCTAAGAGCTGCTTCCATCTGAACTCCCACAACCACCACTCTGCAAACAGCCTAACTACATGCATAACTGGAAGTAAGTCCCATGAACATTGTGAACTTTCTTTTCTTGGTCCTCTATAGAAAGGCTGTTGATGCCATGAAAAGAAAACACTTCATGATTTGGAAAGACTGCTGGACGGAAATCGGTGGAACTGTTGTATTTCTCAATAACTTTCATGGTGGTCATGATTAGATAAATTCTTGGCCAGGTGAGGTGGATTGGCAGGCAAAGGCACTTGCCTTGCAAATCTAGAAACTGAGATCAGTTTCCAGAAAGTGTGTAAAGGTGGAAAGAGAAAACTGGCTCTACAAAGTTGTCTTCTGACCTCCACACATGCGCTGTGACATATATGCATACACAGACATCACATGTACACACCCCTCATGCATTTATACACATATGCACAGAGAAAATCAAGAGTTCTTGCTCTTTAATAGTTTTATAAGATCCATATAGAAAAAGCTCAGCTGTAAAAATTACCTATTATAAGAAACAGATAGGAAAATGTCATTTTTTGAAATGTGAAAGTAAAAAAAATACTGTTTTTATTAAACATAGTCTTTAAAATCATTTTATAATTTTTTTTTCATTTTATGATTCTTGCTTTTATTTTTAAGTATGACATTACACATATAAGAGCAACTGGCTTGTGCCAGATTCTTTATTCATAGTTGAGACATTCAATATATTCTGAGCACATTATATACAAAGTCTAGTATGATTAGTCATATTTTAATAGAATACAAAATAATGGGGCTTATAACATAGTCATACATCTGTATCCTGTACTTTGCTCATTTTAATTTCCAGTTACCTTCTCACGCTCCTCTCCTTTCCTGCTGGCCCCTTCCCCCTTCTATTTTCATGTTATATATATGTTCATATACTTAAATCTATGCTCTCAATCTGAAATAAAACATTATAGTTGTCTATTTAACTTTCTGAGTCTGGTTTATTTTGCTTATTATGATAAGCTACAGTTGTATTCATATTCCTGCGGATATGATTAGCCATCCTGAGACTATGTCTTTTCATTCTTAAATGCAATTTTAAAAGATGATATTTAAACATTTACTTTGAGTAACAGGACATGTAAGCTTAGTGCTGTCCTTCATGGTAGCTACTCTCTTCATTAAACCTGGGATCCCTTCAGGAGGTGAGAGCTGCCAAGGGAATCCCCCTCCTCCCGTACAGCTTGTTGTAGAGGGACTAGAACCCCTCTTCATTCTCATGTTGCATCTCCACTTTCTGTGGGCGAACCACTTCAAAGACTATGTGAAGTTTTGGTAAGAGACACCCTCTATGCTATCAACTTTTAAAGTGTTCAAATAAGTAAGGCATAGAAGGCAAGAACCATCGCAAATGAGACAACAGCCACCTGTTGGAGTTTCCAGGGCTTCTGTGGGGCCTGGCTAGATCTTTGGGGTTCATTTCTTCTAGAGTTTATCCTCCACCCTGCTCCAACCCAACACTGTTCTGGCTCCACTTCCAGTCTGTAGAAGAAAATGCATATGCATTTGTTTGGAAGGGAAAGGTCTAAAAGTTGCGCATCCTTGAAAGAGGAGGTTCGTGGAAGTTTCGAGGAGCTATAAAGAGACTACCTCTGGCCTCAAATAAACGAATTACATTCTAGATCTTCACCAAAGAAGTTAAAGTCTAGACTGAAGAGACCTTAGATTCACTGAGAAGAGACAACACCTTTTAGATGGTGAGAAAGAGACAAAGAGGTGTTAAACAGAACTCCCAAGTGTGAGCTTGAATGGCAGAATTATCTCAGCCTCAGCATCCTCTTTGCATCGTGTAGGTGACTGTATTCTGGTTTCTAAGAAATTCAGAAAGCTTCTGCAGAGGTCCGGGAAGGGTGGTGAAGAGAAGAAACGGTCAAGGATTGATTCTGCTAAGGCTTCCTTTAGAGTTGTGTTCTTGGGGTCCTGTCGTTGCTGACTAGGCTGGCCAGCCAGCCTTTCCACCCTGTCCAATGAATATGAAGAATGCTTCTGAGTCTAGCAGGGAATATAGCCAGGAGTTGAGGTGAGCTCACAGTGGGTCTACATTTGGTTAGGAATGCTTTTTCTGCCTTACAACCAAATTTGTATTTATGACTCACAGGATGGGTAAATATATCAACTTTTAATTAAAAATTGATCTGACTTTTACCATAAGACTTATTACTGCCTTCAAAGTATGAAATATGTCCATACTAAGAATCCATGGCCTCTGTCTGAGTAAGACTTTTAGAAAGTGCCTATATTTAGGTTAGGTCCTTTCTGTAACAACCTCCTTAGCCAAACATATCTGACTCCAGCTCCTGAGAAAACTTCTAGGCATTCACAGAGATTAAGCAACTTTTCAGTGGCCACGGACTATCAGCATTAGAACTCAAAACTAGGCTTGTCAGATCTGAAGCACACCCGCAAATTCTGGTTAATTATTATTAAACCTAACCTTAAATGGGGCTCCAAAATGAGTGAAAAATTAGCACATTAACTTAGAAATTATTAGGCAATGATAAATTATATTTTAAGAATTAAAAGAGAAGATGAGCTAAAAAAAGACTAGACAATGACATTAGGGAGAGGGCTCTGAGGAAGAAAGACTAGTGAGCATTATGTGAATATAGTTAAAATGCATTATATGAATGCACGGAAATGCCTTCATGAAGCCCTTTAGATAGTCAACATACGCTGGTGATTATATTAGTGTCATTTGAAAGAACAGTGTGGGGATGAAGATGTAGGGAAGGGTACCATGTCTGCAGGAGTTCCTGGGTTTCGTCTCTAGGACTACCGCAACAACAAAATCATAAGTATATAATATATAAAATAAAATAGCAATACAATCGCTAGGTAGAGCGCATTTGAGAGAGCGTGAACAGCCTTTTGTAGGCCGGCTTTTGGTGTTTGGGATCCAACGATGCATTGCAGGGGCGGGGGACTGTAGAGCACATGGCAATATGCTTTGGGGAGCCTACCTAAGCCTTAAGAAGTAGGAGCTCTACCTTGTCGGCAGATACCTGCCCTGATCTCCAGACTCCCCACCGGAGGTGTCTTTCTCCTCTCTCCTCGCCATGGATCTAACACAGGGTATGCTTCATATGAAAAGTGAATAAACCAAGATCTATGCGAGCAGACTCCTGGGGATGGCAAGAGATGGATGCTGGGCAGGGTCAGCTTGGGCAGGGTCTGGAACCTGGGCCGAGGGGTTTCAGCTTCACTGACTGGACTAAGGAAAGCCGCAGGAAAGAGTCACCCAAGTGGAATCGAAGAGAAACGGAAAATGTGGGTACATATTTTGATAGCAGGGCTTTCATGTCTGATGATTGGGTATTGGAAAGAGATGAATCAAGGATTACGCCTACTTTTTCTCTGTTTCCTTTGTAGCACTTGCCATAATTATTTCCTAGACTTATTTTTTCTATTTGTCTGTTTCTCCAGTTAAATCCACAACTATTTTTATGTTAGTGCTAAGATAAAATGCCTCAATTAACGAAAAAAAAAAAACAATAAAAAGATCTCCTCTCCACACAGAGCTTTTTTTTCCATCTTAATAACTGTGCACAGTCCATCACACCATCTGTCCTTTCCCTAAGGGTACTTAGGTTGTTCTCAGATTTTTTTGTTCTTTCAAAAGATACGGCAAGTGATTATATTTATGTATCAATATTTCAGCTAGCCTTTTTCTAGGAAAGAAAGAATTAAAAGGGCTAAGCTAGCACAAACTGTCTACTACAACATCTGACGTGTTTGTCAAATTATTATTTAAAATGTTGTACCAGTTCACACTGTCACGCCCACCACCTGAGAATGCTTTTTTTCCCTCCACGATTCTATTTTATCATTAGTTTAAAAAAAAAAAAAAGTTGTAACTGCCAGGCAAAATTGGTCCCTTATTAGAATTTACATTTAAAAAGTATTTGGGAAGTCTGGATTTTTATTTTTGGTTTTGCCGGTGACTTATCCACCAGAATTTGATCTTTTAAAAATTGGGCCATTGTGTTTTCCTCAGGGGTACATGATAGCTCTTTGCTTGTTAGCATCTGTTATATGTGTTACAGCTGTTTCCTCCCAATGTGTCATCTACCTGTTAATTTTTTCCGCGTAGAAATGTTTAAGTTTTAAAAACACATCTCTTTTTGCCTTCTATAGCTTCTTGTCACTCACTCCCAGACTTACCTCATTTTATAATTATAAAGTTTTTCCAATATAAGTCTTACGCTATGTTTTAGCTCCATAGTACCTTTAAAATCTGCATTGGTGTGCTGCAGTGAAGGGAATGAACTACCTTTTCAGAACACAGAACTGAACTGCCTTTTTGCTGCTCAGCTCAACACTGTTGTCTTAGTCTCAGTTTCTGTTTATCCTGATTTTCTGTTCTCTTCATCTCCTTATGACTGCATTACTGAGGCTAATATCTCTGTCACTCTCTTCAAAGCATTTCTGGCAGTTTTTTGTTTATTTACTCTCTGTAGACTTTCTAATCATCTTGCCAAATGTTTCTTTCTTACCTCTCTCAAATACCATTGGGCATTTGACTAAAATTGTGTGGAATCTATTACAACATATTTCGGGGAAATTATCTACATCTTTTACACTATGAATTCTATCTTTCAAAAAAATGTGGTATATGGCTCAGTATTTATTTATGTCCTTTTTCTTTGGGAGACGTAGTCACATAGATTTTGTTCAGTTAATGTTTTATTAAGGTTATTTATAGTTTTATTTCTTATTACATTTTTATTATTTAAAACAATATTTAAATTTATTTTGATGATATTCTTCCCCTTCCTCAAGTCCTTCCAGATTCTCTCTCCATCTCTAGCCATCCAACTTTGTTTTTTTCCCAAAAAAACAAACAAAAACTCAATATAACAACAAAAACAAGACAACAAAATGAGGCCCCTCCAAACAAAACAAAACATAAAACTTTAACCAAATAAAAACACACATACGAACACAAAACCAAACAAAACTGTGGAGTCCATTATCTGTTGGTCAACTACTCCTGAACGTAATAAGGCCTGTGCCAGAGTGGTTGAAATACCCAGTGTCACTGTAATGGAGAAAACGGATTTTCCCAGAAGGTTTGAGTTATTAACATTTACTTTAATGGCTATGTTTTAATTCAATCATTCACTAACTTATTCATTCATTTATTTAAAAAATATATCAAAAATGATAAAAAACTGTCATATCAAAGTTGGACAAGACAAACCAACAGAAGGAAAAGAGTCCAAGAGAAGGCACAGGAATCAGAGAGCCACCCATTCACACACTCAGGAATTCCATAAAAACTATGGAATTTTATTAAACCTTTATTAAAATATTCTAGACTTAAACGCTTAGATTAGATTTGCCTATTTTCCTGGGCATGCCTTCCATACCTTTGACCTCATGCATGTAGAATCTAAGGGACCTTCTAGGAGTTCCTAGGATCTGGGAGTGAAAGCGAATGTCTCACTTTCTCACAGTTTTGTTTTCAGGAGAATACAACTTACACTGTGTGCTTCTTGCTGGCATTTTCCTAAAATCTTGTATTAAATAAAATGTTAACCTAAAAAATACATTCATTCAGAAAACTACAAATAACTATCACTATTCTTTGAGCATCTCCTGTGTGGTGTATTTGGGGCCAGGTATGAGGGTACAGATATAAAGAAAGCAAATCTTATCCTCCATGTGCTTACAGGCTAACTAATGTTTTGGTGATGTCAAACACATTCAAAATTCCATGGGACAAAGGTCGTGGGTGGGGAAAATCACAGAATACTATAGGGACAGCAACAAGGGGCCCTTGAATCAGCCTTGGTGAACAGGGAGGGTGAGCTCTGAGGGAGAGCCAGTAAAGCAGCCTGCTAGTCTGCAGTGTGTATACCAGGGCAGAAACCAAAGGCTGTTCCTCAAGGTGGAAGGTAAGAAGGGACTCCTGAAGGTTGCTCTCTGGCATCCAAAAACTCTGTCACACAGTGGCCACTCCCCTCTCCCCCTCCCTCACACACACAATTCTTGATAAAAGACACAATCAGCTGGATCACAGAATATTTGTGGAAGAGCTGCAAGCAATGCAGGAATAGGGCATCTCACAAAGGGTTTTGCACAGGACTCGGCAGGATAACATTACTTAAAACCTGTTCTTTCTCCCTTTATATTCACTGGCAAGTCCCCTTGCCCTGGCACAATGAGCTAGGATGGTTTCTGCCTTAAAGAAACCATTAAAGAGTTATTTTGGAAACATTCCCCCAAATGTGATTCCATTAACTTTTAAACATCCAGGATGAAACAGCATCTTTTCAGGTCTGTATTCTGAACCTCCAACAACTGGTCCTAGTAGCACTCAATGCACATTTACTTCCTGAATGAAGAATCATATTCTTAGTGACTGTGTGTCAACATCTTATTTTGAATGATAAGAACTTGTTGTTTTGGACTATCAGTGTCCTACATCTCAAAGGGTTCTAAAAATCAAGCCAAGCACAAGTGTGATTAAATTAGAAGGGTGAAGGTTCAGATTTTCTAAAAATTCCAAGAATAAGAAATCTCAGTATTGCTAAGGCTGAGAACCTCTGAGCTAATGGTTTCAATCATTGATGGTCTTTGCTTGACTCAAATATTCTGCAAACTTTGTGATTTATTCTATGTTTACTATTTAGGATTCCACAGAGAGCCTTTTGTCATTATCTAATCATACTTGATAACTCTAAGATTCTTATTTTTGAATGATATAATGACCAGGAGTAGACTGGATGGTAGGAAGAGGAGTCAGAAAGATATAACTTTCTTTGTAGCACTACAGTACAGGTAGTTTAAAATGTAGGAGTGAAACTTGGGAAATTTGGCAATAAGTGGCTACTAAGGGTAGGCTGAAGTCTGAATTACCTTAGGCTTTCTTATCTCATGGGTGATTGGGCAAGTCATTAAAAAGGCAGAGGGAGAAAGAGATTGGAAGATAGTGAGCTTTAGAATAATCTGTCACTCAGCAAGTATTTTCTTCCATGGTTATTATTACCTTGAACATTTGATGTGCGTGGATGACTGGGTTTGCCTACTGGAAAGTAGATGGACATTTGTTTGAGCTTTCATAAGAGGCATTGCACATTTATTTTGGGGAAACTTCTACCATAAGAAGACTATATCCTGGCCAGGCACTGGTGGCTCGGGGGCCTTTAATCCCAGCACTCTGGAGGCAGAGGCCAATCTGGTCTACAGAGTGAGTTTCAGTACAGCCACAGCTACCCAGAGAAACCTTGTCTCAGAGAGAAAGAAAGAGAGAATATCCCTTTAATCTGAGCTTCATAGCCCATGTACACAAAGAAATTTGAGCATCACCCACAGTCTAGAGCAGGGTTTCCCAAACAAGCCTAGCCCAGGTAGTTGTTCTGCAGGCTCATGAGCATAAGAATTAGTGTTTTTCCACCACTGACTTTTGGGGAGTTTGTTAAATGTTAATAGGATGGCAATTTTTAAAAGTTAAGTCATATAGTAGGGAATTGTTTATACAGTTATCAAAATCAGATAATGATGATAAAGTGAAAATGAGTAGAATAAAGGAGGGGTGAAGGCAGAGCCACGGGGGATGCTGACATACCAACTGTGTGTTGGACATGCCTGATTCTCAGCAGTGGTCGCGGCTCGTCAGAGATGAGTATTATGTAAGTCAGGATGTGCACTGCTACAAGAATTCTCTGTCCATGCTACTGAATCGTTTAAAGCTCCGATATTCACATGGACTGTGGATTAACTAGACCCGATAAAAGACAAGCTTGTATTATTTCTGATTCAGAGTAAGATTGCTATTCTTATTTTAAAGGAAAGTAGCCTCTACTTCTCTTGACTTTCTAGCTTAGCTTTTGGCTGAGTTCCATCTCCAACAAAAGCTCTCTAGGCTCATAGGTCCCTTATTCTTAGAAAACATCTTACATCTCTCCTAGAGATGATTTTGTCCATTTTTATACATCCTTTCTCAATATTTAACCAAAATAATGTATTATTTTATTTTTCCTTTAAAATATTGAAAATGTCATTTTATCCCAGAGACTGTTACAAGGAAACACTTTGTTGACAAAATCATGTTCCCAGCCTTCCTTCCTTCCTTCTTTTTGTCCTTCCTTCTTTTCTGCCTGCCTGCCTTTGTGACTTTCTGCCTTCCTGTCTTTTTGCTCTGTTGCCTTCTTTCCCATCTTTCTTCCTCCCATAGTCATAAAAGTTCACTTTCCCTTTTAACAGTTTTTCTTAAGTACCATCATGGACCACAAATGTACTTTATCTTGATGGGCCTTTAGCCTCTGCTCCCTGTCTAGACAGAGACAGACATAATTGGATTTAAATAAAACCATACTTCATGGGTTGAAGATGCTGTTCCTTTTAGCCAACCGTTTAGAGAAGTTTTCTTTTCTCTATAGGGACAAACTAAAATGAACTGTTTAATCCAGAAAAGGAAGACAGAACAAAGGCATTGCCATTTCTTACACTGAGATTATGATTTGGGTGAAACCTTTAACAAAATGGGAAGTCCTAGTAACCAGCTAATTATGAGAAAGAATATATCTTTAACTTTAGAAATACCAAATCTCAATTTGGGAATTGATGTAATTAGCCTGGCTTTGAGCACTCTGGGGTTGATGTCAAAGTATTTTCATGTGGTGTCCACTTGGCAGGACTGATATGCAGGAGAGATGTCTGTGCCAATAATACATGGTTACAGTTTACCTCTATCTTTGAAACTTTGAGAAAACATTGGAGACAGGGAACGGAAAAGGCAGGAGACTAAGGACTGAAGCTTGCATTATCCCAGATTTGGCAAGATGATGGACAAAGTTAATGAAAGAGAGAGATTAGCTTATGCATTTGGGGAGTTGTGACACTAGAGCTGCTTTCGTGAGAAGGACAGACAGAATTCTGAGAGAAAGAAAGTGTGGTTATGAATGTCTGGGGCTAAAGAGAGATCAGGAGCCTGAGCAGTGAGTAGAAGACATGCGACTAGGTGACAAAAACCACTGGACCATATGAGATAGTTTCGGTAAGAAGATGTAGATGGAGTGCTTAGGACTAGGAAGTGATTCTGCAATGAGGAAATGGGGGATGAGGACAGACAACGCTTCAAAAAACAGGCAGGAAATGAAGAGAGCAAAGAAGTCTAGAATGCAGTCACTGTGACCTGGGAAGGAAGCTTTGGAGTTCCTCACTGTTCTGCATCAGCATTTCATGGTATTTGTGGTATGATAAGCTTTCATTTTTAAAAGCACAATTTGCTATAATTCCCGTTCCAACCCTAAAAAAATGCTTACTTTTGTTTGTAATTTTCATAGTACAGTTTTGTATTCTTTTGTTTGTTTGTTTTTTTCCAGTTGCCGCCTGGCCCATAGCACAGGATAAGCAGACAACAAGAGAAGAAGTGAAGCTGAACCCTGCAGGTGTTTTGCAGATGCAAGCGCGGAAAGGTGCAAGGTGCGGATATGTCAGGGGTGGGCGTGGCTGCCTCAGAGATGCAGAGATCACTCATGGGAAGGCTGTCTGATCACTGACTCACTGTGTGGCTAGCTCTTCCTGTGTGTCTGTTTCCTCTCTCTAAGTAAGATGAAAAGAACTATAAAGAGCCATGGGAACCCAAAGTAAAAATCACCCCAAAACACTGGTGAGGTATACAAATCTTCCATGGTTTCTATGGTAATAAGCTTGGGCTAAAGTCAAACAAACAAACAAACAGGCAGACAAACAAACAAATAAAAAAGCTATCAAGTAAGAAAACCCCCCTTCCTTCCTTCCTTCCTTCCTTCCTTCCTTCCTTCCTTCCTTCCTTCCTTCTTCCTTCCTTCCATTGTTTTTTTCTTTTCTTTTCTTTCCCTTTCTGAGTATTGTCATTAAAAGAAATAATTTCTTGAAGAAATATCAGAAGTAAGCCTCAGGGTCACTCACTGTCACATGGAAATGGAATTAGGTACACAGCAGAAACAAAAGAAACGGTGAACAAATATTGGTTCTGCCATTTACAGTAACATCTGCTGAGCTCATACCATGAGCTGTTCTTTTGACAATGCTTAGATTGCAGAGCTAGAAAAGATATATTTAGCTGAAAAAAAAAAGTGAGAAAGAGGAGAAAGGTAAAGAGCTAGGAGTGATTGCGTGAGGTGAAGGCTGTCTATCACAGAGATAGGTAACAGGTGCTCTGTAAAGCTCAAGCAAGCCATGAAAGCACGGAAGCCAGAGGAGCACCAAGCTGGCATGAGTGACAGCTTCTAGCCGAGCGGGATGAGGAGGTTCTTAGGCACAGACTGCAGGGTAGGAGGTCATGGAGACTTGTTCCCTTCCTGCAATATGCCTCAAGTCAGACAAGTCAAAAGACAGATTTGATGGTGGATTCATCTTTACTTATCTCAGGGACTTGTCCCAGACTTCTTCCCAAGGGGAGGAACCTCCCCGACAAACATCTCTGCTCAATCCACTTTTTTATCTAAAAAAGTTCAGTGGCTTCCCATAGATTATGAATGTGCAAAATATTCACCAATTTATGGATGATGAAGACTTGCATGTTCCCCACTCCCCTTGAGTTTCTATTTATCACCTAACCCTATCAGATGTCCTGTGGCTCCTATTCTCTAGGCGTCTGTAGAAAGTTCTCTCTTCTCAGGATCTCTGCTGGCCAGCTTAACTAGGCAGGTTCTTTATATTTCATTAAAATGGTTTCTGTCATTTGTATCCTGTGACTAAAATATTATTTTGATATTCATTGAAATAATAACATTTATCGAGTGCTTACTGTATGCTTGGTACTATGCTCAGTTCTTAGTAAGTAATGCCTTATTTAGTCTTCATAAAAACTTATCACATAAGTACTGCTTTTATTATTATTCATGTTGCATGGAAGAGGAAACTGAAACAAGAAGCCAAGAAAACTGGCCCAGGAAACAGCTAACACCATAACGACAAGCGGAGAAGTCAGAAAGCCTGATCTTAGAATCCATGCTGCTAAACATACTGTGCTGGCTAGTTTTATGTCAGCTTTACACAAACCAGAGATTTCTGAAAGGAGGGACCCTTCATTGAGAATACGTCTCCATAAGATCCAGCTATAGGGCATTTTCTTAATTGGTGATTGGTAGGGCAGGGACCAGCCCATTGTGGGTGGTACCATCCCTGGACTGACGATCTGGGGTTCTGTTAAAAAAAAAAAAATTTTTTTTTCATACAAGTCTTTGACTTCCTTGGTTAGGGTTACTCCGAGGTACCTTATGTCATTTGTGGCTATTGTGAAGGGTGTTGTTTCCCTAATTTCTTTCTCAGCTCTTTTGTCTTTTGTATACAGGAGGGCTACTGATTTTTTTGAGTTAATTTTGTATCCGGCCACTTTGCTGAAGGTGTTTATCAGCTGTAGGAGTTCCCTGGTAGAGTTTTTGGGGTCACTCAAGTATACTATCATATCATCTGCAAATAGTGATAATTTGATTTCTTCCTTTCCAATTTGTATCCCCTTGATCTCCTTCAACTGTCTTATTGTTCTAGCAAGGACTTCCAGCACTATGTTGAAGAGTTATGGAGAGAGTGGGCAGCCTTGTCTTGTTCCTGATTTTAGTGGGATTGCTTTAAGTTTCTCTGGAAATCAATCTGGCGCTTTCTCAGACAACTAGGAATAGCGCTTCCTCAAGATCCAGCCATACCACTCCTGGGCATATATCCAAAAGAGGCTCAAGTACACAAAAAGGACATTTGCTCAACCATGTTTGTAGCAGCTTTATTTGTAATAGCCAGAAGCTGGAAACAACCCAGATGCCCCTCAACTGAAGAATGGATGCAGAAATTGTGGTACATCTACACAATGGAATATTACTCAGCAATGAAAAAGAAGGAAATCATGAAATTTGCAGGTAAATGGTGGGATCTGGAAAGGATCATCCTGAATGAGTTGTCCCAGAAGCAAAAAGACACACCTGGTATATACTCACTCATATAGACATACAACATAGGACAAACCCACTAAAACCTGTGCATCTAAAGAAACTAAGCAAGAGAGAGGACCCTAACTAAAATGTCCAATCCCTATCCGGAAAGGCAAAGAGGATGGACATCAGAAGAAGAAGAAAACAGGAAACAACCTAGGAACCTACCACAGAGGGCCTCTGAAAGCCTCTGCCCTATAGACTATCAATGCAGATGCTGAGCCTGATGGGCAACTGTTGGGCAGAGTGAAGGGAATTTTAGGTAAGAACTGGGAAATAGTAAGAGCAGGAGAGGACAGGGTCTCCACAAGGAGAGCAACAGAACCAGAAAATTTGAACACAGGGAACTTCCCAGAGACTCATACTCCAACCAAGGACTATTCATAGAGATAACCCAGAACCCCTGCACAGATGTAGCCCAGGGCAGTTCAGAGTCCAATTGGGTTACATAGTAATGTGAAGAGGGACTGCCTCTGACATAATCTGATTGGCCTGCTCTTTGATCACCTCCCCCTGGGGGGGGAGCAGCCTTACCAGGCCATAGTAGAGGACAATGCAGCCACTTTTGATGTGAACTGATAGACTAAGATCAGAAAGGAGAGGAGAACCTCCCCTATCAGTGGACTTGGGGAGTGGCATGCATGCAGAGGGAGGAGGGAGGGGCTTATGGGGGGATGCAGAATGAATAAAGTGTAATTGATGAAAAATTAAAAAAAAAGTTAAAAAAAAAAAAAGCTGGCCGAGCAAGCCATGATGAGCAAGGCAGTAAATGGCACTCCTTCTGCGCATTAGCTCCTGCCTCCACATCTGCCTGGCTTGAGCTCCTGTCCTGACTTCTCCCCTGTGATGGCCTGCAATGTGGAAGTGGAAGCCAAACAAACCCCTTCCCTTTCGAGTTGTTTTGGGCCATCACAGCAATATCCGCCCAAAACAAGACACATACCTATCTAATTTCACATGCTGCCCTTCGGATGCGTATGATTTTACAAAGTGTTAACAAGTGACTATGTATTTCTTTCAGGCAGGGTCATATTTCTGAATTTTTAAGAAATCTTCAATACAAACCTAGAATTTATTTATGCTATTTCATTTTGTTTTTGGAGACAGAGTTTCTCTGTATAGCCTTGGCTGTCCTGGACTCACTTTATAGACTAGGCTGGCCTCAAACTCACAGAGATCTGCCTGCCTCTGCCTCCCCGAGCTCTGGGATTGTGGGCATGTACTACCTTTCCCAGCTAACCTAAAATTTTAAAATCATGTTTCCTATTGTCATTCATGATATCAGATCCTTGGTGTCTAGTAAAATGGGAGCCTAAAGGACTTTCTTGCTTTTCAACTCATCAAATTTTCTTTGTGACAGCAATGAGCTTTTGTTCAGGTGGGTTTCCAAGGCAACCTCCAACATTTTACCTGGGGATGCCACTGTAAAGCATCTTCAGACTCAGGAGACTGTTGATGGGGCCTGAGACTCTGCTTTTCTAGTAATCACCTCGGTGACACTGATCCTGTTTGTTGAGGATCCAACTTGGAATAGTAAGCTCTAAGAGACAGTGTAATACAGTCCCTTAAACTCTTCCAGAACCTTATCTGTCCCCAAATGTATTCAAAATTGACAGTCAACTAATGTTGCCTTTTATAATCCAGGGCTCTAACTGGATCGAATAATTGCTTCCTTTGTATTTGTGTTCTTGGATTGTTGCTCTTTGTAATGGGATACTAGACTAGAAAGTAAATCTATTCACTGATATGGAAACCAGTCAAGGGTAAGTTCTGATTAACACTGTGACCTTGGACAAACCACATCTCCTTGAGAACCAAGATGGTCCTGGCCTTGTTAAGTGCCACATAATCTTCCCAATCAGGTCTGGGCTGGATTATAGGAGGGGGATTCACTGTGGTACTGGTAGTACTCTGTTTCTGGGATGGGGGTGTGGATAAAGACCTTGACTTACATCAGTTGAAAGATGGGTAAGACAGACTTGGCAGAGAGATTTTAATGAGGGCAAAGAACAGTAGTGCTTTTGGATTGTGCAAGGACCAATAGACTGGCCCTTCTGTTTTCAGAGTTGTGCCAGTACTTTATAGACAGAGAAACTTAGAAAACAAGTTGTAAATGGACAAATCATTTTGAAATCTCATTTTGCCCAACTTTTCAACTCAAAGAGCCTTTATTATCACTAAGAAACAAACAAACAAACAAACAAACAAGAACTTATTCATCATCTTAACATTAAGTACCCTCACCCCTTTGATCCTGTGGGTGGTTTTTACAAGGAAGACTCCCATCATGAGCAGGAAAAAGAGAGAGTATGGTGACTGTTCAGATAGTTAGGCCAGAGCGCTGGCAGGCTACTGACTGCCTGTAATTTTAAGAGAGTGCTCCTCAGGCATAAGCACTGTCTTTCTGGATTAACCTTGATACAGAAGAAAGAAATATTTTCGTAGGTGAGTCAAGTGTACGAATGCTTCCACATTAACTTCTGGAGTTTTTAAACTTTGCATAAGGAGGAAGAAACAAGAGGAACTTCGTGGATTTCCCAGTTCAGAACTATTCAAGCTATTCACAGTTTAGATAAGTGTGTGTGTGTGTGTGTGTGTGTGTGTGTGTGTGTGTGTCCATCCAAAAGTGGTCACAGTGTGCTAAATAAAAAAGGCAAAGAAGAGTGCTGAGATTTTGCCCTCCCACAGCCACTGCCCAAGTCTCCAGGGTATCCCGAGCACTCTCTTACTGACCCCTCACTGGTCCTTTCCAAATGTACTGTAGGTTCCTTCCAAGATGCACTACAGGCAAACAGACACTGTTTACCCAAAATGAAGAGCTGTCACTTATCAAAATTATCCCAAAGTTCTTGAGCTCCCATCCCTCTCTGTCTTTCAGAGCTCTCATTCTATACTGGAAGCCAAACTCTCTTTTGTTCCCTGAATAAAAGAGTCTGTGGCAGCTTTCACATGAGCTCTCTTTGAGAAGAGATGTTTTCTGGCAGGGTGCCATGGTCCTGTCTGAAAGTAGGCCTTGGCTGAGGCTTAAAGAATTTTCATAATGACCAAAGGTGATGAGTTGGCAAGACTTAGACCAACCTGGTTAAACAGACATGGGGTGAAGGATGATTTTGTCAAGAGATCTTAAATAAAGAGCGTGACCTAAATGTTGGCTTTTATGGAATCTTCAAGCCCACTAGAGCCCACTGGGAGTCAGCCATACCAGCATGCAGGGAAGGCCTTGAGAATTCCAGACGCCCACAGCCTGGCTTCCCAAGAAGGTATGCGTGGTGGCCGTAGTTGCTTCCTACCTGTGTTTGCTGAGCAGAAGGACAGACTGTGGGTGTATCTGGAGACCACATGTGGAAACAGACTCCAGAGGAAGTCAGTGTGGTACAAAGCAATTTGATCACGGAGCCAATCCTGAAGCCCGCCCTACTTGAGGCCCTCGGCACAGATGTGAGCCTGTGCCCTACTTTAAGGAAATCACACATACTATAGGAGTCCTGTCGCTTGTCGGCAGAACCATCCTAATCCAAAAAGCCAGCACTGATCATAGTAAGCATTTGTGGGATCACATCTCTGTGCAGACATAACACTGGGTACTGGAGACAGAGGAGGAACTCTCCTTCAAGCTAAGCAGAGAAGATACATGTTAAATACTCAAATGTACGCAAAGAAGTTTATGTTGGGCAAAGTACCACATGGGCAAATATTGAGGCTCATGGGTATGCATGAAGGAACCTAATAAAGAGTGTGGAGGAAAGTTAATTAAGCAAAGAGTTTGTAAAAGTCTGTAACTGTGACTGGGGATAGGGAGTTACAGGTAAAAGGATAGCAGGAAACAGGCTTGCCTTGAGAAACTGACAGTCACTGGTCCTACTGAGCAAAGAGAGAGGAGGCTCCAAGTAGAGCAACAGGGGCAAGAGAGACAGCCTAGCTACCATCAGGTAAGCTCTGTTAAAAAGGTGGCACTAAAGCCAGGCATCCTAACGCGTGTCTGTAATGCCTGCACTTTGTCAGGAGCCAGAGGCCAGCCAGGGGTTACACAGCAAGTTCCAGGTCACACAGGAAGCTGTTTCACAAAATGAATGTGGGGCTAAAGTCATCCTAGTGTGACTAGGGAGTCTCAAGCGAGGTCATGAATGGCTGCAGCGGATACAGGCAGAGTGGTGTTCCAAGTAGCATGCAGACTGACCATTGCTGGGTAAGAAGAGGGGGAAGGAGGGGAAGCAAGAGCTGTAAACAGGCAACAGGAACAGCGTGGGAGCCTGTCCTAGCTGATGGAAAGCATGGGATGGGCAGACTTAGTGCTGAGGTGGGCACAGAAAAGGAGAAAGTAGGAATGACTTCCAAAAAGATGTGGCCTTGTGGTGGAGAGCAGTTCTGGAGATTTGGAACAGGGGAAGTGGAGCATGGGAGAGGGAGGGGCAAGAGGACCAGAAATTCAGCACAAGGAAGCTTCATTTCGAGCAGTATAAGGGACAGTAAAGATTGTGTTCTCTTTACTCCTCCCCCCATTGGGGGGGGAGGAGGAAAGAAGGGAGGGAGGGCAGGTGACAGAGAGAGAGGAGAGAGAGAGAGAGAAACAGAAGTGTGGGAGCCTTATTCACAACACTGAAGTTGAGACTCTGGAATACACACTGAGTCCCCACAACTCACCTGAACACCCAGACCCAGAGCCTTCTGGTTGGTTCTCCAGCTGCTATCATTACTATTTGTGACACAGGGGTTCTCAGTGAGGCCCCCAAAGAAAATTAAACCTAAAGATATGTTCCATTCCAGCACAGCAATGGTAATAGTGCACACCTTTAACCCCAGCACTCAGGAGGCAGAGGCAGACGGATCTCCGTGAGTTCCAAGCCAGACTGGTCTACAGAGCAAGTCCAGGGCAGCCAGGGCTACTGTCTCAGACAACAACAACAACAAAAGTTCCATTCCCTTGCCTAACTCTTTCATTTTCATTTCAGATTCTCTCTCTCAACGGAAGTCACACTGTCTGCTTATTCTAGTACACAAAAACCAAACACTGCAGCCCAGGGCCTTTCATTGATCCTAGAATGCAGTTTTACACAGAAGGGAACAAAATAACAGAAATCAACCCAGATTCTTCCCATGCAGATGCAGGAAAGTCACTTTGCATGATTAAGTAACGGGGTGGAGCTGGGTGTGGTGGCGCTCTTCAGTAACCCAAGGTCTTTTGTTTGATTGATTGGTTTGTTCTCCCTCCCCCCCCCAACAAAAGAGTGAGTCTGTGGCAGCTTTCGGGGAGCTCTGCTTGAGAAGAGATGCTTCCTGGCAGGGTGCCATGGTCCTGTCTGACAGTGGGCTTTGGCTGAGGCTTAAAGAATTTTCATAATGACCAAAGGTGATGAGTTGGCAAGACTTTGACCAACCTGGTTAAAAAGACATGGGGTGAAGGATGATTCATCTCAACATGTTCCTCTGTCGTTTTACAATAGTTAGGAGAGATTATGCCAAAGCGGGAACACATCAAGGATTACTGGAGAGGACTGCAGGCAAGCCGTCAACCTCTTATAAGGCAACGGACAAAAAGCGTCATTAATTTAGCCCTTCTACAGTGAACGTGTATTAAAACACCAAATTCTACCCAACAGCCGTACATGAATCGGAAACAGTTTACACGTGTTTATCAATTCTTTCGAGAGTTTTGTACGGTGTATTTTGATTGTATTCACCATTTCTCCCCCAGTTCTTTCCAGACCCACACCCCCTTGCACACCTCTCCCAATCTGGTGTTACCACCTCTACCATAGCCAGTCTGGGCCGCCTGAAAAGCCCGGAATGTGTACCCTTCCACTGGAGCCTGGTCCCGCTATCATGAACGACATCCTAAGCAACATTCTCTCTCCCTGCAGCTTAACACGGTCAATAACCCTACAGCTAGCTAGATGAGACACCAGCTGCTCAATGATGTGATTTGCTCTGGCTTGGGCTTGCATAGATTTTATGGATGCTGTCATCACTGCATGAGTTTATGTAATGCTGTTGTCCTGCTGTGTCCAGGAGACATTTTTTAAAGAGGATATGTCTTACGTTTTGTTTAGTTTGCTAGATGTCTTTGCCCATACGGTCATCTACACATACTGTGCTCTTCATCTAGTCCAGAGCAGAAAGCGAAAGAGTGAAAAACAAAACCAAACCCTAGAATCTATCCCCTCCCACCATGTAGAAAATTCCATTAAATTCCAAACCATGAAGGATGCTCCCTGGAGCTCTGAAATACTTCCACATGGTTGATGGCTGTCTCGAAAGTTTTACTTTTCAAGGAGAATATGATCCAGCCTCTGCCCTCCTCCATGTGGTGACTATTGGGTATTCAATATATCTAATAGAGACTATGAACAAAATAGACTTCCTTAAGAGGACACATGTTTTGTTTTTCGGTTTGTTTGTTTGATTGATTTTGAGATATTGAGAATCAAACCTAGGGCACCCCACATGCTGGTCAACCGCTCTACCACTGAGGTCCATTCCAGGTCTTCTTAATTTTATTTTATTTTTTATCAACTTGACACAAACTTGTCACACAGGAAGAAGAAACCTCAGCTGAAGAATTGAGAATTGCCTCTGTGAGATTGCCCTGTGGCCATGTCTTTGGGGCGTTTTCTTGATTAGTGATTGCTGTGGGAGGGACCAGCCCACTGTGCGCAGTGCCATCCCGTTCCCTGAAGAGTTGGATCTAGGTTGTCCAAGGAAGCAAGCTGAATAAACAATGGAAAGCAAGCCAGTAGGCAATGCACCTCTGTGGGCTCTGCTTTAGCTCCTACCTCCAGGTTCTTGTTTGAGTCCCTGCCCTGGCTTCCCTCAATTATAAACCAATAAGCCATCTCTTCCTCTGAGTTGCTTTTGATCGCGATGTTTGTTACAGTAAACAAGAGGCTTAAAAAGAAAAAATCTTATTTTAGCTTGGCTTGGTGGCTCACACTTTCACCCGGAAGATCATGGCATCTTTGAGGCAGACCTGGACAGTGACACGCAGGACGGACTGTCCTGTCTCATAAAAGCCAAAACACAAAACAAAATAAAATTCCCATATTCCATTTTGAACAATGTGATATTTAGGGTTATCATGTACAATTAGTGCCCAGCATTTCTTTGTGTTTTTTTTTGTTTGTTTGTTTTGTTTTTGTTTTGTTTGGGTTGTTTGTTTTGATTTTTTCAAGTCAGGGTTTCTCTGTGTAGTCTTGGCCATCCTGGACTCATTTTGTAGACCAGGCTGACCTGGAACTCATAGAGAGCAGACTGCCTCTGCCTCCCCAGGTGCTGGGATTAGAGGCATTTATTTCTTAATGCCTTGATCTATTCTAGGTTTGAATTTAAATACTGTATTAGAGTCTGTGGCTTAAGAGAGGAACTTTTCTTTTTCTATTTTCTGTATTATTTGTGAATCAATGATAAGGCTTCAGATTATTTTCTTTGACAAAACATTTAAATTAAAAAGCGTCTATGTATATATAAGACAGAAGGAGGCAAAGAGAGGCAGACCGAGAGAGGAAAACAACTTTAATGGTGAAAACAATGATATTGGGGCTGTGGCTTCATTCACACTGGACTGAGAATGTTTGGACATGAGCAGATTCAAATGAGGAAGGCCCTGGTGTAGCAGGTTCTGAGAAAAAAGGCGCTTTCTTAGCAGCAGTGTGGAACTCAGGCTCTTCTGTGGCTGTATTCAAGCTCCACTCTGATTGGTTCTTTTCCCTGCTTCATTGTTGTTGCTTAGTCTTCTTCATTATTATTCTTAAATAAGTAAGTGCTGTAAAGACTGGTGGGAACCCTCCGTTTTTTCCCCCTGAGTGGGAGGTTGGGCATTCCCTCACTCAGCTATGGTTTCTAAGCCAGAGGGCTCCTGCTGTAGCTGACAGGCTACAGCAAACTGAACAGCTGGAGCCTCTTTTTTTTTTTTTTTTTTTTTTTTTTTGATCTCCCCTTGCGTGGTGCTTCCCCACCTTACAATCTGCTGAGCACTGATTTCCACTGCAGATATAAGATGTCTGAGCCTGTCACCGTTTGCCCCTGTTTGTCAACTTTTACTTTTTGTTTAATCAGGCAACCCCGCGGGGGTGGAAGCCTGCCTTTGTTCCTATGAGTGCACAATCAGACTAACGTGAGATTTGCTCTTTTGGTGCATAAGATGGCTAGGTATCTGGGCCCCTCAGCTGCGCCGTGATGGGTGTTTTCCAGGTGAGCCCTATAGACTGAGCTGCCTCCCGTTTGAGAGGTGAGGCAAATGAGATGCGGGGGAGGACGGATGAGAAAGGGCTTTTCTTCCTTTGCTTACCTCCGCGCTTTATGCTTAAGATGCTTGTGAAATGCCCACGCAGGTGTTCTGGCCGTTGGTCTGTACGTTGTCCTTATCCTCTCTCCCCTGATTCTGGGTGGATCAGTCCAGGGCGCAGGCTGTGAGGGCACCTTCTTTCATCCTGCCTCTCTGAAAGCCCCTCTAGAAGCTTTTTGACTTCAAAAGTAAAGGCTGTGTTTTGTTGCTATCCAAGCTCCGTCTGTACTTGAGAGTAACCGAGCAATTCTCTCTTCCTAGTAAGGAATAAAAACTAAGGTTAGGAAAAGCCCCACCCATTTCCGTCAGTAGAGAACTACGCTGGCTTTTCATTTCCCACTCAAGACGGTAAGACTGACATGGTAGAGTAAGATTGATGCACAGCGTTGAAAAATTACATCCAATCTTAAACAGGTTACTAGCTATTAAGAGAGAAACTGCATCCCAAAGCACTTGGACCCCTGCAGTCTGTTTCACCCCAGCATCAGAAAGATCTCTTTAAGGCACCCCGCTGTCTATAATACCACTCCACTGTATTATCTTCTTTTGTTTCCCAGGCTAAGAGCATCCTCTGGACCCCACTGGCTATCTTGCCCTGTGTCCTCCCATTTGCCTGCTGGCTTCTCCTGCACTCAACCCCAAGGGAACCACTGGTGTGCTTCTCACCTGGCGCGTTTAGCTCACCTTTTTGTTCTTAGACCACCGCGTCCGAAAGGCCTTCTAGGCGCTAATAAGAGCCTCCCTTTTTTTCTTGCGTCCTTACTCTATCATACCATGCACTTAACAATAATCCTTCTTATTAGTTTGTCCACGCACTGTCAGCCTTTCTCTGCTGGCCTACAAAGCCCTCCTTCTAGTATGTTTTCTTCTCTGTCTGCCTGGTGTAATTTACCTACAGTAGATTTTACACGTTTAGACACCACTGATCCTAAAAAGTTAGTTTTCCCATCACTCTTGTGAAAGTTCCCTCACCCCCTCCCCAGCTAGTTATCCATGAAGGTCACCCTTGACTGACTTAGAACAGGGCATACTACTTTGTCCTGGGCTGACTCATCACTCATGTTGGCCTCCACACCTGAAGTCCACTCCTTTTCTTTCCAGTATATGAATATGCCAGAGTAATCACTCCTATGTTCTATGTTTTTGACATTTGTGTTGTTTCTGTTTTTTTCTTATTATGGGAAGGCTGTTATGAATGCTTGTATATAAGTATGTATGAACACAGGCATTCATTTTTCTTGGGCAAAGTATCTAAAAGTGGAATCACTGAGTTATAGAGTAGCTGTATACTGAAGCATATTTTTAAAAAATGACTAAAAATGTGTTCAGGTTTGATACAGTCACAAAATATTCTCAGTTTCTATTTTGAGGTTTGATAAATGGTTTTGACTGTCTTTCTGATGAATGAGCCAGTGCTGCTATACTTAGTGTTCTGATTTCTAAGAGGCACCTGCCAATTTTTCATCTTGATTTTTCTTTCTATTATTTTCATAGAAATTATGGCTCTGAGGTAAAATTAAAACTTTTTTGCTGTATTTTGTTTTTTCTCCCTCCTCCTCTTTCTCATCTTCTTCCTCCTTTCACTATCCTGCAGGTAGAGATCTTTTTCCTTTCCGTGTGTGTATATGTGCACATGTGTCTGAATGTGTATACATGTCTGTATGTGTTTCTGAATGTGCATGCATCTATACACATGAGTCTGAGTGTATGTGGTTAGGCCAGAGAATGACCTCCAGTATCATCCTGGGGCTGTCTGTCTTAGATTTTTAGAGTAAGGATGTCTCACTGGCCAAGCAGGTTAGGCTGTGGGTTAGGAGTGCAAGCACCTGACCTTCTCCTGTGCATTCTGGGGATCAAACTCAGGTCCTTATGCTTGCACGGCAAGTACGTTACCAACTGAGCTATCTCCCCAGCCTCCTTAAAGCCCTTCTTTTTTTTAAATATTTGTAAGTGTGTGTATGTGTGTGTGTGTGTGTGTATGTGCACACATGTGGGTGCAGGTGTCCAAATTGGCCAGAAGAGTGTGTCAGAGCCACTGGAGCTGGAGTTACAGGCAGTTGTAAGTCTCGCGAAGCAAACTCAGGCCCCCCGCAAGAGCAGTGAGTGCCATCACTCCAGCCCCACCTGAAAGCCTTTTCTACCTTCTTACCTTTGGCTCTGTAAGTTGAGCTTCATGTTGGTTGTGGGTTTGTTTAGCTTTAATTCCCAAAAGGTCAGAGCTCTTTGCAGGAGCTTATTTAGCACCCTTTAGGAAAGTGCTAAGTAAAATATTCCACAGCTCTTCCAGGGGGTCAAGGGCAGAGCTGAACCTACAGCACTCAGCTCTCCTCGTTCTCATTGGGAACTATGAAAGCTCATTACATTCTCTCAATACCAGTGAGTCAGGCCTAGATCAAGTCGTGGTGGGTGGACATAGTGGGTATCTTCTGAGGGTGAAGACTCAGGCGACCTCATTCCTCTGTGATGCTGTCCACAGGGACTTCCGACTCCCCCTTGCACCCTTTTTTCAGTTCTTTGACTTTCTTTGGAAACCTTCAGGAAGTCCGTGGAGGCTCCATTAGGTGAGTGAACGTATGGATAATGGAGAAATGAAAATGAGGGTGGCCGTGGGAGGAAGGAGGTTGAGTGTGGTTAGCCATTGCATTTATTTTTAAATATCAAGTGTTAGTTTCATGAGTAACTCCTTAAAAGGCAAAGTCCTTCTGTCGCTCAGGAATATTTGCATAACTGTTAATTAATGCTTGGGAGAACTGAATCATCGGAATGTCATGGGGGCTGGTTATTCCTATTAATAAGCTTAATGGAATCTTGTGGTGGGCTTGGCTTGCAATATCTGGGTGCAAAAACCCTTCCTTGCTTGTAGTCTATTACAACTATGGCGTTTATGAACACTAAAAACTCAGAAGCTTCTAGCAGTTAGATGGGGAAGTTGAGACCCTTTCTCAGGATAGGGGAGAGCTTGGACAATATGAAAACCAGAAGGCTTTGATACTGCCTAAAATGATTTTTTTTTAAATCCTTCATTTCCTACTTTTAAAAGTATTTAAAAGCTATAAGTTTTCAAGAGCTAAAAAATAGAAATGAAACTGCAGGAAAGGGAGCGTTTTACCAACAAACTGAGATGGTGGCATTAATGCCACCAGGATCACAGTCATGATTAGCACTTAGCAAAACAACCCAAAAAACAAAAAACAAAAAAAGATACAAAAGGTGACATTATTCTTGTTATTTGGTAGAAGGGATTATAAAAATGAAAAGGGTATATATATTTATATCTTTTGGAATTGACTTTATGTGAGAAAATAACTTTCCCCCTGTAAGAAAGGAATAAAGAAATGGACAATGCCTTTAAAAAAATGACCCTTTGATCCTATGGTAGATGTCTATTACATTATGATGATTTTAAATTCAAAAGGTCGATCTGGTACCTGCATGGAGCCTACATCCCTATGTTCTAGTCTCTTTGGCTCAAGAAAGTACTCTCCAGGCTACAGAAAGAGAAACCCGGACACCAACCCAGCCACACAACCCTCCACCTACAATCTGTCCTGCCTGTAAGATGTGCTGGGGCAATGGTGGCTCAAAACTTGTGGAAGTGGCCAACCAATGTTTGGTTTAACTTGAGGCCTATGCCACAGAGAGAGCCCATACCCTGTACTGCCCAGATGGACAGGAAACAGAGACTGGATAGCCCAGAGACCTATAATAGATCCAAACAGACAACGGAAACAAAAATCAGTACAATGATCCTCATGATACTCTGCTATAATCATAGATCAGCACTTTGTCCAGTCATCATCAGAGATTAGAGAGGCCTCCTCCGGCAGCAGATGGGAGCTGGTGCAGACACCTACAGCCAGACATTATGTGGAGAGAGAGTCTAAATTCGAGGTCTCCATCAGGTCCCTCCCCTCGTAGATTAAGGTATCCCACTGAAGACAGAGAGGAAAAATTGTAGGAGTCAGATGGGATGGAGGACATCAGGGGAACATGGCCCACTGAATCCACTAAGCAATGCTCATTATAGGCTCACAGAGACAGAAGTGACAAACATGGCGCCTGCATGAGTCTGCACCAGGTTGTCTGCAAGATATATCATGGCTGTTTGTTAGCTTGGTGGTTTTGCGAGACTCCTAACAGTGGGAATGAGTGTGTCTCTGACTCTTTTGCCTGCTCTTGGGACTCTTTTCCTTCTATCGGGTTGGCTTGTCCAGCCTCAATACAAGGGATTTTGCCTTGTCTTATTGTATCTTGTTCTGCCCTGTTGGGCTGGCTCTTGGAGGCCTGCTTTTTCTGAAGTGGAAACAGAAGGGGAGTAAGGGAGGTGGGAGTTTGTGGGAGAGGAGAGGTGGGGAGGGGGAGGGAAGCTAGGAGGAGTTGAAGAAGGAGAAATTGTGATTGGGATATAGGAAAGAAGAATCTATTTTAAGTATTAATAATAATGATGATGATGATAATAAAGTAAATCCAAGAAATATAGTGCTAAGTTGTTCTCACTGAAAAAATTTAATGTCAAGCTAGTAGATTTTTGTTTAGAGATTATTTGATTTGATGCTTTATTAGACTTTTGTAAATTTATTGCTAGAATTCTTTCTCATGCTAAGGCCCTTCCTTTCAAAACAGTATTTTCACATTAAAATAAAAAAAAAACACAATATATTAGTTAGAATTAGTGAAAAATCTTTTCCTCTTAAATTTAATTTCTTGGACTTGCCAAGATAGGATAGATAGTAGAGTCTTTCTCCAAGGTTGCCATATACATATGTACTGGACGTTGATAGTTCTCATAATTGTTCTTATCGTATGTAGTTTATTGATGTTAGAGAAAGAACCTTTTATTGGACAAAATGGTGAGATTTGGGGGTAATCATTTGTGCACTGTATAAAGGTTACCTTTGTAATATTCAAACGCTGATTTCTGTACTAGCAGAGAGCTGAGTACAGGCCAGACTTTGGTATTGTTAATTTATGAAAAATGAATAAATCCTAGAATATGATACTAAAAAAAAAAAAAGAAAAAAAGAAAGAAAGAAATTGATGTGGAAAGGAGCCTATTAAAAGTGAATGTGAAATAAGATCATGTCTTTCTTTGTATTATCTTGCTTGATCTCTTGTTTCTGGAGGCCTTAAGAATGCTTCTGAGCACAAATGAGTTTGCCATTCTGCTGTGGGAAATCAAGAATTTCTCAGGGAAGAGAAATTTCTTGCACTGTTTTCATTATACCATGATTCCTTTTTCATTCCACATTTTTTTTTTAAGTTCTTGGAATTGCTGCTATCTACCCATGAGATCTTGGGATGTATGAGCAGCCATTGAGGAGCAATGCCTTAGATGGTGGATGTGTGTAAGATACTCTGTCTTCATCTGTTTCTGCTGAGAGTGTGGAGGAGTCGATCCAGTAGAGCAGCATGGTACACTTTCGTGTAGCGCACGCTGCCTGCGCCGAGTGCTAGATCATGGTCGCATGCTTGTCTGTAACTGTAGTTCATTACTCTGATGCTTACTCTGCATTCTAAGCACGTATTTGATCATATTGCTACGATCAGAGCATACAAAGCTTGAATAATGATGCCCACTGAGTGTTGCTTTTGCATCATCCTTGAGTAGAAACA
Source organism: Meriones unguiculatus (assembly GCF_030254825.1). Classification (NCBI taxonomy): domain Eukaryota; kingdom Metazoa; phylum Chordata; class Mammalia; order Rodentia; family Muridae; genus Meriones; species Meriones unguiculatus. Next base: position 82,979,385 of record NC_083359.1, on the reverse strand, counting down.
CCTTCAGTTGAATCTGTTTTCGGCCATGGCCGTGGGTGGACACGACTGACTTAAGTAAAGGCTTTCTTATGGGAAGAGAGCTGTGAGCCTTAGATAACAGGAAACGGGGTTGCTGTGTTATGGGAATTCACTTTAGCCATCAACTACCTTTTAATTTCTTTTCTTGCTTTTCAATTGCTTCTCAAACAATTCTCTGTGTCTGTGTAGGTGCCCCTGTGTGTGGGGGGGTGCCTGACCTTTAGTGCGAAAGTCAACGCCAGGAGAGGACATGGAGTGTGCTTCTCTGTCACTCTCCACTGACTTCCTTGAGTCTCACTCTGAGCCAGTGATCCTCCTGTCTCTACTGTCCAAAGCTGTGAGGTTACAGGTACGTCGATGGCCATATCCAGCCTTCATGTGGGTGCTGGGAATTTGAACTCAGACCTTCATGCTTGCACAGCAAGTGAGCTCATCTGCTGAGCTCTAGTCCCTTGGACAATTCTTTAACAACAACAACATCCGTTTTATTTCGTCTTATTTCATGGCTTTGCCAAAAGTATAGTGGTTGCTATTTGAATAAGTGAAAGGGGTGAATGGATTTGTCCTTGTTGTCCATCATTTCAAGCTTTTCTTCTCCAATACAGCTTTCTCTGAGCTGCTAACAAGGAATAAGTAAAACTTGTTAGTTTTTCTTTTTCTTTTCTTTTCTTTCTTACTTTTACACCTCCAATCGACTCCCTTATACAGATTTCAGTACTTTAAGCCACAATAAAAGAGAAAAGGCGTGGATCTGTATAATAGGGTTTTTACACCAGATTCATGGGGGAATTTTCAAATGTAAAAGGACACCATGAAACGGTTACCTTGTGGTGAGAAAGTCAAGACAAGGCAGTCCTTTTGCCCTGCTCTCATTTACCTGTTTTCATAATCATAACTGAAAATAAAAAGAGGGGGGAAAACCGGTGGGAAAGAGGATGACAGGAAGGGTAGTGAGGTGAGAGAAACATACTTGAGAGACAAGGGGTGGGAGGGAGACAAAGGGAGCCCTCCCATGTACTGATGAGACGCTGTTGCTCTTCCTTCTTAGGGGTGTTCTGGAGCTAAATCACACTGATTGCAGGGAGCTGTTCTGGAGCTAAATCACACTGATTGCAGGGAGCTGTTCTGGTTTCTAGAACGGCATCTGTCAAAGCACGGGCTGAGGACTAGCTATGGTAGTTGTTCTACGTGGAGATTTCCAGGTCTCTCTCTCCCAGTGTCCATCTGACTCCAGTGGGACTCAGTGTTATGCATTTTATTACTTCATGACCCATATGAGAAGAAAAAAACCCCAGTGAAGACGGTATATCTAAAGTCCTTCCAGGTGCAAAAAAGAAAATAGTTTCTCTGTCCCACATGTAGGCAACTGTATAGAAACGAGTTGGGAGAGCTTGCTAAACACCAGATGATGTTCATGTCAGTCCACTACCAGTTAGCAGAAATGGTGGGCAGCCCATGTGACTCACAGAGCTTTGTGTTTCCCCAGCTTCTGCACAAGCTGCAGTGGAATAGCCCTATAACCCCAACATGTAGGAAACTGAGGCAGGAGGGTCATGAGTTCCAGGTCATCCTGGACTACAAATAAAGTTCTAGACAGTGACCCAGACCCAGAAAGAAACACATGGTATGTACTCACTTATAAGTGGATTTTAGCCATGTAATATAGGCCTGTAGAGAAAAGAGAAACTGAGGGTTTCTCCTTGACAAGCTGGAGACCTAAGTCAGAGCAGGCTCCTGGGAGGATATGAGGGGGACTCAAGCGGAGACTCCTAATAGCAGAGGCCATAGAGACTGAAGAGGACATCCTCTAACTAGACTAGTCTCCTAGCAGAGGGAGGGGAGCACCAACCCACCCACAAAAACTTTGACCCAAAATTTACCCTGCCTAAAAGATGTGCAGGAATAAAGATAGAACAGATAGAGCAGAGAGTGAGTGGAATACCTAACCAATACCTGGTCCAACCAAAGACCCACCCTAGGAGAGAATGCCAGCTCTGACTCTATGAACAATACTCTGCTAAGCTTGCAGACAGGGGCCTATCAGAGTTGTCCTCTAAGAGATTCTACTCAGCAGCGCCTCAAAACAGATGTTGATATTCACAGCCAAACGTTGGGTGACATGTAGGGAGTCTTTTGGAAAAGTGGAAGAAAGAGAAAAGAACCTAGAGGTTACAGGAGCTCCAGAAAAAGACCGAAAGACCCAACCAACGAGGGCTCAGAGGGGCTTGCTAAGACAGAGCATCAATCAAGGACCATGCAGGAACTGGACCCCTACAAAGATGTAAGATGGGCAGCTTAGGCTTCATGTGGGTCCTCTAGTAAGGGAAGTGGGGACTGTGTCTGACATGGACTCACTTGCTAGCATTTTGATCACTTCCGCCTGGGTGGACCGCCTTGCCAGGGCACAGGGGAAGAGGACACGCTCAGTCCTGATGCAACTGGATGAGCTGGGAAGGATGGAAAGGGGGGACTTCCCCTTTTCTGAGGAACAGGTGAGAGGGTAGAAGGGATGAAGGAAGGGTGAGAATGGGAGGGGAGGAGGAATGGGACTACAGCTAGGATGTAAAGTGAACAACAACAACAAAAAAAAAAGTTCCAGGAGCTAGAGAGATGGCTCAGCATTTAAGAGCCCTGACTGATCTTCCAGAGGACCTGGGTTCAATTCCCAGCACCCACATGGCAGTTTACACCTGTCTGTAACTCCAGTTCCAGGGTCTGATGCTCTCACACAGACATACATGCAGGCAAAACACCAATGTGTATAAATAAAAATAAATAAATTGAAAAAAAAAGTTTCAGGCAAGTCTGGACTATGGAGTGAGATCATACTGAATAAATGAATGGATGAATGAACCAATGAATGAAGCAAGCTCTTTTGCTGGTATTGAATCTGTGAGTATTATTGTTATTTTGCCAGTCATTGTCAGACAAAAGACTTCAGATGTAGAAATATATATATTGAAATACATTTATATTATTCTCTAGGCAAAACCAGACTGTAATGACAGGTCCCTCAAATGACCTACTGGGTTTCAGAAGCGTGAACACTATTGTATTGCTTTTAATAGTGCCGATACTCTGTGCCGTGTGGGCTAAAGCAGCCTTGTCTCTTACAGAAATTATCCAGGGCATGCTTCCTTGTAGCTTTTAGTCCCCATTTTTCTTTACATCTCAGAAATTACACAACACTGAAAAGATCCCTTCCTACCCAGTTACCTAGCCACTTTCTCATGCCAGCTCACAGCCAAATTTTCCTTTAGGTAAGTAAAGCAAAGTGAGATGGGAATTTTACTTGTCAAATCTACACAAGACAAGAGTTATCTGGGAAGAAGGATCCTTAATTGAGAAATTGCCTCCATCAGATCGGCCTGTAGGCAAATCTCGGAGGAAATTTTCTTGATTACTGCTTGGTTTGGAAGGGCTCAGCCCATTACGGGCCCTGGGTTGTAGAAGAAAGCAGGCTGAGCGAGCCGTGCAAAGCAAGCCAGAAAGCAGCATTCCTCCAAGGTGTCTGCTTCAGTGCCTGCCTCCAGGTTCTTGGCTTCCCTCAGCAATGGCCTGTGAAGTGTAAGCTGAAATAAATGCTTTTATATTTCAATTTATTTTTTCATCATGGTGTTTTGTCACATTAACAGAAAATCAAGCTAGGATAGGGATGACACCAGTTAAATACGTAGAGAAGATACAGGCGATCAATTTCATTCTAATATAAAAAATGGTATTTAAAAGATAACCCATGTCTTTGCTGTTCTTTTGAAGCCAAAATAGTGACTATTGTAGCATTCCTCTTGGGTCTTCTTTTCTTCTACAAAGTGGACTCTTGAAATGATCCAGGGTTCAGTTTTTCCATCTGCAAGCTATCATCTTGCATGGGTCCTCTGCATGAAAGTGTGTTCACTGATAGAAGTTCAAAGATGGCTAGAGAGCATGGAACTCAAGCACTCCACACTCTCTTAGTTCTCTCAGGACTGTTATGATTAAAAGAAGAAAGGCCTGATTCTGGGAGAATCTCCTGTTTCAGAATGATGATGTCTTTGTATCTGTCACCCCAATGCCCTTCTTCTGTGATTTTTTTGGGAGAGAGCATGTGTTAAGAATGAGCCATCTCCGCGGTCTGCTGACTTCTGCTCTGCTGTAGGCTTCACAGAACAGCATCACTTCCAAGAATAGGCGATCTTAAAATGGCTTATTGCGTTCATTGTCTTCAACAGCTTGAAAGAGACTTTGAGAAACCAACCAATATCCATCCTTCTATGTACCCACGGTCTAAATGGTCCTGCAAAGATTTGTATTTGTTCATCTTCTAGTGACTCCCCAGAAGCTGGTAACATCAGGCAGATTGCTTCTTTTCCATTGCATGTCCAAAGTTTCATGGAAAAATTGCTGCATTTACTGACCACCTGATACAAGAGTGACGTGTGTCTACCTTATCAGTCACAGACTGCTTTCTTCTTCCTTCCTTTCTTTCTTTCTTTCTTTCTTTCTGCTCTGCTCCTTCTGTCAGTTTTTCTGCTCCCCCGTCAGTTGTGCCTGGATTCTGTTGATCCAGAAGGGTGCTGTTTCCAAGGACAACCGGATGTTTTCACTATGGGACTATTTTGTGTGTGAATTTTAACCTTCCTGGGGAGACAAGGCTGTGGAGAACATTGAGAGAGAGAGAGAGAGAGAGAGAGAGAGAGAGAGCAGTTATGCATGGCTGATCTGAATGAGGTCTGAAGGTTTCTGTGATAGTACCCTTTCTGTATTTGTCTGACTAGACATGGAGTTCCGTGTCGACTGTAGTGAGTTCTATGCCAGAATACTCTGGGGAAACTGACATGCTATGGGGGCGGGGGGGGCGGGAAGTAACCAGGATGCAACAGAGTGTTTTGAATTCTTAGGTATATAGGGTGTATGTTGTATAAGGGGGGGTATGTGGCATACATGTGGAGGCTAGAGAAGAATGTGGGGTATCCTCCTTACACTCAGCTTGCCATTTTGGGTAGCCTGGGTCATCAGTGTGTATCCATGATCTGCTCCCCCTTACCCTCTTCATGCTGGGATTAGAGGCATGTGGGGCCATGCCCCGCTTTTAAATGGGTGCCTGGGGGTTGAACACAGGTCCTCTTGCTTTCACAGCAGGCACTCCTACCCACTAAGCCATCTTCCCGATCTCAGTTAGCGTGTTTAGGGAGCCATAGTGTGTACCCTGCAGCAGATAAAGGTACCAGAAACTATAGCCATTCTCTAGTGATTTGTAGGGCCTGAAATAAGAGGATTTAATTTTGTATCCATATGATCCCAGGAGCTAGTCTAGGGCCCCTGGATGTAAGTTGCAGACCATGAGATTTATCCTAAGTATAAGGGAGGAATATTTTAAAATTAAAAATTTTTATTTTACGTGGAGGGGTGTTTTGCCTGTAATCATGTCTGTGTAGCATGTGTACGCCTGTTGTGTGCCAAGAGAGGCCACCGGGTCCTCTGAAACTGGAGTTACAGAAAGTTGTGAGCTGCCACATAGGTGTGGGTAATCAAAACTGGGTCCTCTGGAAGAGCAGCAAGAGTTCTTAACTGCTGAGCACCTCTCAAGCCCAAGAAATGGTTTTGGCCAAGTACAATTCTTTGTGTACAGGACACTGAGCTTTGGGAAGGCAGTGGGTTCCATTGACAGCAGTGAACACTTATGTTGTAGAAGCGATTCTATCAAGAGACATTTACCCTTAAATTTCTATTCCAAATCTCGAGATTCTGCCTGAAGATATTTGATCTAATATTTGTGGAACCCTTCCCACATTGGTTAGAGAAATGGCTGGGGTAAGTTTTGTTCCTTGGTTCTTTGATGCCTGAGCCACGGGTCTCCTACACAACCAGTAACAACTTCAGAAGAGGAAGGCTCTGGACAGACATGAGTGAGGACAGACATGAGGCAGTAGAGAAGGTCCCATAGCAGACACAGACTAGGCTATTCTGACGTTTGTCACAAAAGCTATTGTTCAGATGGGCTGACCTACTCATAGTCCAAAAGAGAAAGACCTTCGAATTGTTTGAAAATTCCATAAAGGCATGAAATGAATTCTCATCAAGCCCATCCCTCCTCTTTCCCCAATTTTCTCTGTCCTTCTCATCACTTTTTCTCTCACAACTTCATAGATGCTATTAAAAACAACAGCAGCAGTAGCACGAATCCATGGGCTCCGTCTGTGTGTTCATGGATTATCCACTTGAGCAGAGGTTAGACTGCAGGGATCATCTTCCCCAGCAGCAGGTAGTTCCTCAGCTTGGGCGGGGAAGACTCCAAGAAATAGCCACTTTTCGAAGAATGTCACAGGTCTGATTATTAAGTTGCTGGTGATACTTTTGGTCTTTACCCTCCAAGCCATAGCTTGGAAAACCCACAGAAGTTTTTCTCTTCCTCTTGGCAGGAGCTCTAGCTGTGGCACTTGGAGTGTTATCTCCCATCTGCCTCCACGGATGCCCCCTCCTATCTTCACCCACTCCTCTCCATCTGAGATTTTTCTGTCACGTGATGGAAGAATGCAGCAGAGACTTATCATGTTTTGGCATTCTCCTGGGAGACCTAAAGAACAAACAGAAAATCAGATACACGGGTGAAAAAAACAAAACAAAACAAAACATAGTTGAAATTAGCTTGAAAAGCATTAAGAAAGCCAAGTAGCCCAGCCCATATCAAAAGCCCAGCTGTTGGGCTATACCTTTCAAATTCCACTAGCTTCAGGGGCCACATGCAGAGAAGAGGCCCACGGAGTGGAGGCGGTTATGAAGAGAGACGAAAAGGTCAGGATGATAATGAAAATAAAAAATTGAATAACAAGCTTGGGGGAGTGTGCATACTGCTGTAAGTCCAAGTTCAGAGTCCAAGAAGTGATTTCTTCTCTATGGTAACTTTACTCTGTGAGAAGACATTTTTTGGGTTTTTTCGTGGTTTTAATTGGCAGATATTCTGATGACTCTTGCGAACCCCATCTCTGTGACATCCTTCCTTCTTCTTTTCCCCTTTCTCCTCTCCCCGCCCCCCCATCTCATTAAATCATACCAGTAGTTTCACCTTAGAGCACAGTTGTTGTATGGATTTGGCTAAGTGGATGTGAGCAGTGAGCATTTTGAGCATGGGGGCGGGGACTATCTGGGTCCTCTCCAGGTGGACTTTGTGAGAGGAGCTGGAGTAATCCTAAGTTGGCAACATGATGCTGCAGTCCCTGGAGGGTGATCAGCCTCTCACCCTCTTGGCAAGTGTGTTGTAAACACTCTTTATGAGGCCCTTGCCACACTGTTTGCTTTGACTGCCTTGCCCGGGCAATGCCAATGACGAGAAAACACTTTCGGTATTGTCACCAGACTTCCAGGAACAGCAGACAAACACTGAAGTCACCTGACCCGATGCTGGGTTCTGAATTATCCTAATAGTTCACATCTGAAAACCGACAGAGCAGCTTATTCTCATGAGTCCTAATTGTAATTGAATAACATTTTGCAGTCTCGTGGATTTGTGGAGAGGGATGCTTAGGGAGGAGTTGATGGGGGCACGAATTAAATCATCTGACGATTACAACAGATCTTATATGAAAATGGTTTATTAGGTGGAGATGGATAGAGAGAGAAGGGAGAGCAGGATATGATGGGGAGAAAGAGGGGGGGGGAAAGAGAGAGGGAGGGTGCCCAGATAGAAAAAGGGGAAAGGGCCAAGAGAAAGGGAGCAAGAGAGGAGAGACCAAGAGTGAGACCACGTGTCGGGCTGGTCCCTTTAAGGGGGAAGGTAACCACGTCTTCCAGGTGTGGTCACCTGGCAGGCGACACGATGACATCATAAGTTGCTAGGCAACCCAGGAGCAGGTTTAGTTTCAAAATCCTAACAGGAGTTTTTATAGAAAGCATGAGGAGTCCCAAGGGGCAAAAGCTTAGCATCAAATAGCTGAAGCCAAAGGGAACAAGAAACTCCTTTTTTTGAAAGATACGAAAGTAATCATTTGTGGTTTACGGTTCAGGTTTGAATCTGGCCACAAGTGCTGCTGTACATCCCAGACCTCGGGAGGTGGAGCCAGGAAAGATCCTAGTTGAAAAGCAAACAGCTGCAGTAGTAACAACAGGAGAAGAAAAACAAAACAAAACAAAGAAACAACTTTGGGGTCAAATTGCTCTGGGTCAAACCTCATTCTTACTATTGGTTTAAGAAATTTTCTAAGTCTTGATTTTTCTCATGCTCATACTTGTATGTAGCTCTCAGTAATGGAAACTTTAACTCCAGCTAGCTTTAAAGAAAAAGTTGGTGGAGTTCTGAACTATTCCAAGTGAGCTTCAGGTCTTGTCTGATCCAGAAACTCCAAGGCCTCCAGGATTTTTGTTTGCTTGTTTGTTTTCGTCATTTCTCTGGCTATGCCATCCTTGTTTTGGCTCTGCCTGGGGCTCAGAGCAGTCACAGTGATCCTACACTGAATATCCTTACAGTGAGGGGGTTCTCTTCTGGTAGGAGGGAGAAGTGTCTTGTGATGTTAATATTGTCACCTCAGCAGGATCTACAATGACCCAGGACACAGACCTCTGGGCATGTGTAGGAGGGGGTTTCTAGTTTGGGTTAGTTGAGATGGGAGATCCCTAAATGTTGGACTGTCCATTCCCGCCCCCTTCCGGTGGACTGGGGTCTGGGACTGAAAACAAAAGAGAAAATCAGTGAAACATAAACATTCCTTATTTGTCAGGTTCCCGTGAATGAGATATAGCCAGCTGCCTCATACCTAGTCTCCTCATTCTCCAGCTGCCTGGCTTCTCTTCCACGGACTCTCAAACTATGAGCCAAGCAAACCTTCCTCTCTTTAGGCCGCCTGTGTCAGGTGTTTTGACACAGCAAGGCAGAAAGCAACTACTAAGTGTTCCCTCTAAGAAGCCCTCAGAAAACTGATTTTTATGTCTCAGGGCCCATTTTTTGTTTTTTGTTTTTTTGTTTTTTATTTTTTTTTTTTTATTTTTTATTTTTTTGCTGTGAATCCAACCCTGAGGGCTCATTCAGTTCCCAGATTTGAAGGGGGAGGCAAATTCACCTAGACCACCTTGTTAAGGGTTTAGGAAAGGCAGTTCCTCAAAAACAAAAGCCTTATTCCAGGAAAAAGAGTGAAAATGATACCATCGGCAACCATTATCTCCCACAGGGCCACTCTAAGGGACTTAGCAGCAAACCTGACTAGATAAACAGACTCCCTGGGTCCTAAGGCCATTATTTCTGTTGCTCCAGGACTCATTGTCTGCTCATCACCTATCACCTGCCTCTACCACAGCTGTGGAATGGAATTCTAGCCCTGGCCCTGTGCTGGGTCACTAAGTGAGCAAATTAAGTGTTTTTCTTCCTGTTCCTCTTTTTTGAGATAATGTGACTTCCTTCTTTTTAGGCTCTCCAGGAAGCCTCACATAAAATTGGTCATTTAGTAGCAGCAGGTTTTGAAGTTAGGCAGATTTTGATTTAAATTCTAGAGTTACTTGTGCTTTGATTGTGGGGAAGTTGAGCTGAACCTGGGCACGTTTGCATTGCAAAGAAATAGGTGGTGTGTGAGACGTAAATTTCCAGGATGACTTAAATGAACACAACAGGGTTAGAGTGAAACACAAGCTTAGATGTATAAGTGGCAGGAAAAAAAATAGAATAGGGACGTATGTGGATGATTCATCTACCACGTTCAAGGTCTTATAATTTGATGGCTTATTATTTCTTAGTTTAATAAGGAGGGTATGTGTGGATGCCTTATGATGGAGAATCCCAGGGAGAAGTCCTCCCTCCCTACGAAGCTGGTGGTGCTCAACCCATAGATGATTGCTAGGAATAAGTAAATATACAAAAATACTGCTTATCTTCATCCATCCATCCATCCACCCACCCATCCATTCCTTTTTTTAATTAAATTTTTATTTTTTACATTAATTGCATTTATTCACTTTGTATCCCAGCTGTAGCACCCTCCTTCATTCCCTCCCAATCCCAACCTCCCTTCCTCTTCTCCCATGCCTCTCTCCAAGTCCACTAATAGGAGAGGTCCTCCTCCCCTTCCATCTGACCCTAGCCTATCAGGTCTCATCAATACTGGCTGCATTGTCTTCCTCTATTGTTCTCCTCCCTCTGGGGAGCAGCCACTGAGTTCATGTCAGATACAGTCCCTGTTCCCTTACTAGGGTACCCACTTGGACACTGAGCTGCCATGGGCTACGTCTGAGCAGGGGTTGTTTTCATGAATGGTCCTTGGTTGGAGTTTCAGTCTCCGGAAAGATCCCTGGGCTTAGATATTTTGGTTCTGTTGCTCTCCTTGTGGAGCTCCTATCCTCTCCAGGTCCCACTCTCTCTTCCTTCTTTCATAGGATTCCCTGAACTCTGCTCAAAGTTTGGTTGAGTCTCAGCCTCTGCTTTGCTACATTCGTTTTCTTCTATTTCCTTTCTCTCTCCATGGCTGCAAGGGGCTCTGGCTCACTGATACCACCTAGTGGCAATCCTAGGCATTACTTAGGTTCAGTCTTTCCATTAGTCTTCAAGGGATGCTCTAGCAGTTCCTCAACTTGAGCTCCTGCATCAGCAATGGAGACTCAGAGCTGGAGGAATTCCAGAGAAACCTGTACTGATACCCAGTGGTTAATTTTTCTGATACTAGGAAGCTTGGTGGGAGATTTCTGAGATTGGAAATTTTGCAAAATTTCCCTTGGTGTGTATGTTGTTTTGAATGTTGGCAAATGCATAGTTATATAATTGCCACCTCAATGAAGTTATAGAATTATCCTATTGCCACCCCCAAATCCTTGTTTTATTCATTTATAGTCAAGTTCTTCCATTCTATCCACTACGATTCTGTTGTTCCTATAAGTCTTCTGCTATGATAACTGCTTTATCAGTTGAGTGAAAGGAGCAATAAATAATTGAAGAAAAATTAATAAACAATAACGGCTTAAATATAGAAGGAATTAAAAATATGAAAGAACGAGTAGATTTAGAATGAGCTCTAGGAGCGATTCTAATTTCAGTCAGTAGATGGCAGTAGAAGCCAATGCCCATTTAGAAACTTTCTGAAGCTAAAGTCAGCATTTTTGGATAACCTACTTTGTTATCCAAAGGCACTTTGTTAAGGGTCTATCAAGGTGGGAGTGAGGAGGGTGATAGAATCTAAAGATAAGGAAACTTCAGAGTTTCAATAGTTCCCAAGTCAACAAGAATAGAAAGGCTACCCATAATAGAAACCAGATCGGAGCAATGCTGTCAGAGGTCTGTCCACTTAGGACAAAGTCTCAAAGCATTTGGCATTCTGAAATTAAGCCAAGTAATTGCCACAGCTGTGCATCTTTCCAGGCACAGCCTCTCTGGAGGCCCTGGGTGAGCTCAGCGTGTTACCACAGGCTCAACATGACCCTACCTTCCGATTTTTCAAGAGAAGCCAGAAATACAAACTTTACTAAAGTTTAAAAATTATATTTGTAAGTCAGCCTATTGTAAGGAACTTGCAAGCAAAAAACAAAAATCACAAGTTAGGTTAGCAGAATGGCTCAAACAAGCATTTTCAGATCCCGGAGTCTGTATATCTCAGTGAACTTCCTACATTTTGAACAGCGATTCGGAAGCCCTAAGCTTTGTTTTGCACTTTACACTTCCCTGATTTTTTTAAACATGGACATTTCTGTGGTTTAAAAAGTGATGAATGAGAACCAGAGAGGCGGCTGCACAGTTCAGAGTGCCTGTTGCTCTTGTAAAATGTCTTGGATTTGGTTTCCAGCATCCATGTCAAGAGGTTCACAACTGCTTATAACTCCAGTACCAAGGAATCTGATACCATTTTCTAGACTCATGTATACACACACACAAAGAGAGAGAGAGAGAGAGACAGACAGACAGACAGACAGAGAAAGAGACAGAGGCCAAGAGACATAATACACACACTAAATAAAGATAGATGATAGATGATGATGATAGATACATAGACACATAGATTATATAGGTAGGTGAATGGATGGAGAGATTGATAAATAATAGAATATAGATAGGTGATAGATACGCAGACAGGTAGGTAGGTAGATGGATGGATGGATAGATAGATAGATAGATAGATAGATAGATAGATAGATAGATAGATAGATAGAGGCAAACAAGCAACCAATGAACCAATCACACACCTGAGGTTGTAGTGGGCTTTTCAGCTGTCACGGGCTCTGCATTCCAGGAAAGCATCTGTGGCTTTTACTCTGACTATGACTTACGATTATTTTACTTATGTACCTTCACATTAATTTTGATATCATTAATTTTTGTATTGGTTTGAGCAGGAAGGGAATTTAGATTTGTGTTTTGCTTTCTGATCCCTTATTATAGCTACCCAGATTAAAGAGGAGGGTGTTCCTTGAGGCCGAAGAAGGTAGGCATCTGTTCTGATGGCGCCAGGGTGCCTGGAAGTATGGCATGCAGAGGCCCAGCATGTAGGCTCTGGTAGTCAATGGGAAGAGTCTCTTCTTTCCCAGGTTCATTGCTCAGGCGGCACAGGGAGAGTCAGGAGGAAGAAGTCCTTAAGGGGACACTTCTCCTGAGGTTCCAATTCTCTGCATCAGTGTGCCTTTGGACATGGACATGAGGTTTAGCTTTTCTACACCTGCCTTCCTTCCCCACACCTCCCATTGCACAAATACATCAATGTCATCTCGGGGGAGGGCGGAAGGGAAACGGGAAGATGTTAGCCAAAGACTGTAAAGTTCTGGTGTTAGTGACCTGTTTCACTGCACAGTGCACATGGTAGGAATGCTCTGTATGTTTCAACAGTGCTAAAGGACCAGTTTTTATGTATCTAAAGTCTGTAGCAATTGACAGAGATCGGGAGAGGCAGAAGATGGAAGAGTAGGTAAGGCCCATCCTATAAGGTGATAAATGTGTTTATCAGCTTGACTGAGTTTTTCTACAATACTTACATGGATCAAAACATTGCATTATATCCCATATGATATGTATAATTACATACTTAGTTAATTATAATATTTACAAACTCATAGCACTGTTTTGAAGATTATATAAAACATGTAGCCTAATATAAGCAGAAAGTAATTAGCTATATCTTTACAGTTTTTAAAATTAAATCTATTTATTGGCACGTGTGTGCGCGTACCACGGTGAGCATGCGGAACTTGGAGCAGTCAGTTCCATCTTTCTAGGGTTTGAGCAAACAGGTTATCAGGCGTGGAGGCAAGTGTGTTTATCTCCAGAGCCATATCACTAGCGCTCTCATGACTTTGACACTCTTTTGTTCTTTTTTGTTTAGATAGAGTCTTGATATGTAGCCTAGGCTTGCTCTCGGTCCTCCGGTCTCAGCCTCCTGGTGTTGGGATTACAGCTGTCCACCACCACACCTGCCTTGGATTCATTTCTCAAGACCAACAGCAGACAGAGTTGAAAGGACAGAATGGTGACTTCCAGCTGCTCCTGTCTCAGCCAGTTTGCCATATGTCCTTCAGAGGTGGCGAGCGTTTTCTGCAAAGGTGCTCCATAGTAACTACCTGGACTCAGGAGACAGGAGAGAGAGGAGAGGTGAGGATTATCCTGTAATCTTGCCTCCAGGCTTCCTCTGGGAGTCTTGAATGCTTGCACAGTGTTCATGGACCTGCCATCTGCCTTTGAGTGATACCCCATGTATGGGCATGAAGGTGGTAGAAATTCAAGCAGTTGAAACTCTAGTGTGGCAGTTCTCAACCTGTGGGTCGTGACCCCCCAGGGTCCCTTATCAGATATCGTATGTATCAAATATTTACATTACGATCTACAGCGGTAGCAAGATTTCAGATATGAAATAGTAGTGAAATAACTTCATTACAACATGAGGAACTGCACTAAAATAGTCGCAGCTTTAGGAAGGTTGAGAACCACTGCTTAGCGTCTTGTTTGGTTGTGAGTAATCACCAGGTGGCAGCAGAGAACCGTAACATCACAAGAGTCATACTCCGTAGCCCCCAGAGTTGTGAACCGGAAGGAATGCGGAAGGAATGCTGGGAAGGAGGGTAGATAGTTAGAACCTTCAATCATCATTCTTGCTAACATAAATGATTCCCGTTACTTCACCAATGAAAACATCAGCCTGGGTTTGTTCTCCACACATTTTAGAATAAAATTATTAAAGCATCTCATTGGAATCCTGAAAGGACCCAACCCCAAGCAAAACCCAGTCTTAACCCCTTCGTAGCACACGCTAAGTGAGTATACGGGAAGAAGCAATGAAGTCAAAGCCATGCTGCTTCCTGAAGGAGTCCTGGGAGGGCCCCTTTCTTATGTAACCAATACCCAAAGGCCAGAGGCCCTGCCCACAATTGCTGTTGGCATCTGTTCTTTGCTCCAAGTCTGCTGGCAAAAAAGCCTGTGAGTCCGCCTGATGGCGGAGCGTCTGGGATGGGGATGGGTTCGCCCAGCCCACTACCTCTTTTCCTTCCTGAGCAGCTGAAGAATTCTGATGTGGTTTTGTGGTTTTACAGCAAGTATCCCTGCTCATGTGGACACGGTATGCTTTCGGTTTCTGAAAGTGAGTCAGATCGACTTTCCTCCTAGGAGTAAGAGTGACCCTTGCTCAAAAGGACACTATGACTAGAGAGGAGAAACAGCAGAGGCCATGAGTGACAAATCTTTTACCATTCTATCACTCACTGGTTTCTGGGTGTCATATGTAACTTTTAAAATAAAGTGAACTACTGGGATCTTTTCACTCATTGTTGGGAGTGATACTGTTGATGCAGAGTCTACAAATAGATTTAGAGCTTCATTTGACCAGCTAGTCATTACAAGGACATTTCCAGGAGGATTATTTATTGTTATTATGTCTTTATGTCTCTTGCCTATTGGAAAGCTCATGATAGCTGGGTGCGGTGGCAAATTCCTGTAATCCCAGCACCCAGGGATGCAGAGGCACATGGATCTTAGTGAGTTTGAGGCCAGCCTGATCTACAAAGTGAGTCCAGGATAGCCAAGGCTACACAGAGAAACCCTATCTCAATAACAAAAAGAAAGAAAGGAAGAAAGAAAGAAAGAAGGAAGGAAGGAAGGAAGGAAGGAAGGAAGGAAGGCAAGAAGAAAGAAAGAAAGGAAGAAAGAAAGGAAAGAAAGAAGGAAGGAAGGAAAGAAAGAAAGAAAGAAAGAAAGAAAGAGAATGAAAGAAAGCTTATGATACTGAGCCATTTGACCAGAACTGGAGAAATAGTTTTAATTAATTTATTTTTTATTAATTACAGTTTATTCACTTTGTATACCAGCTGTAGCCCCCTCTCTAATCTCTTCCCATATCCCTCCCCAAGTCCACTGACAGGGGATCTCCTCCTCCCCTTCCCTCTGACCCTAGCCTATCAGATCAGGTCTCATCAGGACTGCCTGCATTGTCTTCCTTTGTGGCCTAGTCAGGCTGCTCCCCTCTCAGGGGGAGGTGATCAAAGAGCAAGCCACTGAGTTCAGGTCAGAGATAGTCTTTGTTCCCCTTACTAGGGTACCCACTTGGAGACTGAGATTCCATGGGCTACATCTGTGCAGGGGTTCTAGGTTATCTCCATGCATGGTCCTTAGTTGGAGTATCAGTCTCAGAAAAGACCCCTGTGCCAAGATTTTTTGGTTCATTTGGTCTCCTTATGGAGCTCCTGTCCCCTTCAGGTCTTTCTATCTCCCCTTCTTTCATAAGATTCCTGTACTCTGCCCAAAGTTTGGCTATGAGTCTCAGCATCTGCTTTGATACCTTGCTGGGTAGAGTCTTTCAGAGACCCTCTGTGGTAGGCTCCTGTTCTATGCCATTTTCTCCCTCTTCCAATATCTATTCCACTTGCCTTTATGAATGAGGATTGATCATCTTACCCAGGGTCCTCCTTCTTGCTTAGCTTCTTTAGGTTTACAGATTTTAGTATGTTTATTCTATATAATATGTCCAAGTGAGTATATACCATTTGACCAGAACTGGCCATTTGACCAGAACTGGAGAAATAGTTTTAATTAATTTAAATTAATTAATTAATTAAGTGAGTATATACCATGTGTGTCTTTCTGCTTCTAGGATACCTCACTCAGGCTGATCCTTTCTAGTTCCCATCATTTGCCTACAAAGTTCATGATTTCCTTGTTTTTAATTGCTAAATAGTATTCCATTGTGTAATTGTACCACAATTTCTGTATCCATTCCTCAGTTGAAGGACATCTGAGTTGTTTCCAGATCCTGGCTATTATGAATAAAGCTGCTATGATCATGGTTGAGAAAATGTCCTTGTTGTATACCTGAGCATATTTTGGATATATGCCTAGGAGTGCTATAACTGGATCTTGAGGTAGCACTATTCCTAATTTTCTGAGAAAGCGCCATATTACTTTCCAGAGTGGTTGTACAAGTTTACATTCCCACCAGCAGTGGAGGAGGGTTCCCCTTTCTGCACAACTTTTCTAGCATGTGTTTTTACTTGAGTTTTTGATCTTAGCCATTCTGATGGATGTAAGATGAAATCTCAGGGTCTTTTTGATTTGCATTTCCTTGATGACTAAGAATGTTGTTTAAGTATTAAGTGTACTTTAAGTATTTCTCTGCCATTCAATATTCTTCTATTGAGAATTCTCTGTTTAGCTCTGTACTTGATTTTTTTTTTATTAGATTACTTGATATTTTGCTTTTTAACTTCTTGAGTTCTTTATATATTCTGGGTATTATCCCTCTGTCAGATATAGGGTTGGTGAAGATCCTTTCCCAGTCTGTAGGCTGTCATTTTGTTCTGAGGGCATTGTCCTTTGCTTTACAGAAGGTTTTCAGTTTCACGAGGTCCCATTTATTGATTGTTGATCAGGGACAAGGCAAGGCTGCCCACTCTCCCCATATCTGTTCAACATGTTATTTGAAGTCCTAGCTAGAGCAATAAGACAACTAAAGGAGATCAAAGGGGATACAAATTGAAAAGGAAGAAGTCAAAGTATCACTATTTGCAGATGATACGATAGTATATATGAGTGACCCCAAAAATTCAACAAGAGAACACCTTCAGCTGATAAATACCTTTAGCAAACTGGCTGGATACAAAATTAACTCAAATAAGTTAGTAGCCCTCCTGCATATGAAAGACAAAAGGGCTGAGAAAGAAATTAGGGAAACTACACCCTTCAATATGCACTAATATCATAAAGTATGTTGGAGTGACTCTAACCAAGCAAGTGAAAGACATATTAAAAAAAAAAACTTCATGTCTCTGAAGAAAGAAATTGAAGGTATCAGAAGATGTAAAGATCTCCAGTGCTCATGGATCTGTAGGATTAACATAGTGAAAATGACCATCCTGCCAAAAGCAATCTACAGATTCAATGCAATTCACATCAAAATACCAACACAATTCTTTATAGAACTTGAAAGAGCAATTCTCAGTTTCATATGGAAAAACAAAAAACCCAGAATTGCTAAAACAATCATGTAAAACAACAGATTGTCTGGAGGTACCTCCATCCTGATCTCAAGCTGCACTATAGAGCAATAGTAATAAAAACTTCATGGTACTGGCATAGAAACAGAATGGTGGATCAATGGAATCGAATAGAAGACTCAGAAATAAACCCACACACTTACAGATACTTGATTTTTGACAAAGAAGCCAAAAATGGAAGAAAGACAGCATCTTCAACAAATGGTGCTGGTCTAACTGGATGTCTACATGTAGAAAAATGCAAATAGATCCATATTTATCACCCTGAACAAGCTGAAGTCCAAGTGGATCAAAGACCTCAACATAAAACCAGACACACTAAAGCTGTTAGAAGAAAATGTGGGGAAGAATCTTAAACTCATTGGCACAGGAGACAACTTCCTGAACAGAACACCAACAGCACAGGCTCTAAGATCAACAATCAATAAATGGGACTTGGAGAAATCTTAGAGGCCTAAAATAAGTACAAACTTTATACCTATGAAGAGCCAGCCAATAAACAAAAGGTGTTTCTTGGAGTCTAGCACTCTTTGATGATCCCCTTCTACTAATTTTTCATGAAAATATGTAAGATCCATCCCTTTTGACAGCTGCTATGCTTCCTTCCTTTCCTCAAGCATATCAGTGGGATGTTGTAACATATGTCATCACTTCTGTGGCCTTGATGAACGCTGTCAGTTTCTTCATGCTTGAGGTCCTTATCCTACACACTAGCCAGTGACCCCCACAGGCAGTGATGACAAACACTGGAGAGGAAACCCATTTGCATGTCTGTTCTAGAATTTCAATTTAACATCATTCCTTGGGTGTCTGAGTCATGGCAGGACCACACTGGGCAGACTGTCATTCTCTCCTTAACAGTTAAACCACCTGACTCTGAAAAGGGGCACAGGTAAGAACTCTCCAATTCTACAGGCCCAATGCCTCTTGCTGCCTGGGGAGCCATGCCTGAAGGATAGAGAACGAAAATAACATCCTAATGGTAGAAGAAGATACAGTAAATAGTCATTCAGCTAATCAACTCTTTTCTATTTCATAAGGGTATAAAACTTGCTCTTACCACACAAAGGAGGATTTCCCACTACTTTTAGCCATAGGCCTGTCACTGGCGCTTCTTATGGACTACACAGCAGCATATGTTAGAGCGAACTAGAGTCAGCAGAGAGGCATAGGAAACCGTTGTGACGTCTGAGGGTCAGCATATGCTGGCTCCTTAAGCCTTTGCCTATGAAGTGTTAAACTCATGTTATATAAGCTCCTGGAACACATTGTTTTAGCTGGGAGTCTTGGCTACCACAAATGGCACGAACTCTAGATTATAAGTATGGAAAAGGGGCTCACTGGGTGGTAATCTGGAGTAGCTGTGAGACGTGACCAAAATGGCTTGAAACACAGACCTCTCGAAAAATAGTCACTAAAACTATGTCAAGTTGGCCAGAAGCCGTGTTCTTGTCCAACTTCTTTTCATAATAAGTGCAAGAACCACTGGCAATGGGATGAAGTCCACAAATGTTTTCTAGAATAATGTCACATAGAGAGCAAAGCACAGAATTACAAAGGAACCAGCTTTATTGAAATAAAGTTTTCAAAATACACATGATTATAGATGTGATTTTTATTAGAACATGAAGCAATAACTGGCAGATTGAGTCCCCGTTGTTACTTCAGTGGTGATAGCCGTAGATGGATCTCGAATAACATAAACTCAGTAACTTACATTATTTGCAAGGGTTACAAAATACGGACAAGGGCTGGAGAGAAGGCTCAGAGGTTAAAAGGACCTGAGCTTGTTGCCTAGAAACAGTGTGAATTCTTGGTCGTTCCCAGCACTGGGGAAGTGGAGACAGGCAGACATCTGGAAGTGGCTGGCCAGCTTAGCTTACACAGCAAACTCCAGGCCCTGGAGAGTCACAAAGACAACAGATCCTGAGTCTGATACCTGATACACACACACACACACACACACAAGCGAATGAATAAGCTGTTTCTAACTCAGGAAATTAGGCCCAGAATTAATTGTATCACAACTCCATTTAGTCACACACACACACACACACATACACACATACACACACACACACACATTTCCCCCCATTGTTTAGATATAGAGAACCAATGCTAAAGAGTCCTGTGGGATTTAAACTACTGAAAATTTGATCATGTTACCTGTCTAGGATCACAACCGTGATGCACAACAGGAATCAAAGCTGCTTGAACAGAAAAGGAAACCAGAGTCCAGAAAGCTGAAAGTCACGTTTTTGAGGTCTCTGGACTTTTGAATTTTCGCTCAAGCGTTTGTTTCAAAGATCAGGCGTGAGTCTGTTTTCATGGTAAAGTAACTTTTTAGTTCCCTCTTCTACAGTCTTCTGTTCAAATAAAACTTTCATTATTTCTAAAAACAGCAGTTTATACACTGTTAATTTTTTTTTTCTTGGAATGAGCAAGGGCAGTCAGTCCTGCCTGGGCCAGGTGGTTCGAAGCCAGGTGTCTTAGCCACTCTGTGATAGCGGGCACAGATTTCTGTTTGCCCTAAGTGACAATATAATCAGCCAGATTGTCTTTCTTCAACACATTCTCATGTAGTTTTGCTATGTATTTATTGAGGAGGTCAGACTTCTTTTATTCCGAGGACTGATATGCATAACTTCGGCTAGTTAGGGCTTTAAGCTGGACAACCAGGTCTTTCTTTTGAGGAGGACCTTATGGAATTCTCTAACATAATCGTCTGGTTTTAAAGAGTTAAATCGTTTGCAATTTCAGATACACACACACACACGCACATATATATATGTATGTATGCATGCATAAAACGTATACACATAACATATATATGTATGCATACATACATACGTGTATATATGTTACTTTGATCCTATTACCTTCTTTTCCCCCCTCCCCCTTTTCATGTAATCTTCCTCCAACCAGCAAGTCTCCTTCTACCTTCATGTCTTTTTTTCTTTTTTAATTGTTTTTTGGTGTCCCGCTACATTTACTTAGCGATGCCTGCAGCTACGGGCAGCTCAGCAGGGCTACGCTACCGAGGGACGAGGGACGGGGCTCTTCCTTTCGCAGCAACCCTTAACCTCAGGGCTCCTCAGGGAGGAGTGGGGTCTCTGGAGCGCCTCCCCATCCACGATGGGCTGCTGATAGTCCCGGTCTTGGGGCAGAGGGGCTGCGCCTCCTGCGCTGTGCCACAGTGTAGTTTGGCTTCTTTCCAGTGACTGTGGGCACGCATACATTGGATTCTTGCCTTTTGGAAATAACTTGCTTGAACATAAAGAAATAATTCCCTTTTGTGACCCTCTTTTCGCCCCTTCCCCACCCATCACTTTCCCTTCTTCCAATATTTATTTCACTTTCCTAAGAACACCGAGCTCAGACTTAGTCAAGGAATAGCATGTAAATAAATGAAGCCTGCGTTTGGCATGAAAGGATGTAACTTCTAGCGTCATCTGTCTTCACTCTGATAAGAAGCTCCCTAGAACTCAGCAGCTGTGCAAAGCAAGAGGGCCTGCGTACTGGAGTGGTTAAGGCACGTTTATTAAGTGGTTAAAATCAAAACTGGTCTTGGAGAATGATTTGTTAAGAGTTTGACAAGGGCTTGCTCATTTATGCCTATAAACTAAAGTTTCCATGCTCCCCCCTCTCCCCCCCCCCAAGAAATGAATAACAGATGTCATATAGGTAAGCCTGTTGAGTCTGGTTAACCAGACTCGGGGAGAGGAAAACCGAAGCAAGGGGACCAGACAGTGACAGAGAACCTCGGCCCTATCTCTGGAACACGGCGCCTATGAAAATGACCGTTCCATTTCCTCTCTGGTGATCTGAGGGCACTGGTGGGAGTTCTTGAGACCCAGTCTCCCTCAAACAAGCGGCACGTTTTTCGTTCTCAGGGCGGGCAACAACTCAGATCTGAAATTGGTAGTTAAACCACAGCTTTGGCTACTCGGCCCCCCGAAGTCTGTAGTCACTCTCGTTACTCCCCCTTTACTCCCACACGAAATCTGCCATTTTTGTGCTGCGTGATGCCAGTAACCTCACCTCTGACAAGACCAGGTGGTACTGGAGGCTCAAAGCCCGATGGGATTTTCAGAATGTTTGACAGAGTGTTAAACGGTGTGCGGGGGAGAAACCCCCCGCCCCCCATTGATGTTATGCCAATGGGACCTATGCCAACCCCAGCCTCTCACGAAAGTTACTTGCTTTTCAAACTTGGAGGAAATTCCCCAATGTCCCGCTTGCCCCACCAGTCTCCTGTGTCCTGCAAGTGTAGCTTTCCAAGGGTTCTATTGCTTCCTCTTCTTCCTTTTCTGTTTCTGCAAACACTGTAACACAATGACTGTCCCTCTCCTTTCACAAAACCACATAAAGTCATAATGAGCAAATGGTGATACTCTAGTGTGGACATTACAAATATTTTCTTTTTCTGTGACGTGGGCTGATGTCGTGGGCATTTAACTCAAATGGATTGCATTTCTGGTTGGAGCTACACAATCACTAGGCAGTCTGGAACTACTTCCTGGACCCTAATGAGAGATTCTTTTTGGGTAAGGGTGACAGGAGAAATGAGTATTTTAAAAAGGCAGTTCTTTTTTAATGTCTCTAGAAAGAATACCCTTTGTTGTCATATTATGTCGTTAAAAATCTCATGCTACTAAAACTAAATTTAACCTAATTTAGAACTGTAAAGTTATTAAGAAGATAAATAAATATGAAAAAGATGCATTTGCTATAAGCAAAATATTTATTTTTCTAACCTTTTTATTCACTTTACATCCTTGTTGCAGCCCCCTCCCTTCTCCTCTCCTAGCCCCTCCTCCCCTCCATCAGCCCTCACCTTTTCCTCAAAAAAGGAAGCTCCCTTTCCCATCCAGCCCAGCTCATCAAGTTGCATCGGGATTGAGCATGTCCTCTTTCCCTGTGCCCTGGCAAGGTAGTCCCACCAGAGGAAAGTGATGAAAAAAGCTGGCAAGTGAGTCCAGGTCCAAAGCAGTCTCCACTTCCCTTATTAGAGGATCCACATGAGGCTGCCCATCTGCTAAATCTTTGTAGGGGGCCTAAGTCCAGTTTCTGCATGCACCTTGGTTGATGCCTCAGCCTCAGCAAGCCCCTCTGGGCCCTGGTTATTTGGCTCTGTTGGTCTTCTTATGGAGCTCCTGTCACCTTCAGGTCCTTTTTTCTTTCCTCCCACTTTTCTAAAAGACTCCCTACACATTGCTCAATGTTTGGCTGTGAGTCCCACCATCTGTTTTGAGGTGCTGCTGGGAAGTCTCTCAGAGGGCAACTTTGTCAGGCGTCTGTCTGCAAGTTTAGCAGAGTATATTTCATAGTGTCAGGGGTTGGCGTTCTCCAATAGGGTGGGTCTTTGGTTGGGCCAGGTTGGGCATTCCCTCAATCTCTCCCCTATCTGCTCTATCTTTATCCCTGCTCATCTTTTAGGCAGGGTAAATTTTGGATCAAAGTTTTTGTGGGTGGGTTGGTGTTCCCCCCCTCTGCTAGGAGACTAGTCTAGTTAGAGGGTGTCCTCTTCAGTCTCTATAATCTCTGCTACTAGGAGTGTCTGCTGTGAATCTCCCTCATATCCTCCCAGGAGCCTACCCTGACTTAGTTTCTAGCTTGTTACAGAGAAACCCCCACCCTCAGCTTCTCTTTTCTCTACAGGCCTTCTGTCCTCTCGCCCTTGCTCTCCTGAGGTCTCTCTATTCTCTTAACTCTCTGCACCCTCGCCCCTACCTCATTTCCTCTCTTCAGCCACTACCTCTGTCTATTCTATCTCTCCTCCAAGTGAGATTTATGCATCCTCCCTTGGATCCTCCTTGTTACTTATCATCTTTGGGTTTGTGCCTCACAATATGCTTTCGAGGTTCTGGCTATTTTGAATAAAGCTGCTATGAACATAGTTGAACAAGTCTTTGTTATATGGTGGAGTATCTTTTGGGTATATATCCAGGAGTGGTATAGCTGGGTCTCGTGGTAGAGCTATTCCCAATTGTCTGAGAAAGCACCAGATTGATTTCCAAACTGGTTGTACAAGTTTACACTCCCACCAATAGAATAGTGTTTCTCATTCTCCACACCCTCACTAGCATGTGCTGTCTTTTGAGATTTTTTGATAAAGGAGCCAAAAACCATACAAAAAAAAAAAAAAAAAAAAGGAAAAAAAGACAGCATCTTCAAGAAATGGTGCTGGTCTAATTAGACATCTACATACAGAAAAGTGTAAATAGATCCATATTTATCTCCCTGCACAAAACTCAAATCTAAGTGGATCAAAGACCTCAATATAACACCAGATACACTAAATCGGTTAGAAGAAAAAGCGGGGAAGAGCCTTGACCTCATTGGCACAGGAGACAGCTTCCTGAACAGAACACCAACAGCACAGGTTCTAAGAGCAACAATCAATAAATGGGACCTCATGAAACTGAAAAGCTTCTGTAAAGCAAAGGACACTGTCATCAGAACAAAACAACTGTCTACGGATTGAAAAAAGATCTTCGCCAATCCTACATACAAAAAAGGACTAATATCCAAAATATATAATGAACTCAAGAATTCAAACACCAATAAACAAAATAACCCAATTTTTAAAATGGGACACAGAACTAAACAGAGTTCTCAACAGAGAAATCTCAAATGGCCTAAAAGCATTTAAAGAAATGCTCAACTTACTTAGTCATCAGGGAATTGAAAATCAAAACAGAGATTCCATTTCACACCGGTCAGAATGGCTAAAATAAAAATCTCAAAAGACAGCACATGCTAGTGAGGGTGTGGAGAATGAGAAACACTATTCTATTGGTGGGAGTGTAAACTTGTACAACCAGTTTGGAAATCAATCTGGTGCTTTCTCAGACAATTGGGAATAGCTCTACCACGAGACCCAGCTATACCACTCCTGGATATATACCCCAAAGATGCTCCACCATATAACAAAGACTTGTTCAACTATGTTCATAGCAGCTTTATTCAAAATAGCCAGAACCTCGAAACAACCTAGATGTCCCACAACTAAAGAATGGATAAAGAAACTGTGGCACATTTACACAATGGAATACTACTCAGGTATTAAAAATAAAAGAAATCATGAAATTCGCAAACAAATGGAACTAGAAGAGATCATCCTGAATGAGGTAACACAGATCCAGAAAGACACACATGGTATGTACTCACTTATAAGCAGGAATTTTAAATGATATGCAGCTATAGGACTGGTCTTAAGAATTAAGGCTGGCCTCGGGACAAAGAGAACATAAACTTGGCTAAAGCTCAGCAAAACTTTCATTAAGTATATATGTTAACTGATGAGTCAGTCCTAGACAGACAAAGCAGGTTGTATCTACATAGCTATCCATTTACACATATTATTAACATGGAAAAGGGGCCGTGAAGTTGAGAGGGATTATGGGGGATCATGGGAGAGACTGAAGGAAGAGGTCATGGGAGATGTTTGAGGGAGGAAAGGAAATTATGTAATTATATTTTAACTAAATATACACAAATCTATGGCCTCAGATGACTAGTTACTGAGCTTATTTGACAGATTTTCTTTGGCATAATACTTTTAAAATTCACATTATTTTTAGAATAGCTTTAGGTTTATAAAAAATTTAAATGTATATGTTTTCTGCTCTTTATCACACACACACAAAACCCTTGCTATTGATAACGTTTTGCATTGTTTTGGGATACTTATTATAACTGATTAGCTAATATATATTTGTTGGCATTAGTTTCTTAAAACTTTTATTTAAATTTCTTTTATGTTTTTCTTCCTACTCCACCCCAATCCCTTTCATCACCCCAACACCAGGTAGGAGAGAGAAAGGGTTAGTGGGAGATGGGGTCACAGTACTTTCTTAACTGCTTCCTGTTGGTCAGGATCATCGGGTTCCTTGGAGCCAGTCCAGTCCTCATTTCAACAGATCTCCATCGTCTTGTCTCACAACAACCAGGAGCAGCAAGGGGGAAGCAAGAGCAGCCTTGTTCTTTCTCTGAGTGCCACATGCTCTTGGCTCTGCCATTTATTCTCACTCTAGAGTCCTCAGATTTAAACTATCTAAGGCTGGCGAAGAGCTCCTCTCAGAGCCCTCATTAGGCAAATAGTCTGATGCTGTGGACCAGCTGAATCAGTCCCACATCCCACACCTGGGACCGAAACAAAAACATGTTTATATCCACAACATACATTATTGGTGACAAAACACTATTTTTTTTGTTGTTGTTGTTGATGATATTTAAGGCTCTTGAGAAATACATAATGCCATATGGTCACCTTTATAGTATAGTTGTACCACCCTAAAATTCCCCTGAGCCCCGCCTGGTCATCTATCTTTCCTGGATTCCTGGTACTCCCTGATCTTGTAACTAACTATAGTTTTGCCTTTTCTAGAACGTCATGTGACTAGAATCAAACCATGTTAGCCTTTTCAGATGGGCTTCTTTCACTGAGCAATGTGCATGTGATTTTCCTTCTTCCGTGAAAAAGCCGTGAGATGTAATAGCTCATTTCTTTTTACTGGGAACTATTCTACTTCATGAACATACTCTAGTTTCTTTATCGCAGCCATACGTGGCAAGACACCTAGGTTGCTTCCAAACTGGAAGAAGATTTAGAAACAGTTGTGGACAAGTTTTTGTGTGGGCATAAGATTTTACTGTATTTGGATAACAAGCCAGGAGTACAAATTGCTGGATTGTGGTATATGCTTATTTGAGGTTTATTCAGTGATTCCAAGCTGTCTTCTAAAATATGTCTTTTTTTTTTTTTTTCATTTTCCCAAGCAAAGAGTAAAATTCGCTGTTGTTTCACATGATCACCAGCTTTCAAGGTTAAACTGCTTAATGGCCTTTTCTTAAGCAACTAGTGTGCAGTAGCAGCTCATTGTTAACTTGAAATTTTCTAATGGCATGATATCATCTTTTCATGTATGTTTCATTTATTTATCTTCTATGGTAGAGCATCTATTCAGATATTTTGCCCATTTAAAATTTTGACTTTTTTATTGTTAAAGTTTTTTGGGGGGCAGAGATATATTTTGAATGTTATTCCTTTATCATATCCTTGCTTTTGCAAATATTTTCTTCCTGTCTATGGCTTGTTTTTTTCATTCCTCTAATGGATCATCCTTGTAAGGTGAGATATGTTTCCCATGTGTTTTCTTCCCTCCTGAGAATGTCCCACTGTAACACAATACAAGAAGAAAACAAGGAAACTTAAAATTAAGCTTCCAGGCTTGTGAGCTTCCATTGCTAGTCCCAGCACTGAAGAGGCAGAGGCAGGCCAGGCCAGCCTGCTCTTCCAGGCCAGCCAGAGCTACACAGTGAGGCCCTGTATCAAAAACATATACAAAAAAGTTCTTTAATTATGAGAACTCGAAGTGAATTATTTCTCAGACCAGGGAAAAGTTATCTGGACTTAAAAAGGTTGTGGATAAACACGTCTGCTATGAGAGCGCCTAGTGTCTTCAGCCCTCCATCCCATGGACCCACACAGGTTTGTAGCGTCTAATCTTTCAACTTGATTTTTTTTCTGTCTTTTTTCTCATTCCTTTCTTTACATGTCCTTCTATCATGAGGCATTTATTTATTTATTTCTGTTTATATCACTCTCTGAACCCTTCATATTTATTTATGAACTTGAGGTTTCCTGGCTGGGTAGGCTGGGCCTTGGTTCTCAATTCTATAGTTTACAAGTGGACTTCAGGGGGTCCGTTACCTTCTTGGACTTGGGATACATGAAGCATTCAGCATGTTTTTGGGCACTGGTGAGAAGCAAATGATATTTTCTTCTTTTCCTTTCTGCCCTCTGCACATATTAACCCCCGCCCTTCCCCAAGTGGCCTTTGCTGTTCTTCTTGGATTTCCAGTTTTCTTTGTTTGGAACTAACTATGTCCCCCTGGGAGCAATAGCGTTGTCTCCCCACCACACCTACCCTCCTTCCCCTTATTGTCCTGTGCTCAGTCTCACCTGTCTTTTCTGGTCTCATAGGGAGAAGACTTCCCTACAGACACAAGTGAGGTTGTATTTAAGTTGACGCTTCCCTTTCTCCTCTAATCTTTGCTAATTCTGATACTTCTGTTGAACTGTTACAAAAGTACTAAAATCAAGAATTTGTAACATTAGGAAGCACTTGGTGATGAGTTACAATGCCCCCATCATTGTGACATGCTGGAGAGACTCCAAGGAAGCCAATAACAGGAATCTCCCTGTAAGATTGACTGTCTACTTAGGGAGACAAGCTCTAGAATTAACACAAATTTAGCATGACACAGAGCATATGAGCAGGTTGGGCCCAGTCAGAAGGTGAGCTGCTCATGTGTGGGATTCACTGGAATGGCACCCACATGGTCACTGCTCAGACTTGGGCCCCCAAGCTCTAACAAAGAAGGACATATCTCAGCTAAAACATTTCAGGGAACTGGGTATGGGGTTAATGGCATGACAATGAAGACAGAATGATTCAGTGTGGGAGTAGGTTTGGGTGAGGAGGCTGGTGACTGCTGGAGGCTTATTAATGGGGAGAGCCTGACCATGAGGCATATGCTTCCAGAACAGGAAACCTCTTCTTTCCCCTCCTCCTTTACTCCTGTCAGCTGCTACCAGTTTGATGGCCATGGACATATGGTCTAATAAGAACTGTGTTTGGCGTAGTATTTAGCTATTTAATTTATAATTCACTATTTGAAAATATTCAACCTTCTTTCAAAGAGGATGTAAGCAAGTTAACAAAGCTTAAAGCAAAAGTAAATGAATAGTAACAACAAGAAAATGGAAAATAGGTCGACTCCTGAAGAGGACCCAGGATTGGAGGCAGAACACAAAATTTATACTACAAAGTTAATTGAAATTGGAGTTGGTTCTGTTTAGGCCCTGATAGGAAAAGCAAACACAATGTTTTAAAAATAATATTTCTGGAATTTCAGAAAATAAACGGATGTGGTGTAAGGGCAACCATTTTTTTGATACAGACAGTGGGAAACAAGGCTGGGCCCATGAGATTAATCCATGAGTAGAACTTACTTCCATTAAAGGTACAGATCTGTATTTTAGCATTAATTGTTATTTTCATCTCAATGGAGGATAACTGTGGTCACTTTCAGACAGCATACTCACAAGGTCTTCCGAGGAGTTTCAGTTACAGCTAAGACAGGCACAAAAAAAGAAGCCAGTCTCATGAAGAGGGCTAAGCAAATGCTTCAGTCCTAACAGAGAGGTTCAATACACTGAGGGTCAGTGCACAGAGAGCAACGTGAGCCGGTTTGGAGGTCACAGAGGAAGGTCTGGGCCAGAGTCTGCAGTGTCTGGGGAAGGTATTTGGCTTTGCTGAAGCCTCTAAATAGTTTCAAGCAGGGAGGTGTTGTACTATGACTTTAAAAACAGCCTGCTCTAAGGATAATGGGTGGTAAGATCCAAAGCAGGGAGGCGCATCAGCAGGCAAGGTTCCTCCAGAACATTTCAGCGTGTTTATTCTCTCTGTTTCTCTGTCTCTGTCTCTCTTTGTCTCACTCTCTCTAGTTAAAAAGAACATTCAACAAAAACCCACTATGGTCATTTCTACCTTCTCCTCCCTAGGTGTAGCGTAAATCCATGCTCAACATGGAGAGAAGAGTAGCAAAATGACCAAACTGCATGCGTGCACACGGCAGCCTACAGGAGAGGGTTAGAAAGTGAAAGATGGGGGGTGCCAGTGCAGGGGTGCTCAGGGAGCAGCAGACAGGGGGTGTTCTCTGTGGTGAAGACAATCAGTAAACTTGAGGAGAGAAGGGACTAATATTTCTATGAAGCTCTCAGCTCTTCTGAAATCCTTCTTGAACTTTCCTTTAAAAAAAGATTCACTTTTATTTGTGTGTGTGAAAGAGAGAGAATACATGATTAAATACATATACGTGCACATATATTCATACATACATGTATATGTGCAGGTTCAATCATTTGAAGGCCTTCTTGTACATCTCCAGCATAGATAATTATTTGTAGGTCATTATATTTGTAGCTGCATACATTTCCTGAACTTTCTTTAGTAGGTTTCTAAGTACAGAGCAACATTCTGAGGAGAAGTTTCTGGGCTATCCGTTATGGTTGTTTTGGCATTTTAAGGGTATCTCTGGTGAGTTATGTTGACAAATGTGGAGGCATAGAATCCCTGGAATTTTAGTCTCAATTTATCAGGAAAAAAACAAACAAACAAACAAACAAAAAAAAAACAGAAACAAGAAAACCAAGAATTGACAAATTGTTGAATGGCATTTAAAGTTAGATTTTTCTTTTCTCTTTTTTCAATTGTTGCAATTTCTGCATTATTATTTTTTTTTTAATTTCAAAGGTCACTGGAAACTAAGAGTTTAGAAAAATTCGTGTTGAAACTGGAAAAAAAAAGCTTTAATCAATTTCTATTCAAACCAAGATTCCTTCTTGCATTTGTTTCCCCTTTGAGGAGGTTATATGTAGAGAGAAGTTGTGGGGAACAAGGAGGTTATTGTTTTTGTGAAACTCTTTGGTTTTAACTATGACCTTTATTTTACATAGAAGGTAGGGCGTTCTGTATTAAGTGGAAGAAATTTGTGGTGAAGTAGAAGAATTGTAGCTTGGGGAAGCTCAGCTATGAAGGAAACAGGACCCTACAATGGCCAGCAAGTTTCATGAGCCTCAGTATAAGCACTCTTGAGTGGGACAGGAGAGCAACTCAGTGGCTGCCAAGACTGTGATTCCAGACATTTTAGAAGCTTGTGAAATCCAATTTGTCTTGTTAGCTTCCCTAGTACCCGCTTTTCTCCTCCTCACTACAACTCCTCTTGTGCCGTCTGCAATCAGTGCAGGAAATGCTGGCATCTTTGGACACTTGCATTAGAAGCAACACAACAAAACAAAAACCAAACGAGTTAATTCCTCAAGCCTGTGCATAGCTGCAGCCTCCTAAATATGTGCTTTTCACAAGATCTCCCAAACTGGAAGAAGCATAGAAAGAGGTTTTAAGGTCACCCCCGACCCTGTGTTATTTATCAAGCTGAAAATTTGCATAGATAAGAAAAAAAAAAAACAACAAACAAAATGTGGCTCTCTTCTAGGTTCTGATTTTAAGAAATTTCTGAAGCCCTTAAAAGTGTTTATATAAACACTTTTAAGGGCTTCAGAAATTTATATACATATATATATATATATATAAAATGAAGAATCCTTTGGCATTGGGGGACCTAAATTACTTTGAAACTTTACTGTAAAATTACCACAAACCTATCATTGCTACCCCCAACATTACATTCCATGATAGTTTATTATTCTAGGTACTTTAGTTGCATGTTGTATAATGCTATTATTTCGGCTTTTCTTCTTCCCCCTGGAAAATTTTACTTTGCAGTTAGATTTGTTGCTCCCTAAAGGAGCCACAGAGCAAGCACGGATTGCCTCAGAGCAGCAGTTTATTCTTGAAAGTAATGACTCTGGCAACGTGTCAGAAGGGAAAACCGAATAGCCAAGTGAAGCATGTTTTCCCCTTTTCTTCAAGCTCAGACTGTCCCTGAGGCTCGCTGAATCCACGGCAGGCTTCGCAAGGTGCTGCCCCTGATCCCAGCCGGGGAATTCCTTGGTTCTTTCCAACTATTCTGGTTTACCAAGAACTGTCAGCACTCAGCACAGTACCCGAGGGCTTCCCAACAGTGCGGTGCTCAGTGCTTCGCCAGCCTGAAGACTTGCAGCCGTGTCTTCTCCACCTCTTCATTTCCAGGGCTGGCACAGAGCACAGGAAGGCTAGTCACAATGCCCGGGAGTTTAATTTGCATGCTACTTTAGAAAATACTGGACTGGACCAGGGATGCTGTTTGCATTAGGGTCACCTGGGCTAATTGGAGACAGACATCCGTGATTAGTATTCCTGGACAGAGTTCCGACAAAGGAACACAACAGGAACTAGGAAGCCTGATGTTAGGAATCGGCAAGGAGAATCCTGAGGTAGAGTTATGGTGACTGGGGTGCCCGCTCATAATCATCAGAAGGCTCATTTTTGTATTGATCCAATGACAATATCATTCTAATGAGTCATAGCTTAGTTTTGGGGGAATATATATATATACAGGATCCCAAAAGATTTTCTGTATCTTAAGACGTCAGAAAAATAAAAGAGGATGCATGAAAGGTTATAAGATTGTTTGCCTTTTGTTTTCCCCAGGGTTAAATGGCATATAAATAATAAAAATGTAATTGAAGCATCTTCCTGCTTTTATAGTTGAATATGAGAAATTCCCAATGAACTTAGAGTTTTCTCCTAAAACAAAACCACAAAACACTGTGAATTAAAATACTAGTCCTTCTTTAGGAACAAACCTGAAATAAAACACCTGTGTAACACCAGGGATGGAAGAGCAGCAGTCATTATAGTTGAAGGCCTTGTGGCTACCATGGGAGCAACTTGTGTGGTGAGAGCGGGACCTTACAGCTACGTGGTTCTCTTAGTGCAACAACTCCAGGGAGATAGCTCATGGTTAAATAGGTCCTCATCCATGTAATAGAGCATGAGGTCCTGGAATACAGAGAAAGAGTTAGTCTTATGGACTTTGGAGCCTATGTCAGCATAGTTCAGGGCTGAGGAGAGCAAAGACACCATGGTCACTATTCATCTTGGGCCAGAGAGCCGGAGTTACAGCTAGATCCCTGTCATAATGAAAGAGCCCTCGGGACACTTGATTTGATAGAGAAATTAGCAGTTGAATTTCTTAACAAGTCCTCAATGCTTCTCTTTTAGTGAAAGAAAATAACCTCTGCGCTCCTGAGGGAAAACAGTGCTTTGGGTTAGAGAAGCCATCTTTTCTCAGGGAGGAGGTGTGTTTGAGCCGGTGTGCTGTCGATGTAAAGGGCCTTCTCAGATCAGATCAGATAGGACTTGGGGTTTGCGTAGGGGCAACCCACAGGTGAGAAACACCTCTCTTGGTTTTGTGTTTGAGTGGGCTGAACAAGTGGGGAAGGTTGGGAGCAACCCAACAGGCTTCAGAGCATCAGTTTCAGTCTCGTGTGACTGCTTGGCTGAGTGCCTGCCTTCTGCTCTGCCCCTAACAAAGTTCCACATTCGACCTCTTGAAAGTGTTCTCACATACAGATCCTGTTTGTGTAAGAACTTTGATCAGACACCCACAGTCACACAAGAACTTTTATTACGTCCTGGAAGGTTGCCCTCCAGACACCTTTGTTTCTTTATATTTTGAACAGAAATCTTGCTCTGTTCTCTGGCCCCTGTAGTTCTAAAATGGATTTAGCCCTCACTAAACTGTTCATCATTCAATGTGCCCTGCTGTGACCTGTTAACCTGTCTTCTATTGCTGCAGGATTGGGTGTTTTTGATTAAAAATAAAATTTAACCAAAAATAAAATTAGTAAAAGTATACTCCTGACTATACTACATCAAATTTCTTGCATTCCTTCCTTCTCTTTAGGCTTTCTTATATTCCTCTTTTTAAAACCAGAATGAAATGCTCAGCCACTTTTGTTATTAAAAAATGAAGCTTCTTCTTCATCTTTTTTTTTTTTTTTTTCCTGGAGCAGCTGTGTGTTTTCTTTTGAAGCTCTCCACTTAAATTCCCCAAGAATCCCGGAGTTTATGTAGTATAGAGAAGGACACAATCCTTCTTTGGTGCTAAATATAGAAACAGCTGGAGTTCACTTCCTTACACACATATCACTTGTATGTGCTACTGGAGATCGGG
This sequence comes from Meriones unguiculatus, assembly GCF_030254825.1. Taxonomy (NCBI): domain Eukaryota; kingdom Metazoa; phylum Chordata; class Mammalia; order Rodentia; family Muridae; genus Meriones; species Meriones unguiculatus. The sequence goes on along the minus strand of NC_083359.1, from coordinate 82,946,262 downwards.
CCCGAACATCTTCCCAGCAGCCCTTAGTGGTCATGAGCCCCTGTTTTCTACAGCAGTTCTTTGCCTGCATTTGGTCCCACTATCTCTAACAGAAAGCTCTTTGGGTTCCCACACATAGACCCATCCTGTGACAATCAGTTATCAAGGCTGAAGTCTGGTTGCATCCTAACAACTCTTATCTCCCCAAAGACTGGAGTTTCTATTCCTGTTTATGCTGGTGACCATTGCCATCTGAGTGGCAGCAATATGTTTTTTCAAGCCTTGTCCGTTATATCCTTTTCTTGTGAAAGCATTGCTGTGGAAGATAAAATATGATTAACTGTGAAACCATTTTCCTTTCCTTCTGGCTACAGGAAGATTTCATTCGCCAGCCTTCCTTGCATCTGTAGGTGACAGTGAAGAACTGTCACCTATTGAGAGCATGGGGCACATGCCTTACCCTTTACCTGGCTTTGCCACTAATCCTTTCCCCCCATGTATTCTTCCCATGTATTCTTCATGAGGCTGAAAGCACAGGATTCAAACATGGTAGCATCACAAAGACCATCCAGAGCTCTGAGCCATTGTATAGAAGTGAGCTGCTATCTAAGAGAGATCAACTTACCCAAGATCTGTGTAGATGAGAAATGAGTTTTTATTTTGTGAGTTTCTGAGATTTGGGCATTCATCTACTATTATGCAGAGCCTAAATTTTCTTAACTGATATACTTACTACTCAAGGCAAATTTCCATCCCTACATAATGTTTTGTGAGTTCCTTTTGCATTTCCAAGTAGAGTCTTATATGTGTCCAACTTTATAAAAAAGTTTGCTTCAGATAGACTTTCTTGTCATGCCCTCATTATTAAAGAGGTAATTTTTAATAACATCTGTATCAATGCCTTTAGCTAAGTTATATTTTGGTAACAAATGACACCCAAACTAAAAGTGACTTGAACTCTAATCACTTTTATTCAAGTTGCATGTCCATATGGGTCAAGTGAAGTTCTGCTTCACGTCCTCAATGAGGGATCTAAAATGACAATGTAGCTTCTACTGGGGACGTGATTAGGGAAACTGAGCCCAGTGACTGCATGGTATCTCTTAAAACTTCTGCTTGTAAGTGACAGATGTCACAATTCTGCTTTCATGCAGTGGTCCAAAGCAAGCCGCTTGGCTAAAGTGGATGATGTGTAGCATGACATATAATTTTCTGTTTGGAGGGACATCACAGAAAGGAGAACCGGAATATCATAAAGAAGAGCCGTGCCATCTATCTCTGAAGATGCCACAGTAACCTCTCTAGCTACTTCTTAAATGTGGAGACAGATCTTTATCCTGTATCCTCAGTGCCCCTTACAGTGCAAGGTAGCAGGCCAGACGTTTTTGCTGGTTTGTTGTTATTCTAGATATGATTGCTGATGAACAAAATAGGTCCAATCATTTTAATTTGATTAAATTCCTAGGACCTGTACCATATGTAGAAATGCCTTTTAAGCAGCCTGTTTCACTTAATTCAAGAGAAATGTCCATCTCAAGATGCTCTGAAGCTCTCCCAAGTTCGTCATCCTTAGCCTATCATGTAGCACCAGTCTTCCTGAAAAATGAAGTGAAGATGCTTGTGTGTTGCTTATTAGTAACAAGCATGAAAGTGTGATGGTTTCTGAAATTAACAATGGAAAATTCATGTGGATTCTGATGGGAAATCTAGTTTCTCCCTTATTCACATGAAAGGGAAGTCCCACCTATCCTTCCATCCTTTCTGGGAAGCACCCAAGGGACATTTTCTTGTTTCTTCCCACTTCACACTTATTTCTTACTAAAGGAGAAATAGTTAATCTTTGTTTGAGAGTCTTTTATTCTCTAGGCTGGGTCCTCTCCCTAGAAGGTGGGGTGGGAGTTGAGTGGAAGGCTGCTTGGCCTTGTATGGAAGAGGGTATTGGTTTGCTTCATGACACTGCAAAGACACAAACAAGACTAGACCTCAGGGTTTTTCTCCCGTGCTGATTGTGAAATGGATAAGGCATGTGCACTCTCCTCTTTTTTTTTTTTTCTTGTACAGTGGTTGGCGATTGTTAAAAAGATTGATTTATGAGGGTCCTAGTCATCCTTGGCTTCTCTGACCTTTTGGTGAACACATGGGGCAGCCACCAGAGCAGGAATTCATATCATCTTGGCCGACCTAATGCCCCTGCTCTTGGCTTAGGAAAATCCCACCTGGCTTCAGGTCTGTTCTGAGTATTTCAGTTAGAACTTCATTAACTTCATAGTGTTGCTGAGTCTTCATCCATGCGATTAGTCCTGGTGTGGGTTACTCTGAATTTACTCAGTGTTTTCAACCTTGACAAGAATTGGGGACAGTGAGTAGGCCTGCCCTGATGGACTTATGTGTAGCCCTATAGTTCGGGAGTACTGGGATATTTTTAAAGGCATGCTACTCAGTTTAGAATCCATACAGGAAGAATGGTTTATCTTTTCTATTAGCTAGACTACTAATATTCATAGTTTTGAAGCTATCTATCCTCCACACAACCAAGTAGAGAAAACTAGGCAATGTACTTCTGATTCATTAAAGAAAGAGGTAAAGAAAAAAAATACCTTTACTGTTTTAACACTATCCTTAGATATTATAGTCTGATTCTGTGCCCTCTACAGATGAGGACTTTCAAGATTTTATCTCCTGCTCTAAGGTTTTCTTAGGGGATTGGCTTCACATATGCATCTCTTACGGACTTCCCTTCTACAAAGGCAAAGAGTTTTTAAAAAGACAATTCCGTGTTTAGAAAAGAACAAATGATGTTCCAACATTCCTCAGACCTGCTTCTTTTTGCTAGCATTCACCCTAGTGTTGAAAACACTAATAATTTGTGATTCTCCCTCCCTTGTCCTTCTATACCATAAGTCTCAACAAGCCTGGCACCTATATTTCTTGAATCTTTCTTTTCTCTTTTTTGGTAACTTGCCTTGATTTCTCCGCTTCTCCCTTTGTTATCCTCTTACCCAAATCACTCTTGTTATATTTATTCAGAGAACATGATTGGAACCATTTGATTACCTGAATTCTGCTTCAATGGGTCTCTGCTTCACCTGGGCCATTGATGCCCAAGCAGAAGCTGTTTTGTGCCCAGGTGACATTTGGCAGCAACAAGTGTTGTTAGCGTGAGGTAGCACAGAAGAGCAAGCCCTCTGTTGGCGTCTCCTAGGAAGAGTTCCTGGAGGTTACCAATGCCCAGGAAAAACAAGACAGACCTTTATATCAAAGAATTATTTGGTAAAAAGTGTTAATAGTGCAGAGGTGGTGACATTGACAGAAAGTCCAACTCTCTGACTTTAGCTAAGAAGTCTTTTGGAATCTGGTGTTACCTACATCTCAACTTCATATTCTGTCTCTTTTCCCTCCCAGCATTCTTCCTGCACATGAAGTACATGTATAGAACAGGAGGGACTGCTCCCTTCCCTGTGTTCATGTGTTCATGTCTCATCTTTTTTTCTATTCACTTTCACCTTCTACAATTTTATTGTCTTTAAAACTTAAAAAACATAAATGTTATTTGTTTTGCCATAGATGATACAACAAAGTAGACAGGATAAATAACAGATTTTAATTTTCTCATACTTTGGGAGTTAAAAATCTGAAATTAATGTGTTGGCGGGGTTGGTCTGTCTCTGATGTCTCTCCTTGACATATGCCTAGCCTTTTCCTGTATCTTCTTACTGTCTCTGTCTGTACTTGAGTCTACATTTTTTTCTTCTTATAAAGACACTAGTAATATTTGATTTAGGGTCCACCATAAGATCTTTTTTTTTTGTCTTTGTAAAAACTCTATTTCCAAACATAGTTGGTTTTTTTATTTTTTAATTTACAGTCTGATATCACTGATATCAGTCCTCTCTTCTCCACCTGGTCTTACCCACATGGCACCCTGCCCCTACTTTCCCTCTACTTCTTTTCAAAGGAGGGAACAACCTAAGGAGTACCAACCCACCCTGGCACCTCAGGGCGTCCCACCTCAGTCACAGCAGGACAAAGTCTGTCCTTGCTCACTGAGGCCAGACAGTGAAGGGAAAGTAGCCTAGCTAGGGAAAAGATATCCAAAGGCAGGGAACAGAGTTTGAGACAGCCCCTACTCCCATTTTTAGGGGACCTACATTATGACAGTGCTGCAATCTGCTACATATGCAAGCCCAATTATTTTATGAAGGGCTGAGGGTTAATATTTCAACAGATATTAAAGACCACAATTCTATCCTGAGTTATCACTATAAAATGTAAGTTTCATGGCCATGATGCTTTGTCTGTTTTGTCAATGCTGTCTCCAAAGCACTTAGATCGATACCAAGTACATACCTAATAATACATACTCAATAAATTAGTCAACTCAGATAATAACAATGTCTATAGGATTTGGTGGCCAAAGAGTGTTATGAATGATTAGATGATTCTCTTTGGTAGAAGTCCCTTAAGTAGGATCTTTTTCCTTTTGGTGTCATGAAGCTAGTGAAAAGGAAACTAAACAGAGAGCTTCAACAGCATACATTTACTCAAATGTCAAAGGATGAAGAAGTGGGAGTATCATTGGCAAAACAGGTTGTCAGCCCCAAGAAGCTGAGGGCTCTCAGGAACAGTGTGAGAATAACGAGGGAGAGCCCGATGCTAATGTGGGGAGAACCTAGACCTCTTCTTGGGATAAGCTGAGATCTTCCAGGAACTCAAGTGTTGCCTCTTTTACCCCTTTCATAAAAGGTCTGGTAGTGCTTCCTTTCTTTTCTTTTTTCTTCCCTTTATGGGGAAGAAGAGAAACCAGATGAATGCTAAGTCAAGTTGACCATATTATGGCTCCAGAAAGAAAACATTTCTCACAAATTATCAACATGCCCACATTAAGAACTTTATAATCATCTGATGCAGAGATTCAGACAGTCAAGGAGAAACACACTATGGAAACAGAGATGCTAAACAGTTTCATCTCCTTTCAATTTCCCATTGGACATTGGCATGCTAAATCAAGAGTTGGTGTTTTCAATAAAATGTGTCCTTGAATCCCTGAAAAGCAACCTAGATAAGAGATATCATTGTAACCTAGATATCAGAATAATTCTCTCTCTCTCTCTCTCACTTTGAAATGGTCTCATGATGTCACACTGGCTGACTTTACTACATAGACCACAGTGGCCTCAAACTTGTGGTAATCCTGCCTTTGAGTCCATATTTTCTTAGGATATCCCCAGTAGTGGATGATAGCCATGGGACACTTTATTGTTGGTTCTTTTGCTTAGATTTTTAAAATAGGGAAGCTCTTGACTCTTGAGTGAAAGCAGCCTACTCCAAAGTGACACCAAAGTTACACTGCACTTCAGGAGAAAAAAAATCTCTGGAGGAAATGGTACTCTTACGGAGCTGGTGGACTGCCTGTGGTTATGGGATCCTCAGTAATCCAAGGGCCGGTGAGCCCTTTACCAAAAAGAACAACAGGATGGGGGGAGGTTCTGAATTACAAGCAAAGTATTTGCTATGGTCTCGTCCACTTACGATGAAGGAGGTTGCCCAGGAACCTCCATTTAATACTTCTGAATGCCACATAAGGGAGGGAGTGACAGCAAAAGGGATTAACTGGGAGAAAAGAAGAGCCACTGGATTGACCATGGCAGGTTAAGATGAAGAGTAGGCAGAATGGGAAATAACTGAGTGAGAGATGCAGAGGAATGCAAGTCTGCAAGTGAAGAATGAGATGGCTGGATTGAACGTAAACTTGGGTATATTTTAAGGGACACACACCTAGGAGGTGACTGGGGGGTGAGGAGAGGTCCTGTTGGAGGGTACAAAAGAGGGAAGCACAGAGCCATGACAATGAGGTGGAGTCAGAAGAGAAATCGACAAGAGGCTTACATATAGGGGACCAAGTGGGGGTCCCAAAAACGTGAGGCATGGTGATTGCAGGGTCGAGGACGCAGTTGACCCCATCTGCTCTTTGCTATGTGTGGAGGTTCTTGGTTTCTTCCAGACTCAGTCTTAGCCTGGATGGCTTCACTCCAGGGTCATGTCAATTGCTGAGGATGCAGAACTCAAATCTCTGCATGTCTGTATTGCTCTGGCCCTGGAATCAAAATTACCGATAGTTAGTCTTGTACTAAAGCAGCTAGTAGTGGTCCTTGTTGTAAAGGATCTCAATTCCTGGCATTGTAGACAGAGGAATTAAAAAACAAAACAAACAAAAAAAAATAACACCATATCATCAGCTAGCCTCAAACCCCTTCAACCATGTTCTCCTTCAGGATTTCTATAAGCTTGGATTGGGGGGAGCGGGGAGGAGGAGGATTACACCCAGTTTCTAGGTGCCCTGTGGGGTGAATGGAGACAGGAAGTTGAAAACAAGAGATTGGAAGCTACTGGGGCATCCTGTGTTGAGCTGAAGGAGTGAGCAGGGAACCCATGAGCACTGGAAAGATGGTCAGAAATGGAAATCACCTCTGAGCCACTAAACTCAGAGCCTAAAATGAGAGGATTAGCAGGTCATGTATAGGGAAAATAAAGACTGGTCAGACTCAGACTAGATTAAAAAAAAAATGAAGTCCAGTTGTTAGGGATAATGCAAGGGAGATCCTGGTAACTCAGCTTCTGGTTGGACTGGTAACTACAGTTTGCTTTCTGCTTTGCAGAAGCTATGCAACTCACAAAAACAAAACGACAGCAGCAACAAAGAACAGAGACAAACAACCAAACCACACAAAACGTGATGTTTTGAATAGTTAAGGCTAGGCAACCTCAGTTAGCAAGGAGACCCGGAGTAAGCCCAGTCTATGGAATTCTCTCTGTCCTTTCATTTCTAAACATTAAGCAGCTAGGTCAAATGATCTCTGACATGTAACCATTCCACGGCTCTAAAGCATTTTCCATTTTCTAATCCAAATCCCAGTTACTCCCTCCTAAGACTATGGATCCTGTGCAGAGCCCCAGGATCCATATGAAATAGATCTTATATTTAGGCCAGGCTGGCCCTGCGTGCTGTTTTCTTTCTAACGTCCAGAGTGGAAGTCTCTGCAGATCTTTGTGGGATGAACAACATGTTATCTCTCTGGAAATCACAAGTGACCTAATTTCTCTAGAATGAAACGTGACCACACTATTTATGTTTTGTTTGTTTGTTACTAGGCAATCAAGATGAAGACTCCTAGGATGCTGTGTCAGACTCCCTTTGTACCTTCAGTGCATCGGCTGAGGAAAGAGGGTAGAAGCTGCTGTGGGGAGCACAGGAGCTCCCTGAGGTAAGGACGGGAAACAGTAAAGACAGAGAAGCAAGATGGCAGTGGTGCGAAGGGGAAATAAAAGGCCTTGGTGGGGCAGAGGAAGATCAAAGAGCCCTTTCTGCCTATGAAGAACAGAAGAGAACATGCAGCTGATGATGTCCAGGCCCAACAGCAGATCACATGGAACCTGACGCCTTCCACATGGTGAGCTTCACAGATGTGCGTTTCTATGAACTAGGTCTTATACATCCAGCAGTTATCTGCTCTAAGATGCTTTAATATAAGATCCAAATAGACCTTAGGAGGAGTACTCCACACAGCTGATGGCTCTGTGCTCTTATCTGGAAGCTGAGCTGAGAAGGTTTAGCTAAGGTATTGAAGGGTATGTTCTTCGTTTTCTCTTCAACATGGAAGCTGACTTGGACTGGGCAAGCTGTTTTCTTCTTGTTTTCTCATCACCACACATTTAATTTCAGTCACAAGATGCCTCTGCACTGGATGACTCACTATCCCGAATACAATACTGTTGAGATACAAACCTCAACAGTATTGATGCCATGATGTCCCAGAGTGGCATCTTATGATGGTTAGGTTTCATTTCTTTGCAGAGCATGCGCATGCACGCGCGCACACACACACACACACACACACACACACACACACACACACAGTGTAAGAAGAACAGAGAAAGGGAAGAGGTGAGGGGGAGAGGGAGGAGAAGGAGAGGGAAGAGAGAGACTTTATAATATAGAAGAATCTTACAGATTTGTTCTATTTTCCCCCTTGCCTCTTTCACTTCTTTCTAGTAAGATGAAAAGGGATAAATCTGATTTCATAAGGGTGCATTTGGCCTTACCTGTCCATTCTTGCAAGATATGTGCACATGCCAGCTTTCAAAATGCCACCAAAAACCTTTTACTGTTGTATATATGCACTTCAGGGAAGCATGGTCTCAGAGACCCCTTCTGTTAAGAAATTCTTAGGCTGTGATTGGTTTGTGAGTGTGTTTTGCAGAAGGGGCTAAGGAGTGACTTAATCTGTGAGTAGAGAAATCTGAAAAGATGTAAGACCTTCCACAATGCAGCCTGTGGAATATAGAAATAATCCAATACAGAGAACGTAGCTTAGAGGTTTTATACTCTATTTCAAGTTAGGGTTATCAATATTTTGTACATCTCGCTGTAACTTTGTGATTTTTCTCTGTCCATTACTACATCTAATAAGTCATTAAGCTACAGTGTTTTTTTTTTATCATCAACAATGGCCAGAAAATAAGTTTTTTTTTCATCTGTAAATAAAATAATGGAATATTTGAGGAATGATTCTTCGTCAGTGCTGGCTCTTTGACAGTTGCTGCAAAAGCCATGTGTACCCATCGGAATGGAACTGATTAATACCAGATGAATTTAGTTCAGTTACAGGCTCATATGAGTAATAATTTTTTATTTACAAATTGGCACAGGTACCTCAATCATTGATATATATGTATAGGCCCTTGGCACTGTCATTAAAGTTTCAAAGGTGATTGCTTGTTATATTTCTTTTAACCTAGTAAATATTATCTTCAAAACTAAACAATCATATCTGTTCTGTTTCTCCCCCTCTTATCCTTTTTTTTTTCCTATAAGTATCTTAAAAGGTACAGTAACAACTTGGACCTAATTAATCTGTTTAAATCTTCCTTGACCTAAAAAGACTGTACTTCCTTCATGCAGAAATGAAATTTCCAGGTGTCATGAAGAAGGAACAAGATTATGTTTGGATTTCAAAACTTCAAAGTTAGTCTCTGAGGAGTTCAACTCCTGATTAGTATGATTTTTCAGGCATGGCCATAGGCAATTAGTGTGATTTAAACCAAAAGGCCACCAGAGGAAAGCTGCCTTTCCCTGCCCGACTTGGGGCACACCTAATACATTATAGCTTTTTTTAAAATATTAGTTACAGTTTATTAACTTTGTATCCCAGCTGTAGACTACTCCCTCATTCCCTCCTAATCCCTCCCTCCTTTCCTCATCTCCTTCCTGCACCTCTCCAAGTCCACTGATAGGGGAGGTCCTCCTCCCCTTCCATCTGACCTAGCTTATCAGGTTTCTTCAGGACTGGCTGCCATGTCCTCCTCTGTGGCCTAGCAAGGCTTGCTCCTCCCTCAGGGGGAGGGTGTCAAAGAACCACTGAGTTCATGTCAGTAATAGTCCCTGTTCCCCTTACTAGGGAAAACCAATTGGTTACTGAGCTACCATGGGCTACATCTGAGCAGGGGTTCTAGGTTATATCTATGCATGGTCCTTGTTTGGAGGTACAGTCACATAAAAGACCCCTGTGCCCAGATATATTTGGTCTTTGTGGAGCTACTGTCCTCTCCAGGTCATACTAACTCTCCCTTCTTTCATATGATTCCCTGAACTCTGCCCAAGGTTTGGTTATGAGTCTCAGCATCTGCTTTAATACACTGCTAGGTAGAGTCTTTCAGAGGTCCTCTGTGGTAGGCTCCTGTCCTGTTACTTGTTTTCTTCTACTTCCAATATCCATTCCATTTGTCTTTCTAAGGGAGGATTGATCATCTTACCCTGGGTCCTCTTTCTTGTTTATCTTCTTTAGATGAACAGATTTTAGTATGTTTATCCTATCTTATAGGTCTAGTACCCACTTATAAGTGAGTATATACCATGTGTGTCTTTCTGCTTCTGGGGTCCCACCATTTGCCTGCAAATTTCATGATTTCCTTTTTAATTGTTTTTAATTGCTGAGTAGTATTCCATTGTGTAAAAGTACTATAATTTCTGTATTCCTCAGTTGAAGGGCATCTGGGTTGTTTCCAGATTCTGGCTATTATGAATAAAGCTGCTATGATCATGGTTGAGCAAATGTCCTTGTTGTATACTTGAGCATCTTTTGGATATATGCCTAGGAGTGATATAGCTGGATCTTGAGGAAGTACTAATCCTAGTTGTCTGAGAAAGCGCCAGATTGATTTGTACAACCACTTTGGAAATCAATCTGGCGCTTTCTCAGACATTATAATTTTTGAAGAAGATTCCTGTCTAGCACTCAGGTCATCCCCCAACCCCTCCCTTCACATCACCCATTCACATCCTTATCTGGGAACTTTATTGTTCTATAAACTAAGGCTCAGATTAGGGTTTAGGGTTAGTTCTTATCTCTATGTTATAATTGCTTTACAGGGTCTGAGAGGCAACCTTAAACAGATTTTCTCTTTGACTCGGAACCCAGTATATGTTTTTTTTTTTTTCTCAGCTCTTTCTTCTCTTACCCTCATAAGTTTGGGTTTCATTTCCCTCCTGATGAAAAGCTTCTTGGGAAGCTTTTAATATTAGTTACAGTTTATTAACTTTGTATCCCAGCTGTAACCTACTCCCTCATTCCCTCCCAATCCCACCCTCCTTTCCTCATCTCCTTCCTGCACCTCTCCAAGTCCACTGATAGGGGAGGTCCTCCTCCCCTTCCATCTGACCTAGCTTATCAGGTTTCTTCACAACTGGCTGCAATGTCCTCCTCTTGGGAAGCTTTTCATCAGGAGGGAAATGAAGCCCACACTTATGATGATCCATCTGTCCTTCAGAGGTATTCCTCCATGAGCACAAAAAGAACAGGGAAGTTATCACTTTCCCCATGCCCAACCTCCTCCTTGTATGTCCCACTAGGAGGTTTGACTTGATTGACAGATGACTGTGGCACCAGTCAGGTCTCCTGACAACCGAACTCTTATGGTTCTAGGTTGGTCGTTTGGATGAGTGATATTAGGCAAATCTTTTAAGTTTTCTGAGCTTCCATGACTATGATACTGTTATGGGATCTACTTAAATCCAACTTAACTCAAATACCAGGTCAATCAATACAGATGACAAACATTTATTGTAATCAAGCTGCTACTGATTAATCGGGCTTGCAGAACAGACTCAGGAGCTGAACTGCAACCCGGAGCCAGAATATCACAGAATATTTAAGCTTGTGAGACACAAAAACATCTGTGCCTAGTTATTGTCACATTTTTCCACCAGTCAGGTAGGGGTAGATTCCTGGGCTAGGATCATGAACTTGTTTGACCCCGCCAGCAAGATGGAGAAGGTGTCCTTGGGATGTCTGGATGCAGACATCTGTCTCCTTACAACAGAAGCTGTTCAGCTATTGGGAAATCCCCAGCTCCCCTACAGTCTGGGACCTTGCACTCAGTTTCCGCTATGATTAATGGAGTCTGAAAACAAAATGGCAGTATCTAGAACAAATTTCTTTTGCTTGTTCCCAACAACCCTTGTTCCGTGAAGTTGTTGTGAAGAAAATACACAGTGCTGGTGAAAATTACCCTAGCCATCAGGCTGTGACTCTGTTGTTCTTGCAATTCAATCATCAATCAGATACAAAACCTGAACCATAGATACAAAACCTGAAACATAGATGCGTGGCCACCTTTCTTGTGCAGAAGTCAGGAACATTTTATGGCAAAGTAGTTCATATATGTTACCCAAGGCTGTTCATGGCTTGTTCTGACTGTTCATGTCTGATTACTTTCTTTGCTACCATTTTCTGATTGTTTATGAAAGGGAAGTGTTGCCAGTCTAGCTCAGTGGTTCCCAACCTTTCTAATGCTGTGACCCTTGAATACAGTTCCTCATGTGGAAGTGACCCCCAAACTTTTTCACCATTTCTTTGTAACTGTAATCTTGCTACTGTTTTGACTCATAATGTAAATACAGATATGCAGCCTATCTGATATGTGACTCTAAAGGGGTCACCACCCACAGGTTGAGACCAACTGGTCTACCTGGTAGAATTTTTTCTTCTCTTTGGATGCTTCTTACTTCCTACCCTTTGTTGTGACTGCTGACATTTATTTTGTATTCTAGGCACACTGATGCCCTAGTCTTCCTGCAGTGTCTCAGTGACATTGGCTTATTCTTCATCACTTTGTTGAGCTTGATCATCAAAACAAGTAGGAGCTGCCAGAAATGTGTGTATAAAGAGCCAAGAGAATAAGTCTTAAATCATGTCTCACAAAGGCTCCTAGAGGCTCTAGGGGGAGTTTGGTTCAAGCTGCATACTTGTCACACTCAGTCACATATTTATTGATCTATTCTTCCCTGACTTTTCTTCTTACTTTGTGCTCCAAATTTTCTCATATGTCTGAGACAGTTTCCCAAATATATTGCCGTCACGTGATTTGGTGTCTTTACAATTCTTTTTCAATTTGTTTTGAAATTATAGCATTTTATGAAGGACTGAGCAGGTTGTATTTATGTGTTTAGGAATACACAAGTATATAATATACATGTAACAACAATTAAAGAAAAAACATAAAAAGATTCTTGAGGGATGAAAATGAACACTACAATTGTGGAAATACCACTTGAATGCATAATCAATGCACTATTTTTTTTTTTTTTTGGTAAGAGGAAAAAGAAATCATAAGTAATCCAAAAGTCAGATGAATCCTAAATGGTGGTTAAATAACACAACCCCAGCCTCATTCCAATTGGTCTAATCAAAAAGAAAATCATGAGGAAAACACTTAATGAAACACAAAGTGAGAAAATAATTCTTACATTATAGGATGGACATGGTAAGTGAGACATTACTGTGAACTGCAGCCAAGCATTTGGCTGAAAGCTGAGCAGTGTAGCTCATGTCTGTAATTCTGCCAATTGGGAATCTATGGCAGGAAGAGTACCGTGAGTTTGAGGCCAGCCTTGGAAACAGGGTAAGAACATACATTTTAAAAAAAGAATATGACTAATGAAAAGCGTAATTAGAGTTTGGTATGTGAATGACACAGTGTTTGTTCCTGAAGTGGAAATTCACACTCTGGGTATTATTGTCTTTGGATTGACTGAAGGAATGACTGTCAGTGAAGTGGATGGCCATGAAGGAACATATTGCCTTAAAAACAATTTAGGTTTTATCTTTCATAATTAAAAATGTATTAATTTTTCAGTGTTGTATTTATTAATTTTGATGATATTAAATTTTGACATGCCTGTCACAATTCATTCCGATTTAATAATGGTATGAGGAGACATGGGAATGTAAAATTCTGTACAAATGTGATAGTTCATTTTGTTTAGAGGGCGTGGCTGTGGTAGATGCAACCTACTCTCAGCTACATCAGGCTCCAAAGGCCAGGTGTATCCCCAAGGAAGCATGCTACTTCCCAAATGTCAACCAACCAATATCTCCTTTCCTTGATTTTACTTGCGATTCTTGTGCAGGTAAGTGTCTCAGTCGATGAACCTGATGTCCAAGTCCCTTTTCATACAGCCATCTCCAAATACAAACACTACTTTGTGACCGGATGGCTGAACAAACCAGAAACACATTCTCAAAAGTGTGAGGAAATACCCGAGCACCCAGGGAGGGCACACTGCATATTCTGTTTTTAACTCATTTTTTTTTTCTGGGTAATCCTTGATGTCAGAGTCGTACAATATGGTCAGAATTATGAAATCATCGACTATGCAGCACAATTTTGAAGAAGTTCCTTTCCTCAAAAAGATAACAGTGTAGGTAGGAGGGGAACTAAAGTGCTCCAAGAAATCAAGACAGTATGAGTTTGTAATAATTTAGACACTCTACTGCACAGTTTAGGTGTTTTGTAGGAAAAGCATAACAATTGTCACCCTGAGTACTACAGTGTAGTATCTCAACCAATTGTGAGGACCAGAACTGTTACTATTATTGAGTGGCATATTTTAAAAATATCTTTTCAACCATCTGATAGAGTTGAAAGATATCACAAATACTGCCCCTTTTTCATTCTTCCTTTTGTCCTATGCCACGGCAAGGAAACACCCTGGCTCTAAATTTCACAAAAACACCTGCGGAATAATTCAGTAGCATTCCTGAGATTAGTGACCCAACCCTGTGTTTCGGCGGTGTGTTTCCTGACCACACATCAAAGTCATTTCTACATCTAGACGAGTGTGTGGTTTCCTATCTCAAGGCTGCCTTAGGGAGAGAGAGTGTGACTAGCTACTCCTGAGAAAGGTACCCACTCACAAATGCATTGTATGGAGATGATAGACTGAGAAAGAGTAGAAAAGCGGGAAGGCCATCCTGTTCATCTGGAAGTCCTCCCACTGGCCTCTGGCCCTCTCAAGTATGGCTCTTGTTGAGTGAATGGTTCTTGTTCTAAATGAACAGGTAAATTCTGAGGAAGGTCAAGTGAACCATGGTGGTGTAAAAGAGGAGCCTTTGGTCACCCTGTTTAGATTGAAAACTGTTTGTTCAGTATATCATATTAATAGGCTCAGAAGACCCTTGTTGATTGAGTGATGATGAAAGATCTTTACAATATATATTTTATGGGACGACAGGGGAATTTTTGAGGGTCATGTGGGAGACAGGCTACGATGACTATGTTGGGGAGATTTGCTGGTTAGCAGTTTCCAAGGGGTACATCTTAGAAAATGACACAGGGACAGTTTGATTTTCAGACTATGATATCCCTTAGTCAATTTAGTGCAAGGGCTATTTTTTAAAAAGAACCTGGTAATTTTTCCATATTTCTTTATGTTCAGAAGAGAGTCTAGGTTATATTCTACTCAGTCATTTTCTTTACACTGAAAGAGTATACAGTGATGATATTGTTTGAGACTTGGGTCAGGGAAGGATGTTTTAAACCCTGGTTTTTACCTCTGATTGCAGAGTGACTGGGGAGTGTTTTCCCATCTGTATGATAAAAATGTTAGAATTATCTATCTTAGAGTATCAGAGAGATTAAATTAGTCAAAAGAGAAAGTGACAAACAGTCTGTACTCAATAATTACTTCCCACAAAAATGGTGTGCTCTTAGTTGGAGAGCCTAGCAATGTAAACACATGGACCTTGCTGTTAAGGCGGACATGGACTCCATCTATCTAGCCATATTTGTTGTTTGATGTTTAACTGTTATATTTATAAATTGTGATCTATTTACAATTTACATAATGGCATCTATTTCATAATTTGTTCAGTGTGCAATGCTTCATATAGTGTCTGGCATGGAATAAATTCTTTTACTCTCCTTATACCTTACATAATCGACACTGTCTCCCTTTAAAAAAAATCTGTTCAAAAGAAGTACAAATGGCCAATAAATGAATGAAAAAATTCCAGCATTTTAGCTAACAAAGAAAAGCAAGTGACAACTACATCGAGTTCTCATCTCATCCCAATCAGAATGGCCATCATCAAAACAAATGCTGGTGAGGATGTGGACTGGGCTAATCCTTACATACTATCGCTAGGGTCTGAGGTAGTCACAATGAGATCTGTATGGAAGTTCCTAAAAAATCAAATAGATGATCCATATACACCAATCTTGATTATGATTACCCAATGTAATCAATCAGAGGCTGGATGGTACAGAGGTACCTGCAAAAACCATGTTTATCATGGAACCATTTACAGCCAAGTCATGGTGTCCTTCAGTATATTAATGGGTAAAGAAATTATATATATATATATATATATATATATAACCTTCTGTCTTTCAAAATCATAACCACAAACTAGTTCCTTACATATTTTGGGGGGCATACTTTCCTCAGCTTCCCCCAGCTTCCATCTCATTAGCCTTCAGAGAAGAAGCCAAAAACCAGAGAAAACTGTAAAATCCAGGAGCTTGGAAGGAAGAAAAACAAAGCTGACATAACGTACACCCTTTTCTGTGTGTGTGTGTGTCTGTGTGTTATGTATGCAGAGACCAGAGGTTGACACCAGGCATCTTATTGTTTGAGACAGAGGCTCTCACTGAATCTGGAACTCCCTGAATGACACTGAAGACATCTGCTAGCCAGTGAGCTTCAGGTATCTGAGAGTCTCTGCATTTCCAATCCTGGGATTACAAATGCACATAACCAGCCACACCCAGCATTGTGTGTGTGTGTGTGTGTTTGGGAATGGAAACCAGTCCTTATGCTTGCCTGGATCACACTTTACTGTCTCAGAACCTTCGAAGCACCTATGTGTACACTCCACCTTGTTTTTGACACCAGCTGACTATTTCAGTTATTGGATTCAGGACAA
The DNA here is from genome assembly GCF_030254825.1 of Meriones unguiculatus. Lineage (NCBI taxonomy): Eukaryota > Metazoa > Chordata > Mammalia > Rodentia > Muridae > Meriones > Meriones unguiculatus. Next base: position 82,930,021 of record NC_083359.1, on the reverse strand, counting down.
AATGGAAGTGAAGGCTATCCAGCCAGTTTAGACAATGAGAGCAGAGCATAGTGTCACTCAGAGCCTCTGTGACTGGCCATGCTTATGAAGATGATTCCACTGCCAATCCTAGGGCAGCAGAAGGTTAGAAGACTGCTTCTGTTGCTGGTGTGGATCCAGCATGGTTATTCTTTCCACATTAAAGCCAGGGTGATGGGAGGTGAGCCATGTTCATTTACTGCTGGCCATAAGTAACACCCTGTTCCTGGAAGCCTGGAGCCTATGAGGTGTTAGAAATAGCCCTATACCCACTCCTGGGGAGATTAGAAAGGAGCTGGCTTCGAACTATTCTGAAACAGTCGAACTGTTTGATTCTTAGGAAACTTTCATAATTGTAAGAGAGAAGGTCATTCAGTAGAAAAAAATTACAGTAGGAGTCATCTGAGTACATGTCTGAGTGTATCTGGTATGTTGAAGCTGCATATTCCTAGGCTAATTTCATGTGCCTAATAATGACTGTCAGGTACTACTCCTGCTATGTGTGGGTACTGGGTTAGAGATGAGAAAGCTGCTTGCTGTTTTTATCCATTGAACATCCTTTAGGGGAAATAGAGATTAGCTTTGTTTCCATGACAACACAGGTTGCCCACACAGGTTTGCTCAAAGGCTCAGATTGGAATTTGGGAGCATGAAACCTGGGGACATGTTGACAGAGATTCGGGAAGAGGTTGGGGAGGAAAGTCGATTCAGAGGGGAGCTACTATCGTCTAGCAGCTAGACTCAAAGGAAGGAAGAAGGTGGACAGGAAAAGGAGTAGAAAAAAATTCAGAGATTGTAATGGGGCCTGGGGCACAAAGAAGAGAGATCCTAGGAAGAAGGACGTGGGTGCTGCCAGATCTAGTAGCTGCGTTCTGGTTCAAGGCACTCAGAGAGAAGATGCTCTGAGATCCTATGCAAGTCCTTCTCCATCACAGGTGACGAGGAAGCCCTGTGTGTCCAGGCTCCTGCTCCTGTTGCTTCTTAATGCTGACCCTTCTCGGGCCGCCTCCCCTTCATGGCTCATGAGTCTTCTGTGTAAGGCAAGCGGTGAGGCATGGCACTTGGAACCCCATTCCAGCAGGTTACAGACTCCAGGGGAGTCAAAAGAAGAGCAATGAAGAGCAAGGAAAGCAGCCCCAGGTATAAGGAGGAAGGACTAAAGACTGGGACTCTGAAAAAGGAAAGGGACAGCAAGGGAAAGGACACCTGTGGTCATTTTTTTTTCTTTTATGCTCTTCTAAATCTGTAGCTCAATAAGTTTTTTCTTCTTTTCTAAATTTATATATTTATTTATTACAATTTACTCACTTTGTATCCCCACTGCAGCCCCCTCTCTTGTCCCCTCCCAGTCCTTCTTACCCTCTGTCTTCTCCCCCTATGCCCTTTCCCTAGCCCTCAGATTGGGGAAGACTTCCTCCCCTTCTATCTGACCCTAGCCAATCAAGTCTCATTAGGCTGGCTGAATCATCTTCCTCTCTGGCTTGGCAAGGCTGCACCCCCTCCCCCAGGGGGAGGTGATCAAAGAGCCAGCTACTGAGTTCATGTCAGAGACAGCCCCTGTTCCCTTTATGAGGGAACCCACTTGGAAACTGAGCGGCCTATGGGCTTCCTCTGAAGAGGGGGTCTAGGTCCTCTCTATGCATGGTCCTTGGTTAGAGTATTGGTCTTTGCAGCCCCCCCCCCCCGGGCCCAGGTTTTTTGTCTCTTTTGTTCTCTTTGTGGAGTTCCTATCCCCTCCAGGTCTTTCTATCCCCATCTTCTTCATTCCGGCACTTTGCCCAAAACTTGGCATGGAAAAAAGACAGCATCTTCAATGAATGGTGCTGGTCTAACTGGATGTCTACATGTAGAAAAATGCAAATAAACCCATACTTATCATCCTGCACAAAGTTAAAGTCCAAGGGGATGAAACATCTCAACATAAAACCTGACACACTAAATCTGTTGTTAGAAGAAAAAGGAGGGAAGAGCCTTCACCTCATTAGCACAGGAGACAACTTTCTGAAGAGAACACCAACAGCGCAGGCTCTAAGGTCAAAATTAATAAACGGGACCTCATGAAACTAAAAAGCTTCTGTAAAACAAAGGATGCTGTCATCAAAACAAAATGACAGCCTTCAGACTGGGAAAAGATCTTCACCAAGCCTATATCTGACAGAGAGATAAGATTCAGAATATATGAAGAACTCAAGTTAAACACCAATAAACCAAGTAATCCACTTAAAAAATGTGGTACAGAGCTAAACAGAGAATTCTCAGCAGAGGAATACTGAATGGCAGAGAAACACTTAGAGAAATGCTCAACATCCTTAGTCATCTGGGAAATACAAATCAAAACCACCCTGAAATTTTACCTCATACCCATCAGAATGGCTAAGATCAAGAACTCAAGGAATGATGCTTCCTGGAGAGGTTGTGGAGAAAGGGGAACCCTCCTCCATTGCTGGTGGGAATGTAACCTTGTACAACCACTTTGGAAATCAGTCTGGTGCTTCCTCAGACAATTAGGAATAGTGCTACCTCAAGGAGCAGCTATACCACTCCTAGGCATGTATCCAAAATATGCTCAAGTATGCAACAAGGACATTTGCTCAGCCATGTTCGTAGCAGCTTTATTTGTAATCACCAGAATCTGGGAACAACCCAGATGTCCTTCAACTGAGGAATGGATACAAAAAAGTATGGCACATTTACAAAATAGAATACTACTCAGCTATTAAAAACAAGGAAATTATGATATTTGCAGACAAATGGTGGGAACTAGAAAAGCTCATCCTGAGTGAGGTAACCCAGAAGTAGAAAGACACATAGGGTATATACTCACTTATAAGTGGTTATTAGCCATATAATATAGGACAAACATAAAAAAAAAATCTGTAGTCCTAAAGAACTAAACAGCAAGGAGGACCATAGGGAAGATGCTCAATCCTCATTTAGAAGGGCAAACAGGATAGACATTGGAAGTAGGAGAAGACAAGAAACAGGACAGAGCCTTCCACAGAGGGCCTCTGAAAGACTCTACCCACCAGGGTATTGAAAGAGATACTGAGACTCATAGCCAAACTTTGGGCAGAGTGCTGGAATCCTTATGGGAGAAGAGGGAAGATAAAGACCTGGAGGGGACAGGAACTCCACAAGGAGACCAACAGAGTCAATTACAGTTTTAATGAGATATGTATGCCTTTTAGAATGTACAGTTCAGTAAGTTTTTGTGTGTTGACAAAAATATTACCTTTATCATGACTCTGTTGTTACAGAACATTTTCTGACCCCAACAGGAGCTCTCACACCCATTAAGAGTCAGTCCCTGCCTTCACCACATCTAGAGACTACATACCTGCTCTTCATTTCTATGGGTTTGCCTATTCTGGACATTTTGTATAAGCAGAAAAAAACATATGTGCTTTTATGAATGGCTCCTTTTACTTAGTAGTGTTTTCAAGGTTCCTGTGTATGCACCAGGATTCCACTCCCTGGAAGACACTTCCCTAAGTCACCAACCTCACCATAGGCCTTTCCTATGTGCCTGCCAGACACGTCAAATGGTGATGAGTCTTTAAGGCTGGAGATTTTGGGGATGCTCCGAAGTTCCTTCTGTGGATGCTAGGTTGGTGATCTCACAGCATCTGTGGTTTCAAAACTATAGAGTGTTTTTTTTTTTAATAAAATTATGGGGATTAGAAGAAGGCAGTAAGAACGGCAAGTTCAAATGCCATAAAACTGTGTGTCCTGACTCTTGGAAACAATAGAACCCTAACGTCACCGAAAGACGTCGGTTAACTCCCACAGGTCCGGGAAGGTCGATTTCAGTATCTTTCTCCACTACATTCATTGCTTTTGTGGAGAGGCAAAAAATTTGGTGGTTCCAATACCATTGTTCTCGAAGGTTCTTTTCAGAGATCTTTCCCCCCCTCCCTGATTATAGAAGAAAACTTAGAAAGAGCATAAACATTCACAGAAGAGAAAGTAAATCTATCACATGAGAAATAAAATCTATCCCCAGTCGGAAGAGCACTCATTTGGCGATTTGTTTTCTGTCTGCCCACCGCGTTTGTTGATGTCTTTCTGACTATAGTGGCTGCATAGTGTAAGGGTTGGGGAATATTGAACTCAGTGTTTAGCAAGAAGGTGGAGTTGGTGCAAAAAATATGCCCAAGGTAGAAAACCTAGAATAATGTAAAATTAAAGTTAAAGCAACTTACAGTTTCATACTCTAGAAAAAAATCCTTGTGATACAGCACCAGGGCATAGTATTTTGACTAATCATAAAAATTCTTTTGTATATTACTACATACCTTATTTGAAGTTACATATATATCTTTTACACATATATGAGAATATTTTTATTAACATATAAAGACTTTTTTCATACTTATATTTGGAAGTGCAACGTTCCTTTAAATATATACATTTTTAATTTTACAAACTTTATTTTTAAAAAAGAATAGAATTTAATGAGGCATAGTTTCCTCATCTAGGGCTGCTATGCTACTTCCAACATAATACTAAAAATAATATTGCCTCAAATATCCCCGTAAAGACTCTGCATCTCTGATCAGTTAGTTGAGATAAGTTGCTGAATATCTTTAACAATTTCTTAAGTATCTAGGATTACAGTCAGGTACCACCAGGCCCATCATGATAGCTGAGTTAACCAGTATGTACTCTGTAAATAATGGTTAGCTGTCTAATAATACTGGAATTGTTCCAGCAGAAAGCACTGCGAGCTCCGTCCTTCGAAGAGACCTACAGTATATAGTCCTTCCTCTGGAGCAACTAGGTTATTGAAGTCAGATTCTCCTGAGATTTTCAGTTCTCTCATTCTCTGGTCTGGGGATATGATCTAAAGTACAATATTTAGATTTTCTGGAGCTCCAGTTCCTCATTCCTAAAATTAAAAACAGCAGTACGTACTTCCCAGGATTGTGACCAGAGTGAAATGAGTTGAGCAGATAGGAGAATGCCTACAACACAGTGAATACCTAACACTTTTCAGTTCTTTTTTTCTTCCTCCTACATGATACAGACTCTTTGCTCAAGAGTCAGTCAAAGGTAGGGTAAGAGAACAAGGGCGTCCATAAATAGAGACGACGCATGGTTAAGTACTGAGTGATGCGGAATGGAGAAGAAAAACACAGCTTAGCTTTCATGTGCTGTATTTTCACTTCTTAGGAAAAAAACATTATTCATGTGTCAGCATATATGCAATATGTAGTCATATATACAATATATAGTACATCTAAACTAATACTAGATGTCAAGATTCATGAGGCTGTGTTCAATTATATATATATATATGTATATACATATATATATATGTTAGGTAATTGCTCTTAAGAGACAAATATGTTCTATTTGATTTGGAATGAACACGGGAATTATCTTGTTCTGTATTATGTTATTCTGTTTTCTGTGACTATAACATACTACCTGGAGAAGGTAACTAAGGCAACTTGTCAATGAAAGGGTCTATTTAGCTCATGGTTTTGGAGGTCAAAAGTTTAATATTAGGTAAGACATCTGTTTGGGCTTTGAGGAGGGTTCCCTTGGCTACAAGACATTTCAGAGGGGTGGAAGGGGTCAGCTGCATGTGGAAGAGTGTAAGTGCACAGAGTGGCCTTGCTCACTCTCTCGAGCCTTTATAAAACCACATTTATCTCTTCTGAAGGACATGCCCAGTGATCTAATCACTTTAAATAGGTTCCACCTCTTAAGAATCCCACTGCCTCCCATCACCGTCAGCCTGGGAATCAAGTTTCCAGCTCATGGATCCTGACCCAGATAGTATCCAAGTCATAGCATGATTTTTCATTTCAAAGTGCTGTGTTCTTTCTTGGATACAATTTAACTCTATAGCTTCCTCCAGGGTCCGTAGGAAAGAGCCAATGTTCTGCTAACTCTCAGCACCATTCATTGGGCAGTAACTATTAGACAGAAGTAATAGTCTTGAGAGCGTTATTGATCTCTGTCTTCTATTCCTCCCCTTGATTTCTAAGGCTCTGGGACCAACAAATATACAAATTTTTGTAAGATTTTATGCATGTTAACTATGCAGGATTATTTATACTAATTACTAAATGTCAGAATAAGAGTGGTATAAAATGAGCAACATTTCCCAAAGAGATGCCCTCTGAGACAGGAGACCACAAGGGAAGGAGAGGCTTAGCATTTTGTGAGCATTCTCCACCTAAGAGACTACAATATACACTTCTTCCTCTCCCAGAATGAAGAAAGTTTATAGGTGGAGGGAAGAGGAAATGCTACATATAAAAAGCATAGGCATACCTCAGAAGAATCTGGAACTAAATCTGAAAATATGAGTGATGGCTACTTAAGAATCATGGTATTTTCTTCTGGTGTAAGAATTTAGAAGTTAAACCTTAGATAATTCGAGAAGACAACACAACCTAGAAGAATAAAAGAATGAGAATCTAGAAGGGGAGTTGGGTTAGAAAAGGGTAAGGGGTAGGGGGAAAAAGGGATGTCAAGAAGAAATTAAGAAAAATATGGATGATGTCCACGAAGAGACCAACACACAAAGGGAAAGTTGGTGAGTAAAAACAAAGAATGACTGTGTGAAATTAAGACAGGACAGGAGATGCACTGAGCGGGAACAATAGAAGACTAAAGGAGGGGTTCTAGTCCTGGGCTTTGAAGGGATGGTTTAGGATAAAAGAGGTTCAGTCCTGTGACGGAATGAAAACTGAGACAGTGAGTTACCATGACTGACAGAGAAAGTGGGCCTCTCACTCTTGGACAGCTTAAGAGAAGTTATAGGGTTTCTTGTTCAGTTACTAAAGTATGACTAAGAGCTGTCAAAGGGACAAGGCTGAGGATGCCTGCTCTGGACCCTTGTTACATTTTCTTTGGGATCCTGTCTTACCTGAGGATACAAGCGTTTTCTTCCTGTGTTCTGTAGCATGGCTCTGTTGCCTTTATTCTGCCTGTTCTGTGCAGCTGGGTACCTGTGGGAGAGAAGATCCTGTGAGGAAATGGTATATAATCTATAGATTGACATATAGCACCTGAGGATAATTCACACACACACACACACACAGAGAGAGAGAGAGAGAGAGAGAGAGAAAGAGAGAGAGAGAGAGAGAGAGATGGGGGAGGGGGAGAGGTGTGAGAAAGAATAATATAAAGAGCCAGGAAATAACTTCTTTTTGAGACAGAGTTTCTCTGGCTGACCTGGAACTCACCAGACTGGCCTCCAGCTCACAAAGATCCCCCTGCCTCCTCCAACCCCCCCCCCCCCCCGTGCTGGGATTAAAGGCCTGCACCACCACCTTTAAGAAATAACTTCTTAGAGTCTATTCTTAAGTTCTGTCTCTTCTCGCATTTTCCCCAAGAATTATGAAATTGTCAAGTGTTTTAAATGACTCGTTGCCCATCTTCCGTACTCCAGGAGGACTTTGTGTTACTAATGCCACTTAATACGTTGATTAGCATGTATGTACATCTGGCAGTAGAATAATATGGAAATGAAAAACTTTTCTCCCTCCTGAAATCTGAGCCTCTTTCCTTATGCAATGAAGGAATCTGGGTCCTGGGAAGAGGCTGTGGTGGTAAAGGGGAAAGGTATCCAACAAGGGATGGCCTTATTACCCCCATATTCTGATACCATCTGGGTTAAACTATTTCTGACCTGGCAAATCTGCTCTGCAGCCCATAGGGCCTTGCGTTCAGATGAGGTGGCCACCCTAAGAACACGTGACCAGATCTAGGCGGTGAGTCCAACCAAGAGCCGAGATGGAAATACTGAAGTGACAGCAGCCGGGACTACTTTTTGTTGGGCTATGCTCAGGTAAGACATGCTTCCTTGAAGAGAATAGCTACTCCGAAGTCTCCCTGCGTTCACTCGTTAATCAGGAGAGAGAGGAGTCTGTATGTGTTCGCGGATCTACAGTGTTCATTGCCTCTATTTCACTCCCTTTGGTTTCCAGGCCTTTCAGTGTTAACTGAAGTGGTGTGGCTGCTGCGAGCATTCATTTAAATGAGGTCAAGTATTTTGCAAAGAAGCTTAGCTTAGAGCTTGGCAATCGGGGTGCCTGCGCAGAGCGCTGAAGGCGCGGCCTGACGCGGTGTGACTGTTGTGTTCCTAGCTGGCCCCTGCCCCTCCCAAGCCTCAGCTGAGCGGTGACTGGACTGTAACAGATTTGTTTTCGGTGGCATTTGTTACCTGTTGCTGGCTCACTGTTTCTATGGGGGAAGTGTCATGCTTCAAGCCTGTAGGGGTGGCAGGCTTGAATAACGGCCCTCTTTGACATCATTACTCATTTCTGGAGTGGAGAATGTCATCGAGTGTCACTTCCCCCACCTTTCAATGTATCGGAGCTGGCTATGTCTTTGCTGTCACTCAAGCAGAAAGTACAGACTTCACAGACTCCAGGCTTGGGCGGCGGGGTTGGAGGGTGGTGGTGTTGAGTTTCCTCTTCCTCTCCTTTTCAGTATTTGTGTCTTGACGCGAACCCCTTACCAACTTGTTTTGCCCCTGCTGCGTGGTGAGAAACCTCTGATTTTAGGTGTCTGAGAATCTTGCAGGGCCGTTGGGGCCCCAGAAGGATACATCAAGAAGAAGACTTGGTTTCAGTTTCTGCCTGTTACCCCGTGACAGGAAGGCACGGAGGAAAACTTCTTAGTTTTGTCTGTGCGCATCCCGAAGAAGGTCTCCGTGTTCTTCCCTCCCAGCATCTCCGTGCATGAGAACACTTTTGATCTGCATTTTATTTGATCTCATGTGTTAGCTCAGTGCTTTGGTTAGGCTGGGGGGCAGGGTGGACCTTGGATGAACCATCCGTTTCCTTTCTGGGTATGGTAGCATGCCACATCAGAGACTCAGGTTCCTTACAGCCCCCGTGATGTCAGGTAGCAAATGTTCTCTTGGCCTGTAACTGTGAGGTTACAGTTAGCTGAAACAAAGACGGCCTTAGATTTTTTGATTTTTTTTTTCTCTTCTTCTGCTAGTCACTTAACACACATATGCACTACTGACTATTTCTATGGGCCAGCACTATATACCAGTGTATATCCTACTGGTAAAATGACATTCCCTCCCCCAGGCTGAGTCCTCTCACAGGCCTGCAAATACCAGCTTTCCTTTGGTTGTGTGGCATGTCTTGGGCCTAGAATTCTGAATAACACATTTTGGGACCGGCTCTCTAGGATAAAGAAGACTTACTCTGCGATTTGAAAAAAAAATAGAGAGAGAGGTTCTGCTCTGACTCTCCGTATTATGCTCACAGAAGCATCATACTTCATTTACATGCTGATAGGCCTGCTCAGCAGGGCACACTCAAAAGCCCATAGGCAGAGCCTATGCCCGCGTCTACCCTGCGACCCTGCATTTGTCTCTCTGGTGTCTGAGAACAGATATGAAAGGCAGAGTTGCATGGTGCCCAGGTCTGTCAGATTCAGTCTCTCCACCAGGAACCAGGAGTCCTGTCTTCCTCCACTCGTTCAAGCCTCATGTTTTGTTCTCAGAGATGCTTATCACAATGGCACTATCTAAAACTGAAAACTGCATCCTCCAACCTCCCAGCAGCCCAGGCCCTAGAGCTTATCATATATATATATATATATATATATATATATATATATACTTACTGTTTATGTATGTGTTTGCTTTGTTTATTTCCCTCATCCCATTGGATTACAAAGTACACAAAGGCAAAGACTTTAAAAAAAAAATTTAACTGTTGCATCCCAAATTCCAGTAAATAATCCAGCACAGAATAGATGCTTGATAAGCGAATGTCATTGGTTGAACAAATCTGTATGTCCACAACAATACTTATTTTATAACTACAGGCAATGCATTCTGGTGTTCTGAAATGGCTTATGGTGACAGACTGAAAGGTTTGTCAGCCTGAGCCCGGCTCTTGAGGATTTACCTTCACCACCCTAATTCTGCTTGGGGGTTTTCAAAGGATGTTTCCTATGTACTTACAAAAAAATTCCCATTCTCTTCAGGAAGCAGGATCAGTGCTACGTGAACCCTTAGATGGCAGAGCTGGGTTCATGCGACGTGGAGACCTCTGTCTTCCTCAATGATATCCATATTTAGACGTGTCTAGGCAGGAGTCATCTGCATCTTTCTCCTTCCCAAAGTGTCACCTGTCTTTAGTGCTGTTTACAGCTCCATGAACTGGCATGATGAGGATGTCTTGTTATCTTTAACACTTGGTTTGTCATGCCTCTCCTGTGTATAAATTCCTAAAGCAGTGTGTCTTTGCTTTGGGAATCTGAGCCATGAGCACAGAAACTGCAGTTTGGAGAGGGCACAGCATTGTCCGTGTTGCAAGATTCTCTTGGGAAATGTTAAACCTGACAGTCTCCAGGTTACAATCTCGGCAGCCTGTGATTTTCCTAAAAGTTTCTGAGTTCCTGGAGAGAAACCAGGGGGCAAGAGAGATTGCAGCTGAAAAACAGGAGTCACCATAGTTAGGGTTCCTGGCAGGGCTCTCTGTGGACCAGGCTCTGAGCAGCTGAACAATGAGAGAGAATGAGTGTTTTCCATTTTCTCTTCTTATCACCTCCCTATGGCCTTTAGGAGATGGGTAAACAGGCCCCCCTCAGCGAATCTAAGCTGTAGGGATAGAGGAGACAATACCCAAACATCACTCAGCCCAAGATTAGAATAAACCAAGAACAGATAAGGGCTGAAACTAGCTCAGCAACATAACCAACACTCAAGTAAAAAGGCTGGCTCAGAGCTGGCGCGGTGGTTCCTGCCTATAATCCTAGCTGAAGCAAGAGGCTCATATGGAGATTGAACACAGTCTGGACTGTATGTACAATGAATTCTAGGTCAGCCTGGGCTCAAAGTGGTCACAAAACAAAACAAAACAAAACAAAACAAATATACAACAAAACAGGCTGGCTCAGCTGAGTCAAGAGTCTTAGATAAACCGTTTGTAAACCTATCTCTGGCATCCCAGTGATTGATGGTTAGAGCCTCACTTCCTGCCTTGGGAGGAACAGTTTCTCTGCACATGTAGTTGGAGAAGCAGTGCAGGGAAGAAGGCCACAGTCTGAAACCTTCAGAGTTCACTAAGGACCGCCCTTCCTCTCGGTGGGGCCACTTTGCAATGCCTTTAACTGTGCCTGCTGTTCCTTGTCATCCAGAAACCTTGGTGCTCTCCTGTTCAGAGAACAAATTACGAGGCGTGGAGAAGATGAGGGAGTTTAGGGATTCCAAACTCCCCCTGGAACTGTTCACTCAGCCCTTGTTTCAGGGAGGCCCCTCACCCTTAATTCCAGAGGCACTGGCACTCCCAGACCCTGAAGCTGTTCTAGGAAGATTCTTCGGTGTTAATTCTTCTCGAGTCTGTCCACTGTCCAAATGAGATTTGGTTTTCTCAGACATCCAGTTACTTGTGAGTTGTCTGTCTGGCTCTGGCCTCTGCATTAAGTTGCTTTGTTTTTTTTCTTCTGTTCTATCATTCTGAGGATTTGTGTCTTGTTTGTTTGTTTGTTTTTAATGTATCCTTTACAGTAATACGTTTTTAAAGAGTGAAAGAGATAAACATATGAAATTTGCCACCTCATCCTGGACCCTCTAAGGAGGTTGTATATTTCCTTTTCTAGAAACCTACTGATTTTTTTCCCAGAAGATTCATCTTTTAATCGGGGTGGGGGGATGGTATAGGAAATCACATTTTCAACCTGTTTTAAATTAGTTATATCTGATAATTTTTTTTTAAATTTTTATTTCTTTTTTTTAATTTTATTTTTCTTATTAGTTACATTTTGTTAATTCTGTATCCCAGCTGTATCCCGCTCCCTCATTCCCTCCCCAACCCCACCCTCCCTCCCTCATCTCCTCCCTGCCCCTTTCCAAGTCCACTGATAGGGGAGGACCTCCTGCCCTTTTATATGACTCCATTTTGTCAGGTATTTTCAGGACTGGCTGCAAAGTCCTCCTCTGTGGCCTAACAGTACTGCTCCTCCCTTGTGGGGTGGGGAGGTCAAAGAGCCAGCCATTGAGTTCCTTTTAGAAATAGTCCTTGTTCCCCTTACTATGGGAAACCAATTGATTATTGAGCTATCACGGATCACATCTGAGCAGAGGTTCTAGGTTTTACCCACTCATGGTCTTTGGTTGAGTGTCCATCTCAGAAAAGACCCCGTGCCCAGATATGTTTGGTCCTTGTGGAGCTCCTATCCTTTCCACATCAAACTCCCCTTCTTTCATATGATTCCCTGCACTTTGCCGAAGGTTTGGTTATGAGTCTTAGTATCTACTTTGGAACACTGCTAGGTAGAGTCTTTCCGATGCTTTCTGCGGCAGACTCCTGTCATACGTTCAATGCATATCCCATTTGTCTTTCTAAATGAGGATTGATCATCATACCCCGTGTCTGCTTTCTTGATTATCTTCTTTAGGTGTATAGTTTTCATTATGTTTATCATATCTTTTATGTCTATATAAGTGAGTATATTCCATGTTTGTCTTTCTCCTTCTGGGATACTTCACTCAGAATGATCTTTTCTAGATCCCACCATTTGCCTGCAAATTTCATGATTTCCTCTTTTTTGATTGCTGAGTACTATTCCATTGTGTAAAAATACCACAATTTCTGTATCCATTCTTCCGTTGATGGACATCTGTGTAGTTTCCAGGTTCTGGCTATTACAAATAAAGCTGCTACAAACATGGTTGAGCAGATGTCCTTATTGTGTACTTGAACAAATTTTGGGTATATGCCTAGCAGTGGTATAGCTGGGTTTTGAGGAAGCACTATGCTTTGTCTCTCTAGGGAATAAAACCAGACAAGTGTTTTCTGAGTGCTTTTCTTTGCTCCTATGTTTCTACCTTACATAATATACCTACATCTTGATAAAGAGGTTTGAGTGAAGAACTTTGTGCCCGTGTTTGCTAGAAGCACGTGATGTTTGTGTTTTTTCTGGCTGCTGTTTGCCTTGCTGGCAAAGCAACTTTAAAGGTAGCTGGTACCTTCATCTGGATTGTCGAATACGCTTTGGCTGGCCTGGCTTAGTTCTGGCTTTCCCTGGGTCGCCACCATTCCTTCCAGTTAATCCACTTGTCCCCAGGTCTACCTTGGTCTCTGTGGTAATGTTATTGCTAATGCAAAATCAGTAGTGGGGGGCTATTGGATGTTGAGGCCTTCTTGATACTCCAAGGAAATTAAAGGTTGCTTTGGAAGCTGAATTGGAGATACTCTCTCCACACTGAGTTTCCTGATTGTGTGGCCACACACTATACTGGTCTGAGCATTCCACAGGTAGTTCAGTAGGGCACAGGCAGTAGGCAGGCCCTGCTCTCCCCAGTGTTAGCTGACTATGTACCTCCTCTACTATGGCTAAAAGCCCAGGATGCAGGCACCAGGACCCACACAGTTAGCTTTTCTTCTGCCCCAACCTTTTCTCCTTTTGTGAAAAGCGAGAGAATGGACATTTCCTTTAACTTCCAGGGTCATATATTCTGATCATCTTGGAGCAGAAAGCCCCATTGGCTATTTGTCTACCTCTGGGAGCAAGAGCCTTGATGTAGGTGTAACACAGTTTGGAAAGACTCTATTTTATATTATACTTGGACAGTATAATAATAACAGTTTTTCAGTGGATCTGTTTGTATTTCAGAGGTTGGATAGTAGATGTTTTCCTCTTTGCATTCTTTTCTTATAAAATGTTAGTTCCCCCCCATACACACATAAAAATATGGACACATGAGAGACATAAGTTAAAAATTTCAAAATACTACTCCACTCAGCCTTGATGTATTGACATGGATATACAGTTTGAAAAAAATGAGAAAGCTTGTAGCTCGGGAAGCATTTCGCACTTGGACAGTGTACTGGAGCAAGGATTCTAGCTACAGAAGCTGAGACAGCTCTAGAGCTCAGGGTGGAAGTTAACTGTCAGAGTATTAGTACTTGACACTCTCCATCCATATAATGAGCTTTGGTCCTCCCATCCCTCATCCCCCCTCCCTTATCTCCCCTCCTGATGAAAACCTTTCTTTTCAGCAAACACTTTGTGTCTGATTTTGGTATGCGACCCGCTGACTTTAATTAGGGTTTCTTTCCCCACGTGGGTGAGTGGTAGTTTACTGGAGCATGGACAACCTATCAGTGTATATCCTACTGGTAAAATGACATTCCCTCCCCCAGCAACTGTTAATCGCCAAGACAAACACATCTGCACTGAGTTTGTAAATCCAAAGGCTTTGTCATGCCCCGAAGACAATCAGAACACTTAGCTAACTATTCACACATATATTAATAAAACATTTATGATAGTTGAAAGAACCAAAAGACACACTAATGTTGGATTATGAAATTTTGAGTGATTTCGTCCCTTCTCCCTCTACAAGAAATCTACACATTTTCCTTAATTACTTCTGTTACTTCTTAGAAAAAAAACAGAACAAAAATAACAACAAAAACAATAAAAGGAGAAAAGCAAAATGGCTAAGGTTTTAAAGGGTCGCTCTTTTTCAAAAAATGAAAGTATTTAATTTTCACTCAAGCAATGTGGCAAACAGCAAAGATTACCCACGTTACCAGCTGGCTCAGGTGTGGTCGGTTTGGTTGCTGCTGTATTTGAGGCCTCGAAGCAACCAATAGGCCCATTTCAATTATCGCCTCAGTCAGGCTCTCCATTCCCATTTCACCATTGCATTTGGGCTTGCATGCATGTAAAACTGTTATTCCTTAACAACTCAGATGAAGTGGAGAACAAAGCTTTGCCTCCTTCTGCATTTTGTCAACACATTGAACATAAGAACAGAGGTAGGTGCCACCTCTGGGTTTCCATGAAAACAGCAAGTTTTCTAAGTGTCACACAGATAAGATTGAATGCATCACAAAGCAGGGGGCATAGGAGCAAGGATTAACAGGGTTTGCAGGGAGATAAGGAATGCTACAGGAATATAGCAATCAGGATGCGTTATACACATGCATGAAATCGGCAAAGAACAAACCTAGTAAAAAGACGGAACTATAAGATTTTGTATGTGTTTTCATTTTATGTGGAATTAGTTATAGATGTGCATAGTATCCATGAGAGTAAAAGAAAAAGAAAAAGACTCCTCTGTTCTTACTGAAAAATAGAGACTACCTAAATCTCAGCCACAGAATTCTGTAATTAAATCCAGCAGCCTGCTTCTACGGCACTGGTTCTCAACTTGTGGATCGCAACCTCCTTGGATGATCCTTTCACAGGGGTCACCTAAGGCCATCGGAAAACACAAATATTTGCATGACGATTGATAATAGTAGCAAAATTACAGGTATGAAGTAGAAACGAAAATAATTTTTTATGGTTGGGGGTCACCATAACACGAGGAACTGTGTTAAAGTGTCACAGCGTTAGGACCTAGGTCGAAAACCACTGTTCTAGGAGAAATTTGGGGGAAAGAATGGCTACTTCCGAGAACGGCCACGCGGTGGCGCAGTGACCCCTCGCAAAACTGATTCTCAGCCTCTTTGGATGCAAAAAGATTACTGCTCCCTAATGGGAGGTCTTCAACTCCAGGGGAACCCGGCCCATGTGCTTCTGGCTTCCAAGAACAGACGCGTTCAATACTTCTGTTGAAGATGTGGTTGGGCCTCCCCCGAGGCAGTGAACGAGACTCTTTCTGTGTGAGACACCCACGTCTTTTTTTTTTTTTTTTTCCAATCTCTGTAGCTTCTTGGGTTTGCTCTGATTACAGTGTTGGCGCTAGTTTGCTAGTTTGTCTCCATTCCTTCGGCTTGAACTGGATTCCACGCGGGTCTGCCTCTCCGCAGCCCAGTCTAAATTCTCCTTCTGGCTAAGTGATTTGTCATGGTTGTAACCCGTTTATTAGTCAGCTCATCCCAGCTTAGGGTTCGGCCGCCGCTTTTCATTAAAGGTGAGCTTTACACCGCTGAGTTGAAGGTGGCTCTCCCAGTCTTTATCTATCTGTGTCTCTGCTTTACTTTCCCAACTGTGATCTCTCCTGGCACCCTTCTCACTTGACAGGTTTTTGACATGTATTGTTTTTAATACGCATGTTGGTTTAGAGGAAGGAGGGAGGATGAGCGCCCCACTTTCATGCGGAAGTCAGGGAGCTTTCAGGGGTTGCTCTTCCTGTTTGTTTGTTTTGTTTTATTTTTGAGACTGTAATTTAATTTTAATTTCTTCCCTCCCTTTCCTCACTCTGAGCCCTCCCGTGTAATCCTCCCTGCTTTTCTGCAAAGTCACGGCCACTTTTTCACTAACTGTTACTGCTTGCTTGGGTGTATAGGTACACACATACATGCCTAAAAATAACCTGTTCGGTTCATATATTATCTGCATGTGTGTTTTCAGGGCTGGCCCTTTGGCACTGGAGTTCTCTTCAATTGGAGTTCTCTTCCCTGAGGAAGACTACTCTCCTGCCTTCTTCCACCATGCCGGTCCTAGGCAGGGATCAAACTCGGGTCATCAGATTTGACTGCAAAGGTCCCTACCCACTGAGCCATCTTGCTGTCCTCCCCTCCCCCATACGTCTTTAACCATTCATTTCCAGCTTCTGTGAGCGTTTCTCATTTTCATTATCTGTTAGTTAGTGCTATACGCTATCTTTCCTTCTATCCTTGCCCCGAAGTTTATCTTTGCACCCTTCACGTGGGGAATCTCATCGCTAATATTGTTGGTGCACACAGGAGACGGTGGGCAGAGTGTAATTAAGAAGAAAGTTTTAATTTGTATCGGGTTAGAGAACCCTGCGGCACGTGTGACACTAACATCCTCATTGCATCAGGTAGAGGTTAAGGTGTGGTCTTGGCCACCACCGCTAGCGTCCCCATCTACTTGCCCAAGCCAGAGAGAGAAGAATGGAGCAAGAGCTTATCTGTCTGGACCTTCCGCATCAGAACAGCCAGTGAGTGTCATTGGCTTGGGCCCTTCATCATTTCTGAATCTGTCTCTGTAGCCAGCCCCCTCACCAGTGCCCCGCCCTGCCCCTCCTGGCTCGGAACATTGTTTGCCATGGCCTCCTTTCCCCTGACTGGAGGCCCTTAAGTGTGGTCTCTATGGTGTAGGGAGACTACTTCCTCCAAAGCAAAACGGAATCATTTAACATCTTTGCTCAAACACGTCTGGCCATTCTAGGGTTGGGATGTGAAATTTGTAATAATCGCTTCCCAAATCCCATTGCTTGGTTTATATCTTCTCGTCACTTCTTGCCTTATTTCTTACCAATTCTTGTTTTACAGCATTGTCTAATGATGCTCAGATGTCTGCTGCTCCTCACGCCTTTCCCACTGTTTTCGTCTCTGGTTTTACTTATTTTTGTGCCCGTTGCCTCAAATTCTTTTCCAAAATGCTTCTTGCCTTCAAAACTTTAACTCACGTCTCAATATTCTCACCACACAGTGTCTCTTCTAAGTTTCCCTTCAGTTTCAAAATTGGGCTGACTGCTCTCTTTTATCACGTTCACATTACTGTGCTCATATCCATCTTGTGGGGCTTCCTGCATGATTAGTAGAGGGAGGTGCCTATGTGCGTCTCTTCTCTAACAGGCAAGTCTTCCTTCAAAGGAGGGGTCATAGTCATTTTCTACTACACAGCCTGGCTTAGTGCATAATGGACGATTAATAAAGTTTTGTTACATAGAATCTGACATGTTGGAGGCTCAGAGTCCTTGTGCTGTGTAAAGTCGACCCTAGTTCTGAGAAAACGAAGATTTTAGCCAAAACTGGCTTCTGAAAAGGAGAAGAGGGGTTCACTGGGTCTGGACTGGTATAAGGAAATGAGGTAGAGTTAGAATTGGGTGAGTGTGGAGGACAGTGAGGAAACACAGCTGAGCAAACCTCAGGTTTCCAAGCAGAGTAGTGGAGAGTCAGGAGCCCGGCTTATTAGCAGCTTCTGGTGAGGGGCGATACACACAGGGCCCCTTCCTAGATAGAGGGAGGTTATAGAGACCCTCAAATAGAGAGAGGAGTGGTGCCTCCAGGAACAAGGACAGTCGAAGTAGGAAATGGATGATGCAATCAACGAGGCCCATAGAAAGGAATCATAGGTGGAAAGATGTCAACCGGAATGGCAGCTGTGGGAAGAGAGAGGTGACATTTATTCCAATGGAGCCTCCTTAGGGGACATTAGAAGCTACATGTGATAGCACTCAGAGAAAAGCAGGAAGCTTTGAGAAAACACAATGAGAAGCAGGGGTATGCTTTTTAAAGCATGAGGGCGTGGCTACAGAGGGAGGCATGGTTGATGGAGACAACTTTGGCTTGAAATCTTTGAATTTGAGGTGGTGGGATATAATATTTCATATTTAACAGAAGTTCTTATGGGCACTTTACAGTTTAGATGTATGAAATGAATGAAATCTGGGTCTATCTTGCAATAAAACCACAGTACTAGCTTACAGGGTAGGCTGAGTCATGACGACTTAGAAATTGTTGGCTCAGCATTACGAAAATTGGAAGAACACGGGAATCTCAAGGAAATGATGTAGGGAGTCAATGGCGGTGAGGGCGCAGAGGTGTGAGCCGTGGTTTGGGACGGTGGGGCTTTCATTTTGGAAGAAGACAGATGAGCCATTGTAAGTAAGCCAGTCAACATTTAGGCTCAGCTAGGCATGGATCTGCTGTTGTGAACCTTAATGGCTTGCTTCTCACATATCTCTCTCTCACCAAAGCTAGTAGTATCTTAGTAGTATCTTACTTTTTGTGTTGTGCTTTTACACAACTCATTTTCACAGTTATTCCTATAGTCTAGTCCATGGCATTCATCTCTCTTCTTTTACACTTGCTTCTTTTACACTTTCTTCTTTTACCTTTCCTTCCAAGTTCTTAACTTCCTTGTCATGGAGTCTCTTTTGCATCTGGTCTTCCCTCTGAGTTTCATGTATACATCTGACACAGATGCTGGGAACTTAACTTGGATCCTCTGGAAGAACGGAATGATCTCTTAGCCTCTCAGCTACCTCTCCAGCCCCATCACTCTACTTTCTACAAACATTAAGTACACACGTAAAGGCTTAATTGAGTTCTACAAATAGCAAAAGAACTCATCAAAGACCATGATCATCAGTTCTTAAAAAAATAGCAAACATTAGATTTCATTTTTATAGAGTCCCACTATATCACCTCAAACTATTGATTTATTGATTCTTCCTGCGTCTGCCTCTGAGTGCTGGGATTACAGGTGTGCACCAACATGTCTGTCTTTAGAATCTAGCTGGGTGATCATTTGCAAGCCATGGCCTTCTGATTCCTGGGAAGTAGTCTGATGTGTCTTCTGGTTAGACAGATAGGCAGATAAATAGCCATGATAGTTTAGAGAAAATTACACAGCAGGCAAGTAATTAAAAATAATGTGGAGCCAGTTTAATAGAAAAATCAATTATTTTACTTCTCAACATACATAGAAAGGAGTCGGTCTCCACAATTGTTAGTCATTGCTTGTTTGGTCGTGTCTTATATAAGATCTCATGGGACCTCTCTTTTTTACTAAGCTTATTTTCTCTCCCTAAAGCAATACTGTGCATTGAGAATATTGCTAAATATGTTTTTTAAAGCACTCATAAGATGGCCTCTTTGTTTTGTGCTGAGACTGGGAATGTGGGTGCCTTATACCTTATGGAAATGTTTTATATATCATAAATGTACACAGGAAGGATGGAAAAACTACCAATCTAATGACACTAAGATAAGATGGTGGACACTCCTAGTCCTACACGGAGAAGACTACAAGGGCCACAGGAAACATCTTGAAAAACTGCCCCCCAGAGCCCCCCTGCCTTTTTCATAGGCATAGATATACCAATGTTCATTCCATGGTTGGTTGAGCTCTCTTATTTATAAAATAGTGCAATTCCTGCTGTGTTTGTTATGTGATTCTAATATGTTACTTTGCAATCCAGGACTGAAAGTTCTCACGTTCTAGATATACCCGGAGAAATCCAGATAATGCAAAGCACATCTGTATTCTATGAGAGTCTTTCTCCTAAACCATATGGAGGCGTTCATTGAGTTCATTCATCTTCCCTTTGCTTTTAGCATCAACCGAAGTAAATGTGGCCTGACACTTCCCTAGCCCCATTCAGCCTTCTGTGTCAATCTATTATTAGAGGCAAATCTGAGAGAGTACAAGCTACAGAATGTCCCTGAGGACCCAGGACAGCCATGGTTTATTTGATAAACCACAGGCAGCACCCTCAGCCACACAAGAAAGAGGTCACCTATTGAAAACTGGGCATCTATTCTCTTTGGTGGGTTAGGGTTGTATAAAATATCCTGGTTCTTGGCATTTTAGCTCTATTAATGCTTCTGAATTAAATTCACATGCACACGAACACAAATGGTTTTGGGAAAGATTCTGAAATTTTACCATCATTGAGAAGCAGGATGAGAACAGGTTAGCACGGTGGTCGTGTAAGCTCACACTGTCGCTTCCCCGTGAAGGATAAATCCTCTTTCTGTCACATCAGGTACTAGTGAAGTTACTTTCAATGATTCTGTTCCTCTGTTTTCTTATCTATGATGTATGGATAATATGAGTCATAAGAATTGCTTAATGGTGAATAACTACTTTTGGGATATAAATGTTTAATAAATGTCATGGTCATCCAGCAAAATCATGTTATAGTTCCATCAGAAAAACACAGTGGCATTTTTGAGATGTGATCATCAATGCCCCAAACACCCCCCTCTGTTTTATTAGGCTGGTCATAGTGCACTGGCATAGATTTGTAGGTTTTTTTTTTCTTTAAAAATCATGTTCTTAATCAACTGATTTTGTAAATAGACAGCCCACATATTAACGTACAATGCAAAATATTATGGTCTGGAGATTTAGGATAATTTGTTTTGATTAGTTAGCTCTTCTCACCCACGTAGAAAAAGCAAATGAGGAGGAAAGTCAAATTATAATCAGAAAACATAATAGAAAAAAATAACATTTGATTATGAGGAGGTTCTGTGAGCCCCAACTGCATGATTAAATACACCTATTACCTCTAAGAATAAACACATAGACTGGTGAGGAAAAGCATAAGGAACACAGAGCCTTGGGCTCTTCCTTTCTGGTTCTAAGAAGTGTGTTTTCCCTCCTGTCCATAGGCCCCACTGTGAAAGAGAATCAGTGCCAGGCATTACACACCTCATGATTCACAGTTGAACCTTGTTCCCCACTTGCTATTTGGCCTGATTCAGCATGGAAGGCCACTGACGTCAGCGACAGTTACAGACAATTGTGCAGAACAGAACTGTGGTGGTGTTCAGGTTGCTGCTTTTCTGTTTCTAGCCCAAGGCTCTTGTTGAGATGTTTGTGAATGCTGGGTGTTTAAGCGGTGAAGAGTCACAGAAACTAGGTGGCCTGTTTTCCTCTAACTTCTTAATGAATACATTATGATGCTTCCTGGCTGCGTAGACTGTCCTATGGAAACAATGAATATCAAAACAATGACCATAACACAGAGCATTTGTGCTTGTCTTTTGATATAGATTCCCTTGTTAAGTCACTGACATTTTCTGTCTGTCTCCTGAGGAGTGCCACTCCCACAGGTGGCTGTTTTCCGTCTCCCCTCTAGCTCTTCCAGAGGGTAACTCCCTGTGGCTTTGAGCAAACTGCCAAAGTGTGATTTTGTATGTCACAGCCTCTGTTTTAAACCAGATTTTCTTGATCGTGTCCTTCCTATGCCAACGGGGGAAAAATCTGTTTACTGTTCACATGTTAGGAGAGTCAACGGGCAGACTGCATTTGCTTTATTTCGAAAGGTAATTTTAGATGCTGTTGAATCTTAGTCATCCTCATACTTACTCTTTTGTGGACATGTGTGTGTGTGTGTGTATGTGCAGGTATGGAAAGGCTGGAAGACAACCTTGGCTGTCATGCTTTGGGTCACTGTCCACCTTCTTTGGGACAGAGTATCCTTGGCCTGCAGGTCACCAACAGGTTAGACTTGCTAAAAAGGGAGTACCAAGGAGTGTCCACCCCACTGCGGGCATTACCCACCGCAAGTGTGTGCCACTTGTTTTTTTTTTTTTAATTTTTATTAATTACAGTTTATTCACTTTGTATCTACTTGGTATTTTTACATAGGTTGGAAAACCAAACTCATACCTGCAAGGCATGTACCCAGTAATTACTAGCTTTTGAGTATCTCTTTTGTACCATGAGCATTGCATGTTTTATGTATATTCCCTCCTCTGCTCATTAAAAAATTACCCCAAAAAGTGAAGTTCAACTAAGTTACATTAAAAAAAAAAACACTACCCCATAAGTTTCAGTTGTTGAACAAAGCAAATATGTGTCATCTAACCAAGAGTAGTCATCAAAGATTATTCATCTTATAAAACCATGCCATCAGAGTGCCTTCCTTCATACTTATGTCTTGCTACCATCCTTGGCCAGAGAAGCTTCTGTTTACAGTGGGCTGTGTAAATGCAGAGACTCTTAACAGGCCAAAGTACAGAGGACAAGTGACTGTTACATGCCCAGCCCTGACATCTCTATCACCCCGTCCAAGACCTAAGGAAGGAAACACTACAGAAGAGAGTGTGGAAAGATGGTAAGACTCAGAAGGTAGGAGGAGCATTGTGAACCACTGCCTCCTTGATATGCCATGGCCATCACCATTATGAGCACACAGTGGCTATGGCTACCGCCCAGAACGTACCAGAAAAATATGTAAAAACAGGATGGGGACCAAGCGGCATGAGAAGGGGGCTCATTGGGAGTGGGAGAGAGCTAAAAGGGAAATGGGGTGGGAGATATGATCACAATAGATTTTATACATACATAAAGGATTATAAAGATATGTTATGTTAATTTAGGGCTACACCCTCTGTAATGACAGCTTTTGGTTTCTCTGTTGATGTCTATGTATTGTAAGAGGAAGCTTCTCTGATGAGAGCTGAGGGATGTACTATCTATGGCTATAAAGATATGAACTCAGAGGCCAGCTGGATACTATGTCCATTTAGCAAGATAATAGGAATAGGTTCTGAAGTTTGACAGTTAGCGCATTGACGTAACATAATGTTCCTGACCTTATATTATCAAGCTTTGAGCAGAGCAGCCTTGGCAGAGTCACATAATCTAGAGGATAACCTCACAAAGGCTTTGAACTTGTCTATGAAAGTAGTGGTATAACGAACATGCATGTACCTTTTGGGGAGACGGGTCAGTGAGAATCTGGTCTGGCCTCCCCAGGCTCCATTTCCATTCCTGCCAGTGCTAGCTACCTCAGTCACGCATTTGGAGAACCGTCTTCAAGACAATGGCTGATGAGAATGGGGAGGCACAGCCCAACCCTGTGGTGCAGAAAGTCCCCACCAAGCACCACAGTGGGTTCCTGGAAATGGTCCTACAGCAGGCTGTGTGGGATACCTCACATTGTGGCAGGCAGACGTGGCGTTCAACTATCAAGTACAGCTCAAGTCAAACATGGCCAGATTACTTTTGAAAGCAAAGATATACAGACACTATAAATCCCATTACAATTTCAGAATGAAAATATGGCCAGTTTCTAGATTTTCGATAGAAAGTGCCAACACTGAGTTTACTTTGAATCTTAATGGCATTTTAGTGTGCTATGAAGCATAGCCCGTAACCATACCTCTACTGCTTCATAACAATGACTGCAAATACAATCTGTTCATTATACTGATTAATCATTTTATTTGAAACTTTAGAATGTAAGGTTTTAATATTACCCACCTTGTTCTGATCTCTTGGAGAACTATCTGAGGAAGTCTAATAGATGTGTGTGTGTGTGTGTGTGTGTGTGTGTGTGTGTGTGTGTGTATGTACTGAGTTTTATAGTTTTCTAAACATTAAACATACATTTTCAGAATCATGCCATAGACTCATTGTATGCAAGAAGAAGTGTATGAGAAAACAGTACACACGCGAACAACAGGGACAAATATACCTGTCTAGAATAGGGCAGCTTTCTCCAGCCAGGGCTGTGTAAGACAGTGAATGGTAAGAGTTGATCCTGAGCTTAGCCAGTTCAGGCAAGATGAGCAGGTCCTTCCTTCGGCTTGGCAGCGGCATCTAAGAGATGGCTATTCTTTCAATTACCGTGACCCAGCTTTCTTACTTTGTAACAAAATTGCACAAACTCCAATGTTTGCTCATAAAATTTCGCTTGACGATGACCCAGCAGCTGCACTTACAGGTATGAAGTCGGAAGAAATGAAAAACTTTTTCACAAAAACATGTTCACAAGTGTCCATATTAGCATTACTGATAAGAGCCAAAATCGTGTATATATGTGTATACATGTGTACTAAGTGTGCAAGGGGAGAGGCAGAGGACAACTTGTAGGAGTCAATTCTCTCCTTCCACCGTGCGTGTCCCGGCGATTAAATACAGACGCTCAGGCTCGGTGGCAGATGTCTTTACCCCCCCCCCCCCCGGGCATCGTCTCAGTGGCTAGCATGAATGAGTCTTGAGAGCATCATTCCCAGTGTGGCTAAGGATAGGCAAGTTTCCTAGAGCGTAGAGATATTCTAACAGGCATTGGAAAACTGGCGACCCAGTAAATTATACACTCTGAGTGACCCAGTCAGGTTGAACGTGAACTATATTTTATGAATTATATTTCACAGCTCACCACCCAAGAGGCAATACAAAAAGAATTTTCACATTACATGGTCTGATTTCAGACATAAATATAGCTTTTGCAACAGCATTCCTGGCACTCGGGTGTTAGGGAGGGAAACCATGATTAAAGTCTCAGTACATGCGGGGCTCATTGTTGAGGAGGCTGGATTTACCCAAGAACCACAAAAAGATAAGTCTTACGAATTTTGTGTATTTTTTGGGGGGGATGGGGTTGTTTCCATGTTCTTAAATTATATTTTTTGTTCAAGGTAAATTCATTTTTACACATTGATTTCACAAGCCTCATTAAGCACATGGTATATTCTAAGCACTATGCATATAAAGTATCACTGCTTTTCCATCTTCAGTTTTGCCCATCATCATCCAGAGGAATAGAGATTAAGATGTTCTGAGATTATCACTGACAAGGGCATGGTGGGTGCTGGAAAGGGTCCTTTGATGAGATTGAGGGGATATTGGCTGGTTTGTGAATAGCCAGTGTGAGAGTTGTTGCCTTTGGCTACTCATTTATCTTTGAACCATGGTTTGATCTTCTATTTAAAAAGGAGCTAGCTGAGGATTTAGTTCCACTGGTAAGGTTCCTGCCTAGCTTGCATGAAGCACTGGATTTGATCCACAGTATCACAAAACTGGGTCAGAGTGGGGCACACCTCTAGCCCTTGTGCTTGAGAGGTTGAGGCACAAGGATCAGAAGTTCAAGGCCATCCTCATGACCATAGCAAATTTCAGGCCAGCTTGGGTTACACAAGACCAAGGCTCTAAAACTAACTTAAGAGCAACAGAACCAAAATATCTGGGCACATGGGTCTTTTCAGAGACTGATACTCCAACCAAGGATCATTCATGGATATAACCTAGAACTCCTGCTCAGATGTAGCCTATGGCAGCTCAGTATCCAAGTGGGTTTCCTAGTAAGGGAAACAGGGGCTGTCTCTGACATGAACTCAGTAGCACGCTCTTTGACTACCCCCCCTGAGGGAGGATCAGCCCTGCCAGGACACAGAGGAGGATAATGTAGCCAGTCCCGGTGAGACCTGATAAGCTAGGGTCAGATGGAAGGGGAGGAGGACCTCCCCTATCAGTGGATTTGGAGAGGAGCATGGGATGATATGAGTGAGGGTAGGTGGGATTGGGATGGAATGAGAGAGGGGACTACATCTGGGATACAAAGTGAATACACTGTAATTAATATAAAAAGTAAAAAATTTAAAAAAAAGAGTGAACAAAATATAAAAGAGAGCCTGCGTTCTTCCTACCATTCCAGGTCTCTGTCGGAGACGTACAACACCTTCCGTTTAGGACACGATTTCTTCTTTCTTTCTGTTGTGGAAGGAAAGAGAATCAAGCGCCTCTTAAAAGAGAACCCTCTTTTCATATCTCCTTAGATCAATAGCATTTCTTTGCCATGGTGATCAGATACCCAAGGTTTTGTGGTGAACAGTTATTTCCTTACCGCCAACATGACACGTGTGTCCATAAATCATAGTGTCTCTGACAAATGCTGCTGGGAAAGAAATGTCCACTTATTCTCAGGAAGTCTCAGAACTGCATCCTTTACCTATTGTGCTAACATTTAATTATAGTTTTGTGAAGAAGAAAATTAATAATGAAACTTGAATTATCACCCATAATGTTACTGGTTTCCATATGCCCCAAGACTCATTTATCTCTTGCCATCTTTTGGCATTTGATCAAAACCCAAAGGATGCAAAATGAGTCATGGTTTTGTGAGTCTTACTTTCTCTCCCTGTACCCTTTACCTTCATGGCTGTGAGTGAGAGAGGAGGTGTGTCATACCCAAACCCACTCTTAGCCAGTAACAGAGGAGGGGAAGAATATGCATTTGTTATGGTGACTTGCTTGGAAAACAAAAGTTTGATGCTGTTTATTTGTTATGGTTTCTTTGGTTCCCAAAGTTGTCTCCAAAGAGGAAAAGCAAGAAACTCAGTGTGGTTCGTATAGAATCATTGTCTGAGATGATAAGGGTTCTCAAGAACATTTACTTCTGGTGCCACTGAACAATAGCAGTGTGTGTGTGTGTGTGTGTGTGTGTGTGTGTGTGTGTCCTCCTTTAAGGGTGGCTATGCTCTCACCTGGAGCAGAGGACAAGACTGCTCTG
The DNA here is from genome assembly GCF_030254825.1 of Meriones unguiculatus. Lineage (NCBI taxonomy): Eukaryota > Metazoa > Chordata > Mammalia > Rodentia > Muridae > Meriones > Meriones unguiculatus. The sequence goes on along the minus strand of NC_083359.1, from coordinate 82,903,329 downwards.
TGGAAACAAACAGAGTCAGGAGAATCATCTTATAGGAAATGTGAATTGCAACACAAAAACATCTTTAAGAGTTTGAACCACAGGTACACAGGCATGGAAGGAATTATTTATTACTTAGTATAATCTCTATTTCATAGTTCAAGAGTTTCAGTAAGGTGGAATGATTTCTCTAAGGTCCCACAACAAATAACAGGATCTTGATCTCTTGAAACTCAATTTCATGCTATACATAGGGATTGTTTAGAATAAATCAGATTATCACACGCACACACACACACACACATATACATGTACCTATATGTCTGTGTACTATACACACATATGTATGCTATACACACATCTTCATATGTGTGTATATATATGTGTGTATATAGTTTGTAACTGTTACTCAATATTTATGTTCTGTTTTACCCTAAAATACAGTTACAAAAAGAATGATCTATCCCTTTGACAGAGAGTCATACAATTGTATTATCTTGGTCTTCAGTGACCTTATCTGAAAACTGGATAGGAGGTCAGTGAGAGGCCTCGGTGTGTAGGGAGTTAGGAATAGCACCAAAGCTGACAATCTGAGCTTGACCCCGGGACCCATGCGGTGAAGAGTGAAATAACCCCAGCACGTTCTCCTCTGACTTCCACGCATGCCCTGCGGTATGCATTGCACCCTCACACTTACATACACATGTGCAGGAACACTAATGAATATAAATAGACTCATTGATAATAATGATTACTAATTCTACTAATTAATAAGTATACTCCTTCATCTAGGTATGTGTACACACATGCACCTGTACACACACTAACAAGTATTGTTTTCACAATCTTGAGACCCGAAGGTGCCAGCATCTTTTGTCATAGGGTTATTTATCAGGACAGATTGCAAATAGCTGCGCATCCCCTGTCATTTTCCCACCGCTATTTCTCCTCACCCTGGATCCCAGGCTATTGCTTCGGACAATAGTGTGACTCGGAGGCAGTGACACACCAGCCTTATACTTAGCTCTAAAGGTGACTCAGCAATTCTTCCTTGGGGTGGAGCTCTGAGCTTTCATAGAACTCCAGCTACCTTCTGGAGAGTCTGCGTGAATAGGAAGAGGAGGAAAGGCTCGGGAGTCACCTTCCAGCCGTCACTGCCAGGATATCTTGCCAGAGACCATCCTGGCCTCTCCAACCCGCTGAACTGCCAGTTGTAAACTAAATACGCTTCGCGAAGAACAGGCAGACACCCCAGGCTGGGCGCCCAGATTCCTGAACTATGTAATTGTGAGACACAAGCTGGTTTTGAGTTTGAGGATAGTGAATCATGCTGCAGTACATACCATCCAAAATCTCCATGCAGAGGTTATTTTTCTTTTTCTGTAGAGAGCATTAGAACCAAAATAAATAAATAAATAAATAAATAAATAAATAAATTCTTCATGTCCTGGAGTTCACTAGTCCAGCTGGTCCCCAACTCAAGAGACGGACCTGTCCCCACCCCACCCCCAAGGGCCGCTATTAAAAGCATGCGCCCTATGCTCAGCTTGAAAAATGTTTTACACATGGCATGATTTGACCTTTTGTCTAGCCTTATAGTTCACTGTATGCGTTTCAGTATATGATTTTTAAAACCTTTTTTGGGGATTTGAACTGATAGACCACAGGTGTGAGAGTCGAGAGCAGTAAAAAGAACGAGAAGGAGCTGTGTGCGCACCAAGAGAGCTCCCAAAGATACCCCTCTGTCCCGCAGACTACCGGCCTGGAAGATGCTGAAACGATTACCAAGGTGAACCTCTGCCGCAAGTGGAAATGTAGTTTATTCCTGGGAGTGTTTTGAAAGAGGTTAAGAATCTCAATTCAATGCAGTAAGGATTAGCATTTGTTGGATCAGACTAAGAATGCTTGTAAGTGTCATGATAATTTCAAAATTGTAGGTATATGACATTTTATGTGATAGTAAAGTTAAATATTTCTAAATACTTGGAAATGAGAGACAACAATATCAAATAAAAGTAGGTACAAAGCAATGTAACTACAATTATGTGGAATATGTATATAAAATGCCAAGAATCAGAAAACAGAACATTATTTTTTTTTTGGTTAAAATTTATTAAGGTTAAAAAAAAAATTAAAGAAAAAAAAGTCTCGGTGTGCCCTTAAGTGACTTCTGAACAATGTTAACATTCTGGATGCTTTTAGAAAACAAAATTCCTTTGTCAGTCTTTGAAGTTGCTTCAATCCATCTGAGAAATACACAGAAGTCAAAAGCTCATGGAAAGCATTTCTCTCTCTCTTTCTCACTCTATCTCTCTGCATGTGTGTGTTTCTAATGATAATTGAATTCAGAACCCATTTGAAAACACAGAATAACTATTACCTTCCCCAAAAGTGCTATCTGCAAAAGAACCTAGGAAAGCAGATTCCAAGCGTGCTGTGGTCTGAGACCCTCGCCATGAGCTGCTCATGCTGAAGCTGGTCAAATCTAATTTCAATTTTATATAGTCAATCACTTAAGTGGAGTTTGATTTTTATAACATTTTAGAAAATTGTCCTGCATGCTTGTTTCTCTTTCTAGAATTCTTATAAAAATAGAACAGGAAAAATAGTATTCCCCAGGGAAGAGTGCACCAACTAATTATCCAATACAAAATGGTCATCCCTGAACACATGTGCATATAATAACATTATGCAGACTAAATAGAGTGATTAGGCATATATGTGCATGTGTGTTTACATGTCTATGACAACAGTTAGTAAAAACAAGGCTATGAATTTCAAAGAGGGCAAGGAGGGGTTAAGAGGAAGGCAAGAGAGGAGGCAAGTGATGTAATTAAATTATAATCACAAATGATAAAAAAAATAGTTTAGAAAATGATCTAAACCTCGTGTGGCAGGAGAAACATTCTGGCTGCCCTATTTTCACTGACTTTAGAAAAACAATTCCAAAATTTAGTGCATTAATTTTTCCACAAATTTCCAGGGAAATTTGTGCCTTGTTTGAAAGATCAGAGCTAAAAGTGACGACTGAGTATTGGCTGGGGGTTCTGGAGAACGCCGGCAAAGCAACAAGTCATGGCAGTTACGCTGATTTATTGTGGGATTGCTGATCCTCTGGCCTTTTTAGAAACAGTGCTATTTATCACCTCTCTCCATTTATTCATCCACTCATTTGTTTGTTTACATTGAGATTCATAGCCAAATGCAAGGTATGAAAATCACCTCCGAATATGATTATGTCTCAGATGGCCTTCTGAAATGGCTTCCAAAAATAGTTATTTTACACATAAACTATGTCAGGTGAATATTTTAAGCGAATTCAACAAATATGGAATAGTGCTTCATATTTGTTTTAAACTGTATCTCTTTAATTCTTACATAGGCACAGCCTGGCCCTCCCCCAGTACCTGACTTTCTCTTGCTTTTGACCCAGAAGTTCCCTGAAAGTACAAATCATGTCATTCATGTTCATTTATTATGCTCTTAGCACACAGCTAGTATTTAGTAAGGAGCAATAGAGGAAGGGAAAAAAAGAAAAGAAGGAAGGAAGAAAGAAAAGAAAACGGAAGAGAGGAAGAAAAGGATGAATTGGGGCAGGAGGAAAGAGAACTAGAGAGGCAGAGGGAGGCTTTGTAGTTTTACAGAAAGGTTCCAATAATAAACATTATCTTTACCTTGATCATAGTTTCATAACAGAAAATGATGAGCTGTGGTTCATCAATTCACATAAATTCACTGGTCTTATGGGGAACTGGAGGTTTGTATTCGATCTAGTGGTTTCTTATGTGTGTGGGCATATGTAATTGTGTAAATCTGAATGTATTTGCACATGTACATGCATGTGCAGGAGGAGGCCCGAGTTTCGTTATCAGGTGACTTCCTCAACTGACTTTCATCTTAGTTTTTAAGACAGGGTCTCTGTCATTGAACATGGGATCACTCTCATTAATCCTGTCTGTATCTTTACAGCCGTAGGATCGCAGGTGTGTTCTGTCTCACACAGATTTGTGGGTGCTGAGGGTGCAAACTTGGGTTCTCATGCTGCTGTGGCAAGTTCTATACCGACTGAGCCATCTGCCTGGTCCCCGCTGCCTATCTAGTCTTAAAGTGATACTGTGGTCTGTGAGAGGTATGTCTTCAATCCTGTCTGTCTCCTCTTAATTCTTTTTACAAATCTAAGTAACAGAGCCATGCAGCAGGCTCTGTGGCTAAGAAAACCATCCATACAACCATGAGTAACTGATCAGCACCCATCACTCATAATTTTGTGGCTGTTGTTTATTGGTGGTGATGGTTTGGGTTTGTTGTTGTCTGTTTGATTGTTGTTTCGCTTCATTTTTAAAACCAGGCGTACCCTCTGTAACTTCAGTGTTCTAGTGGATAGCGACAGGAGAATCACTATTGAGAGCTGGCCTGCAACTTGAGCAAGAAGGGTAAGCTCCCTGTTCAGCCAGAGACTCTGCCTCAAGGGAATAAGGCTGGGCGCAATAGGGCAGCCTATCCCACATCCTTCCTTTGACCTCCACACTTGTGCATATCTGGACACATATGCACATACAACATGGGGACACACACATACATAAAAATGGAAAACAAAGCATAACCAAAGTTAAGTCTGAAGACTGCTAGCAATCCTCTCTACACCCTGTGCATACACACATTCCCATGTATGATAATTCCTGCCTTAGAGTCTTTGCTCAGCATGTTTCTCCTAAAATACCCTCTTCCCTCTCTTCTGCATCTTTCCCTCCCTTCAAAGCTTAAGTCATATTTGGAGCCATGGGGTCACGAAGCTGCTCCCTGTACAACGTTTCTGCTTCCTACTTATTCTCTTGTAAGCTCCTTCAACATTCCAATGAGTCCCTCCAGACACGTAAGGTGAAGACTGTTTCAGCTTTCTACCCTGCCCAACCCCAGCTTTGCCCCTCATCATCTTATAAAACTTTCAAACCATGGACAGGTCCCTGTCCTCACCAGGGTATTTCCCTGGACCCTGGGTGGTTTGGAACTCCCACACAGTGGTCTTCTGCCCTACTTTTGGATGTTACAGTAAATGGTTTAGTAGCTGGAGGTGCTGAAGTGGCAGAAAGGCCCTGTGGGTTTGCTTTGATAATGTTCATATTGTTTCAAAGCTGTTGAACATTTCCTGCTCTTGTTGAAGAAGCTCTTTCAGCTCAAGTCTTTGATTTTTGTCTGTCCTTCCCGGATTCCAGCCTCTTCTTGCTTCCTACCCCTTTGGGGTTTCCTCATTTCATCTCACTGTTTCTCTTAGACCACATATGCTTCTTCCCACTAACTGAAATCTCCCACGGCAGCTTCAACACTTATTTCTATTAGTCAAATAATAAGTTCTCAGGAATAAAATTTCACTTAGTGGAAATTTTAAACTCTGTAGTGATTTCATTTCTAATCTGATTGCATGCTCTAGGCTCAGCCCAGCTTACACAGTTTGTCCATGTCACCTAATTTTGTTGAGCACTGCTTTCTCTATTAGAGAGAGTACACAATCCTATATTGCTCAGGCCCCCTGCCTGTGTCTTTCCTCTCCACCTCTTCTTCACAGAGACAGTGGTCAATGGGCTGACCTTTGGCAAATTACTTTAACCATTTCAGCTCTATCTTCTCTTACAGAAACCTGACAATTTTATAGTTTTTAAGAGCAAATAAGATATTGCCATAAATAACCACTCTCCTATTCCTGACTTTTTTTTTTCTTGAGGAATCCATTCTATTTAGGTCTTGTTCACTAAACAGGCCTTGTTCCTTTATTCAGTAAATAGCTGAGCTTATATTGTATGGCTGGCACTGAGGTGATACTGGAAAGTCAGAACTGAAATGTGTTAGATAATGTTACTACTCTCACAGAATTTATGGTCATAATGGGAGAGTCAGATAAGCAAGCCTCCATCTCTCCATTCTTGTCACGCCTCTTTGGGAAAAATTATAATTTCAGAAAATGCTGGAGCCATCAAGGAGCTATAGCCTATGTGTGCTGTGTGTGGTAGATAGAATGGATACTGAGGAACTGGTCATTTCTGGAGGGGTGGGCTAGTGAAGAGAAAGTGTTAAGAAGAGCTTCCCTGAAGAGAGGGGGTCCTGAAGAGACTACTGATTGTGTTGATAGAGGTTGGGGAGTATTACAGAATGAGGAGTAAACCTGAAAAATTACTATTTGGTATTGGGCAGCTATAGATCTGCAAAGCAGATAGTTCTGCTGCTGTGTAATCTCCAAGGGGAGCGGTGGTAGAAGAGTCCTGGGTAGTCATGAGAGGCCATGGTTGAGAGGGTTTATTATCAGGTGGCATTTAAATAGAGGTCTGAACGCAATGATGGAATAATCATGTGTGTACTTGGAATAAGAACATCCAAAGAATATTGGATAGGACTTGGGGTTTACTTACATGATATTAGGTAACCATTAAAGGATTTAAAAAAGAGGGGAGATAGCTCTGTCTGACATTTTCACAGGGCCACCATATGTAATGCAAAGGAAGAAGGAAGCTATTGTAGCAATCTGGATGAGCTATCAAGCCACAGCAGGACAAGAGCAGTAGTTTTGGTTCTGCAAATTGTCTGAATCTTGATGTGTGCAACTCTTTGAACAGATGAAGCTGGTGGTGCGATGAATATGGGGCATGAGAAGGACAAAGATGTTAAAGGAGTTTTGGCCCAGGGAATTAGAAGCACACAGTTGCAATATCAGAGAAGAGGGAAAGAAGAGCATATGGGCACGTGTGTGGGAGCACCAGGTGTCCAGATTTGCTCAGACTAGCTTGAGGAACATGATAAGCATCCGAACTTGTGTATCAGCTCAGCAGCTGAGCAGAGCTAGATCTGGGGTTTGGCAGTCAGTCAAGTGCCTGTGGAGATGTAAGTTTTATTTACAAGTCACTAGCATAGCAGTGCCATGCAGAAGAATGACATGGAATGAAGTCACCTAGAGCAATGTTTTCAAAGCTTTTGGACAAGAGAAAGACATTCATGTCACCTTACAAGACGGTACACAATTCTTCTGATTATAATTCTTCAAGAAACAGGCAGCTGAACTGATTGGAGCCTGTCTCTTTCAGACAGCTGAGGTGGTCTGGGCCCCATCAGGCAGTTTGGATGGATTATGCCTCTTCCGGGCAGCCCAGCTGCTATAACAATCTTCTAGGCACTTTAGCTTGTCTGAAAGCATCTCTTGGCAGTATTTACTGTTTGTATATGCTTGGTAAGAGAGGTAGCTAGTGAATCTGGTCAGTTTTAGGGACTTCCTGAAGCCTTTGAGTTGTTTGCTTCATCTACTTAGAACATCCTGTGTTTTAGCAAGCTTCTCTGCAAGATGGAAGTCTATACCTCAGAGAAGGAACTTGATACACAACCCTTACAGTAAAAATATGTAGCAATGCATGTTGGATTTCGTAACTTAGCTCCCCTCTGTCTTTAGACTTCCTTGACTTTCCATACCTTGGTACTTTTGATGATTCACTTTTCAAATGAACTGAAGTGGGCCTGTGTAGCATCCAGGCCTGTTCACTATAACCATACTACTTACAATCTCTCCCCACTCTGAAGTTCATATTTTGTTAATAGGAAAATTCTTTGAAACTATATAAATATACCATCTCCAATTAAAAAATTTCTTTTCATTAATTTTGGATGAAAGTCTATTTTTATTATATATTAGAATGGCTACTCCTGCTTGCTTCCTGGGTCCATTTGCTTGAAAAACCATCTTCTAGCCCTTTACCCTCAGGTAATGTCTATCTTTGTGACTTAGGTGTGTTTCTTGTGTGTAACAGATTGTTGGGTCTTGTTTACGCATCCATTTTGTTAATCCGTGTCTTTTTGTTGGATAATTGAGTCCATTGATGTTGAGAGAGATTAATGACCAGTGGCTGTTACATCCTTTGATATTGATGTTAGCTGTGGCAGTGTGTTTGTGTGCTTGGCTACTTTTTGTTTTGCTGTGGTGAGGTTATTTGTTTCTTGCATTTTCTTGAAAGTAGTTTTCTTAGGTTGTATTTTTTCTTCTAGTATTTTCTGTAACATTGGATTTGTGTGTAGGTATTGTTGAAATTTGTTTTTGTTGTTGAAAATCTTGTTTTTTCCATCTATGAGGACTGAGAGTTTTGCTGGGTATAGTAGCCTGGGCTGACATCTGTGTTCTCTTAGGGTCTGCATGATATCCGTCCAGGCCCTTCTGGCTTTCATAGTGTCTGTTGAGAAGTCAGGTGTGATTCTGCTGGGTTCGCCATTATATGTTACTTGGTCTTTTTTCCCTTGCAGCTTTTAGTATTTTTCCTTTGTTCTGTTACTGTTTGATTATTATGTGGTGGGAGGACTTTCTTTTCTGGTCTAATTTATTAGATATTCTATAGGCCTCTTGTATGCTTATAGTCCTCTCCTTTAAATTGGGGAAATTTTCTCCTATGATTTTCTGGGCCTTGGAGATGGGAATCTTCTTTTTCCTCTATTCCTATTATTCTTGGATTTTGTCTTTTCTTGTTGTCTTGGATTTCTTGGATGGTTTGTGTCAGGAATTTTTTAGATTTATTATTTTCTTTAACGGATACATCAATTTCTTCCATTGTATCTTCGACACCTGAGATCCTGGAGAGGATGTGGAGAAAGGGGAACCTCCTCCATTGCTGGAAATCAATCTGGCATTTTCTCAGACAATTAGGAATAGCGCTTTCTCAAGATCCAGCTATATCACTGCTAGGCATATATTCAAAAGACGCTCAAGTATACAACAAGACATTTGTTCAACCATGTTTGTAGCAGCTTTATTTGTAATAGCCAGAAGCTGGAAACAGCCCAGATGAGAATTAGAAAAGATCATCCTGAGTGAGGTATCCCAAAAGCAGAAAGACTCACAGGGTATATATTCACTCATAAGTGGATATTAGACATATAATATAGAGAGAGTACACAATCCTATATTGCTCAGGCTCCCTGCCTGTGTCTTTCCTCTCCACCTCTTCTTCACAGAGACAGTGGTCAATGGGCTGACCTTTGGCAAATTACTTTAACCATTTCAGCTCTATCTTCTCTTACAGAAACCTGACAATTTTATAGTTTTTAAGAGCAAATAAGATATTGCCATAAATAACCACTCTCCTATTCCTGACTTTTTTTTTAAGTTAATCAAGAAGGAGGACTCTGGCTAGATGCTCAATCCCCATTCAGAAAGGCTGGACATCAGAGGAGGGAGAAAACAGGGAACTGGACAGGAGCCTACCAAAGAGGGCTTCTGAAAGGCTCTACCCTGCAGAGTATCAAGGCAGATGCTGAGACTCATAGCCAAACTTTGGGCAGAGTGCAGGGAATTTTATGAAAGAAGTGGAAGATAGTAAGACCTGGAGAGGACAGGAGCTCCACAAGGAGAGCAACAGATCCAAAACATTTGGGCACAGGGGTCTTTTCTGAGACTGATACTCCAGCCAAGGACCACTCATGGAGATAGCATGGAACCCCTGCACAGTGACAGCCCATGGCAGTTCAGTATCCAAGTGGGTTCCATAGTAATGGGGACAGGGACTGTCTCTGACATGAACTGATTGGCCTGCTCTTTGATCACCTCCCCCTGAGCCTCACCAGGCCACAGAGGAAGACAATGCAGCTACTCCTGATGAGATCTGATAGACAAGGATCAGACAGAAGGGGAAGAGGATCTCCCTTATCAGTTGTCCTGGGGGTGGGGCACAGGTGGGGAAGAAGGAAGCAGGGTGGGATTGAGAGGGGAGGAAGGAGGAAGATGCTGGGGGATACAAAGTGAATAAACTAATTAATAAAAATAAAAAAAATTGGGGAAGAAAAAAGAAATACAGCTTTAATTCATGGTGATCTGATAGACTAAAAGGTGTCATTTCAAAAAAAGATGTAGATGCTGATGATCAAAATAAAGTGATCTGATTATCAAACAACTTTTCTTTTTCTTTTTACATTTATTTATAGCGACATAAATTTTCAGATTTCTGTTTAATTCAGTAAATCATAATGCCTCGTTATCATTATTCTTTTGTACTTTTATCTTTGCTGCACTTTTTATTGATTCCTCTCTGCGTGCATACATGCACACATGCACACACATGCCACAGTGTGCACACGGCAGTCAGAGGACAACCTGCAGATATCAGTTCTCTCTGCCACTTGGGTACTTAGGATCAGGCTCTCTGGCTTATCTTTGCTCTCTGGCTTATCTTTGCTGTGGCATCTTGGGGAGGCTCTCTTCTCTTTAGGATTTTCAGCTGCGTGAAATTTAGGTATTGAGGTTTTTGAGCATTGCCTTGTTTTCTGGTTTAAGACTTCCCGAGCACCCTTTGTGATTTTCATACTGCAGCAGTAGAATCAGCTCTTTTTAAAGGGTCTTGGGCCCTTCTAGAGGACGATATCTTAAAGCAGCGTGAGAGCTCAATGTACTTTACTATTCTCGTGATGCCATTGGTCCCAGGCCCCTCTCAATGTTATAAATGAGGAAAATACATGTTTTTATGTGCTCATTGTAGATGCACACACATGTGAACACGCTTGTATCATAGAAATTTCTTTTTCTTTATATATTTATAATCTACATTTTTCATACATGTACTCCCAACTGCAACCTAACTTCACCCGGTTCATTCTATTTTTCATCCCCACCAAATGTCCTGAACATGCTTTTCATTTGCTTTACCTTCCTTTTCATAACCAATATCTGTTGCCTCACCTTAGTTGCTTAAAAAATCGTTGCAGCATCCCTAGAATCTAGTATTCTATGCTTGGCTACATCCAGATCTCAAACCCTCATTTGCCTCAAAGGTTCCAGTGTTCCCCTAGTTCCATTTCTCATGTATAGCAATAAATTGTTCTGATGTATCATAATGCGACCATTCCGTATAGGGACTTCCGTCTGTGCAGCAGCCCTCATCAACCCATGTAGATTCTGCTACACACCTGGATTTTCCTTCCATACAGACCCTCTCCTCATCCATCACTTGATCTCTGACACCCATTGCCCTCTATGCTGGTGGTCTCAGTGTCTTTCCTGGGCTCTGACACAACAGGACTCACCTCTAGCTGGGTCCCTGCAAAGATATCTAGTCCACATACTTTCCAGGGCCATCTCTCTGCTGAGCCGCCCTCAGTTCACAACCCTTACTAATGCTGTTCTGGTGCCAGCACCCATGTCAAGCCAACTCCTGCATGCATATTCTCTGAACCTGTCTTGGGCATGTTGCAGCCTCCGCCCTCATCATTCATTGGCTCTACCAGTTTGCATCAAGATAGTCCCCTGAGACCTCCATATGCAGATGCCTGCCTTACTCAGCCCTATCTGATGGCTTTGGGATCACATTTCTCAGGAAGAGAAAGAAAAAATGTCTATTTAAGTCTTGAAGTTTTATTTTGACTGTTTTTATCTGTTTGTTTTTTGTTTTGTTTTGTTTTGCTTAATTTACTTGTTTTGTTTGTTTGTTTGTTGAGACAGGGTTTCTTTATATAGCCTTTGCTGGGCTGGACTTGCTTTGTAGACCAGGCTGGCCTCCAACTCACAGAGATCCATTTGCCTCTGCTTCCTTGAGTGCTGGTATTTCAGGCACCATGTCTGCTTATTTTTATTGTTTTGTTGATTAAAAATCTATTGCCTGGGAGTAAATGGGATAGGGGAACAAGAGGCCACATAGCATAACTTTAAAGTAAATTCATTGTCAAGGCTTTTAAATCATGGAGAACAAAAGTAGGACAATGGAGAAGGAAAGTAGAAAAATGGAGAAGGAAAGTAGGATAAGGGAGAAAGAAAGTAAGATTAGGGAGGAAGAAAATAAACTGAGTTAAAGTTCAAAGTAAAGTGACTCCTGAAACAACTCTTCAAAGATTTGGGCTTTCTAGCATGTCATATGAATGACAAGCTCCTGGTAGGTTGATTCCCATAATTTTCCACTGAAATAATTTATTTTTCCAAAGCAAGTTTAGTCTGAAAATTCTTTAGAATCCTCCTTGTGGTTACCCAAAACATGAATTCTAAACTCCTCCTTGTGGTTACCCAAAGCATGAATTCTGAATCACTTGATTATAACTGACCTTTGATAACCAAATTTCCTGTGTTTTTGAATTGTTTTCCTGTGTAATAATGGCCCACTCCAGAGTTTGTGAAATTTTGTTTATCACTCTTCTTAAGGTCTAACAGAAATCTAAGCTCACAAACTGTGCTCACTAAGCTCAGTTGATGCAAGCTGATATTGCAATGAAAGAAAGAAAGAAAGAAAGAAAGAAAGAAAGAAAGAAAGAAAGAAAGAAAGAAAGAGAGGGAAGAAGGGAGGGAGAAAGAGAGAGAGAAAGAAAGAGAAAGAAAGAAAGAGAAAGAAAGCAAGAAAGCAAGAAAGCAAGAAAGCAAGAAAGCAAGAAAGCAAGAAAGAAAGAAAGAAAGAAAGAAAGAAAGAAAGAAAGAAAGAAAGACAGCAGAGAGGGAGGGGGCTTCCCTGCACCTCATTTCTCCTTCCCTCAACCAGTCAACTTCTTTCCTAACCACATCTTTTACCTTCACCTACATTTATTTGCATCATTGCTGTCTGAGGCCAAAGCCCTTTATTTACTGTGGATATTGATTGATGAGTAATTCTTGGAGAGATACTTGGGTTTCTGACACAATGAGAGGGAAACACCTAGTCCTATCATATTCACTGTGCTCATCTAGCTGGTCAGTGGCACAGGAGAGCCTTAGAATTTCCCCATAAGGATGGAAGAATGCAGGGCACTCTGAGAGAATTATCTTTCCCAGGTACATACTGTTGTAAGATAACCAGGACTATCAGCTTTATTTTTTGAGTACTGTATTGTTCCATAGGCTCTTGAGTTCACAAAGAGGAGATTTGCCATTTCCTGTACCACTAGCCTGACATGGCCTCAAGGACAATCCTAAAGCATTGGTAGATAAACCTTGGTGGTGATGAATAACTTGGTCTCCAGGATGGTACTATATTGGGAGGTAACAGAACCTTGATGTTGGGGGAAGTCTCTGGGAGGTCCTTGAGTCATAGGTGGTGTACCCTGGAAAGAAATGTTGGGATCCTGACCTCTTATCCTTCCTACTCCTGAAATACGAGATTTGCTCTATGCTACATTCCCACCTTGATGTGCAACCTTCACTAAAAGCCCCAAACAACTAGACAGCTGTTCTCAACCTGTGGGTGGAAGGACCCTTTTATAGGAGCTGCCTAAGACCATCTGAAAGCACAGATATTTACGTTATGATTCATAACAGTAGCAAAATTACAGTTATGAAGTAGCAATGAGAATAATTTCATGGTTGGGGTTCACCACAACATGAGAAACTGTATTAAAGGGTCACAGCGTTAGGAAGGTTGAGAAGCACGGCACTAGATCTTGTATCAGAACAACAGTGGTTCATTTGAAGCTGCCCTGTGCTCCCCGCTATCCATCCTTTTTGTGCTGAAGAAAGGTCCTTCCTCAGGTTCTGGTTGACTAATTACAAGAAAGCAAAATCTATTGTGTGGTTTTTGTCATGAGAAAAGGAAGGAAATGTGTTTGTGTATGATGAAGAGTCCCAAGCACAGGGATTTCCCACGCATTGTTTCATGTCACGCATGTTCCCCATAAAGGCCATCTGTGCCTCTGGACCTTCCTGAAGATGGAAATTTGAGACAGAAAAGACTCCATCATTCTCTTCAGGACCAGCCATGAATAGTTCTCCTTCTTCCTGCCAATACCTGTCTTCTAGCTTTTGATGGGTGGCAAGCAGCACAAACCTCCCAAGAGGACCATTTCCTTCTTCTTTAAGGCTGAGTGGCTTTCACTTACTTGTATATATCACATTATCATTATCCATCAACCCATCAGCAGTCATGTGGGTGGCTCCAATGTCTAGGCTATTGTGAATTAAAGGCAAAGGAACATAGGAGCTATCTGAGACCCTGACTATAACTCCTTTAGATACATAGCAAGAAGTAGGATTCCTAGAACAGGTGGCAATTTCATTTTCAAGTTTTGAGGTATATTTATGTTATCTTCCACCTTCCATAGTATCTGCACTAATTTATGTGTCTATCAGTGATACATAGGGCTGCCTTGTCTTAACATATTCAGGTATAGAGTAATAGCCATTTGGGTTTTTTGTTTTGTTTTGTTTTTTGAGACAGGGTTTTTTCTGTGTAGCCTTGGCTGTACTGGACTCACTTTGTAGACCGGACTGGCTTCGAACTCCCAGAGATCTACCTGTATCTGCCTCCCCAAGTGTTAGGATTATAGGTATGTGCCACTGCATCTGGCTTATTAAGTTTTTTAATTAGATTGGGGGGGATATTTAATTAATGTTAGAGAGCATTCCATAGTTTAGATATGGAATGCTTATCTTACACATGGTTTACAATAGTTTTTGTATTTTTTTTTCTTGATGTTTCAGTGCCTAGAAGCCACTAGTAGACTATTACATAGAATTTGGACACAGTTTTTCTTTAATAAGCTTCAAATTCTAAATGAGGTAGAATTTAGCAGCTGAGTAATTTAATTCAACAGATTTTTATTTATTACCATATTAAAATGACTATCATGGTGCTGGAAACAGAGAAGGGTCAGCCTCTAAGGAATAATGGAGGAGGGAAGCAATTTAATACAAAGGGAGTAAAAAAATTAATAATTAGCAGCAAATAGATGCATCACTGTGTTAAGAACAAAATAGGAAAAGAAGTGGCTTCTTTCTGGAGGGAACCAAGTTCCCCAGATGAGACTGATCCATTAGTTTTCCTTTGGTAAGTCACAGTTGGGAAGTGTAAGACTTGAGGGGACGATGCCTGCTTGGAGGATGCTATAACACAAGCTCTCTGAAGATCATGGTCAGAAATCATTCAAAGAAGGGAGTTTCACAATGGGTTATGATACCCTGGAATCTTGATTGATGAGTTCATATTTTGTTTACATCTCAAGTGTCTTCCAAAGGCCTGTTTATAAAGGCTCAGTTGTCATTAGAAATATATTCTCAATGGGAATTTTGGCCAACCAGACTTTTCTCAACCCCAACCCCTAATGTTTCTCTGTCACCATGAAGTGGACACCCTTGTCAGCCAGGCCCTTCCACCATGATGTACTGCACTGCCCAAGGGTCAAAGCAAGAAGACCAAGACATTGCACTAAAACTTTGGATAAACCTTCTTCATATTAAGTTGATTTTCTCTGATATTCTATCACAGTGATGAAAATCTAACAGATTGTATTTTAGTAGTAGCATGAAGGAAATGTGGTACATGATATAAGCAGATTATCAGTTTGGGGGCTGTGGGGTAACATGCGTACTTTGGGAGTCATAAGGTACATTTCATCAGGGTCTGTCCATTTATTTATTCCACAAATGTTTGTTTGTTGATCATGCAATAGTTGGTGATATTTTCAGTCTAATACATTATGGCATCTATCTTTGAAAACCTTCTTACTAGGTTGGTGACATAGTGTCATTGAGAGTGCTAAGAAATTGAGAGTGGAAAGAAATGATAAGGAAGGACAAGAATGAAGCAATGCTTTATGGGAAAATGACACTGTAGTTGAGTGTTGAAGGGTGGTTACATCAGCTAGACACATCAGGTGTGTGTGTGTGTGTGTGTGTGTGTGTGTGTGTGTGATGTATACGTGTATGTATATATGTATGATGGTGTGGCTTCAAGCACAGGGACTCATGCATGAGTACATAGACATGTAAATTATGTCACAAAGGCAGGTTGAACAGTAGGCAGCAAGAATAGCAAGAAAATAAACCTAGAAAAATAGATAGAAACCAAATCATGAAGGCCTTGGTTGATCACTGGAGGATTTTTTTACTTGTGTACTGGAAGCTATTGGCATCAGTGATAGAAGTTTAACAGAGGTATTTCCTAATCAAATGCGGGCTTTTGAAAGATAGCTTAGGTACCTATCAATAGAAGCTAGCCAAATCAGAGACCATGGTGAAGATGCAGTTACCTCAGTAAGAGCTAATGAAGCCCCAAATTACCATTGCAATGAGTAAACTGGATCAAAGAGAATCACGAAGGTGGCCTATAGAGATTCAAAAGATGAATTAGATACAGGATAATGTGTGAGGGGTCTTCTAGCAGGGTGATTAAGGTTTGGCCCAAGATAAATAGAAAATCAACATGGCACTAATTAGGATAGGAAATGAGTTAGAGAAAAGATTGTTTGGGGAGAAAAAAGAAAAAAATCATGAGTTTAGGATGTTGAGCTTGGAGCTGTTATGGGTCTTCGCTTTGTGAGAATCATCAGAATTCTGAGGAACCTTGACATTTAAGAGCTGGGTGGTGGGATCTCTGTGAGGCAGGAAGTCAAAGAGCATGGTGTCACAGGAGTGGTCCTGGTGAGATCAAATGGTAGTTCATATGAGTAATACAAAACCATCAGGCTGTTTCTTGGGGACCACAGAAGGAAGCACATATTTTCATGATTGTGAATGAGCAACAGATTCAGACATTGTGAGGACAACGAACGGCACATTCACCTTGGCAAATGCTGAAGAGAAGCACAGTGGGCACGGAGACCACACAGCTGTAAATCAACAAGCTACTAGATATGAAATAAAGGCGCCTCTATGACAAAAACACATACATGTTCTTACCGCTTTCTGGTCGCTATCTCCCCAGAAGCTGCCTTGTATTAAAATTTGATCTTTCCTCACAGTAGCGATGCAGGTGAAGATGTCTCCAAGGATGTTTGACCTTGAAGAGACCAGATTACATCGTGGGTCATAGCCGGGGAAGGAGTGCCTCAGGGAGAAGAAAGAACATGAAATGGGCCAATGGACATGGTTTGAATCCTTGGTTTGCAGCAAGGATCAACAGGCTTGAAGAACGTGGAGATAGTGGGACCCACCAACAGGAAGTATTTGCAGAGTTAGAGCAAAAGTGTTTAACAACATTTTAAGGTTAAATGGTAGGTCATATCTGAGTAATGTAAAACTATCAGGCTCCTGCTTGGGGACCAGAGCTATCAGCCTTATCTAGGAATTTTGGGAAAATTCCCAGAGGCTATCTGTCTCAGACTACCACAAACATTTGAGTTAATGCTGGAGAAGTTTGGTTCCCATACCTTCTATAAAATATTGGCTTCTGGGTGCCAGGGAAGCCTAAGCTCAACTTTTTAATCCCATAATAAATATTCTCATGTTTTTATAATAAGAGTTGCAGCCTTAGTGGGAAATAAAATTTTTACCAAAATGGGCAGAAAAGTGGAAGTTTCTCGTAATCAGCCACCTTCATAACCACTGTTGATCAATTGTACAGTAACTCTGTATAACTAATTGTGATTTTAACAAAGACAGAATATACTATATATACCTTGTAACTTTGTGTCTTTAATGTCAGCACAAAGAGATGATCTTCAGTTTTCACCGTTTTTCTTGTTAATGAACAAAAAATCAACTTGTATTTCATAGTGCATAGGTTAATACAATTATTATTTTTAATCCATACTGATAGATTGGCATTTTTAGACAGCGTGCTAATGAATATTTCGTGTAAAGGTGTGGTGTATGTGTGTGAACATTTCTATCTAGAGGTCAAATACCTACTTCTGAAGTACACATACACACACATACACATACACGTATGTGTGATGCATATGTTGAAAAATACTCTGGATATCTGTTAGAGTGGCTAAGCACAGCTCTATAGAATAAGTTGTTAACTTGGGTGCAGGAACTACACATGCATTTGCTTGTGAACCTCAATAGGGAAAAAACTTTTTATTTCTCCCAAATGCTAACTAAAATTTAAATTTCTTTTACTTATTGACATCAAAATGCCACAGTGTTTGACATGGCTGAGACTGTGCCAGTAATCTTTAAAAAGTATTATTTATACCTGTCACTGCGTCAAATTTGTGATAACAGTGAATCTAGTCAGTATCTCCTGCTATAGAATATTTAATGTTTGTGGAGAGATGGTACCATATCATAGACCAAAAAAAAAAAAAAAAAAATAACCAGAATGTCACAATTTATAGCAGAAGAAGATTGAAATTCCCAAGAATAAAGGCAGAATCTGAGAAATGAGAATTCTCATTAAATGAGAGCAATAATAGAAAAAAAAGCTAAGTAAAACCTTGAGGATTGGACACTGTTGCTTACATAGCTAGTTTATTTAACTCTTGCAACAGTCTAAAGAGGTGGCCTGGCTGTTTTAACTTATAAACAAAGAGCCTGATGTCATAGCACTAAGCCAGCTGTGTAGCCAGGCTGGGAACTCAGCAGCACTCCTCAGGGTTTAGGTGCTAACCTCCTGAATGAGCTAGACTTTAAGAGGAATGAAGGCAGATATGTGACATAGTGGGGTCACTTACTTAATGCCATTATCCTAATCTACACAGGACAAGTCTTATTTCATGTGTTTCTACCTACTATATTTATCCAAATTTTGGGCAGGGCATGTAAAGGAGCTGGCCAGGGTGCCAGGGACTCTGGTTGGGAAGGTGCTTAATAACACTACCTACACCATCTTTATTCATTAATTGACTCATCCCACAGGCATTTTGAGCTCTAGTGTACTAGGCACCTTTCCCAGTCCTGGGGATGTATCAGTGGGTGGGAAGATGTGGTGCCTGCCTTTCCAGGACACGGCTCTTTGATGAAGAAGATGAGACACAGAACGCATCATTCGAATGTGTGTTGAACCTTCCTTCCTCCCTCCCTTTCTGTGTACACACATGTCCTACATATTGATGTTTTTTAGGATAGCCTCAACAACAGGCAGTCTCACAGACTCCCTGTTTTAGCCACTTCACTCTTCTTCAAGGTTTTAAATATGGCAGTTTATGTCTATATTGATATCCATTTGCCTATCTTCTGGGAAGAGACAGGTGCTGTCAGCCAAATACAGTGTCTTTCCAAATAGAAAGATTCTGCCTTAGAGAAGAGTCTGCCAGGGTTTAGAGTTTCCGTCCTGTGATGATATCACACTACTGACCAGTTTTATGGCATTAAATTGATTAGCTTTAGAAAATAACTTCTTTCTAAGAAAAATCAAGATTAAAAGGGGTGTTGGGGGAGGGGAGTGAAGGACATTCCTATGAGCCGGTAGTGGAGACAGAGACTCTGTGGTTATTTTTTTTTCAATCTTTATATGTAAAGAAACTATACTTTATTTCTTTCTCTGGAACAATCATATAAGCCTCAATGCAGCTTTCAAAAGACTAGAGAGTCCCACCTTGAGTTGTAAACTCAGTTGAACTAGGCTCACCACAGAACATTTTCTGCCTTTCTTATAGAGTCAAGTCAAGCCAAGTCAAGTTCTAGTCTTAAGCTAGACATCAAATTGTCATTATAAAATAGTAGTTGTACTGGTTGGTTTTATGTCAACTTGGTATAAGCTAGAGTCATCAGAGAAGAAGGGAGCCTCCATGAAATTCAACAATAAAGCATTTTCTCAATTAGCGATCAGTTAGGGAGAGCCTAGCCTATTGAGAATGGTACCATCTCTGGTGGTCCTGGATTCTCTCAGAAAGCAGGCCGAGCAATCATGGGGAGTAAGCCAGTAAGCAGCTCCCCTCCATGCCCTCTGCATTAGCTCCTGCCTCCAGCTTCCTGCCCTGTTTGATTTTCTTCCTGACTTCCTTTGGTGATGAACAGCAGTGTGGAAGTGTAAGCTGAATAAACCCTTTCCTCTTTCCTTCCCAACTTGCTTTTTGGTCCTGGTGTTTTGTTGCAGCCATAGAAACCCTATCTAAAAGACAGTAGTGGACAACCTAAGCCAGATTTTATGAGCGACATGGTTACATTGGTGGGACAGAACATCTCTAGCTGCCTTCTCTGGATATTACATAGACCTTGAGGGTATGGGGAAGATTTCACTGAAAGATTCCTTTCAAATTCCCAAACCCACTTCTTGATTATTGTTTGGAGTTCTGGAGACATTTTAGCTCAGAATTAGAAGTGAATCGTAGTGTAAGATGCTGAGACTTATGGGCAACCTTTGGGCAGAGTGCAGGGAATCTTAGGAAAGAAGTGGGAAACAGTAAGATCTGGAGAGGACAGGAACTCCACAAGGAGAGCAACAGAACCAAAATCTCTGAGCACAGGGGTCTTTCCTGAGACTGCTATTCCAACCAAGGACTATGCATGGAGATAACCTAAGACCCCTGCACAGATGTAGCCCATGGCAGTTCAGTATCCAAGTGATAGGAACAGGGACTGCTCTGACATGAACTGATTGGCCTGCTCTTAAATTACCTCCCCCTGAGGGGGAAGCAGCATTACCAGGCCACAGAAGATGACAATGCAGCCACTCCTGATGAGGCCTAATTGACTAGGATCAGAAGGAAGGAAAAGAAGTCCTCTCCTATCAGTGGACTTGGGGAGGGGCATGCATGCAGAGGGTGGAAGAAGGGAGGGAACCACAGTGGGGGATACAAAGTGAATAAAGTGTAATTAATGAAGAATTTAAAAAATATATCAGCACTTCTAGAGGAGGAATGTTAATCTGACAGGTGTCAGTAAACGGAATAAAGGGTCAACCTGGAGGGAGAGCGGGGAGGGAACCAAAGGACTCCATAGTTACATAAACCCTTCTAAGCAAGAGTGACAGCTAAGAGCCAGAACACACTATGTTTCAGTTTCGGAATTGTGTCTGTGTTAAGCTCCTTCCAACCCAGAATAGAATCCCAAAGTTTTTACACTTAGCTAACTCCCCTTACTCTACCTCAGGAATGCAAACTAGCCCTAATCTCAGAAAAATGTTTGTACACATAAGTCAAGTCCCCAACTTTGAACCCATGATAATGAGCTTCCTGCTCCTACCCAGGAACCAAGGAAAAGAACAGTTTTGGCATAGACATTGAGACCATTAAAAACGTCTTTAGGATTTTGAGTTAAGTACTTAGAAGCAGGACTCTATCTTGTCTATTGGCAACATGCCCACGTGCACAAAAGTTTTGGTTATATTTTGTACCATGTTGGGTTTTTGTTTTTTTTTTTTTTTTTTTTTTTTGGTTATACACAAATCACATCATTGCTGAACTAAAAGAGACATTTGTCTTAGAAGCTGTGAAGGTGGTTCAGTAAGCAAGAACTTGTCCTGTGTAAGCATTAGAACCTGAGTTAGAATACCAAGAACCCAATTCCAGCCAAGCATAGCTGTGCATGCCAGTATTGTCTACACTTGTGGCAGAGGACAAGTACACCTGGGGAGCTTGCTGGTCAACCAGCCTAGCTGAAATAGCAAGCCATGGGATTCATGGGAAACCTTCTGTGTTGAGGGTATACATAAAGCAGAGAATGATGAAGTGGGACACCCAATGGCCTTTACTGTGCAGGTACCAGGAACATACATGTACATACGCACTTAATATAACACACAAGATAACACACATACATACATTAAGGAGATGATAAATATAGATAGATAGATGATAGATAAATTCAACTCTAAGAGATAAATTAAACTGAGCAAATAAGTAATTAAAGTCAGGATGCTAGAAACATTTCAAGGGAGAGGTCAGTACATTGCTATTGGAAAAAAAAATTCACCATGCTGATTTCAGTCCAAAATTTCCAACTGCAACGCAGGAAACAGAAATTCAGCAAGGTCAGTAGCATAATTTCCTCCTACCTTACCTTGTGAAGGTGTCATCCAGTGTGACATTTCTTGGTTAGGCTAACATCTCATCCCTCTAAAAATGGTTACTGATACATCAACATTCCCAGCAATGCAAAGTATCTCATCCAATACACAGCCCACTGAAGTGTCAACATCCTTTGAAGAAGCCCATGAAAAATACCAGAGTTCAAGTGGTCACTGTTGGAACTGAAGATAAAGACAGAGAGGAAAGTTTAAAAAATTCACCAGTGCTTCCTACACATAAGAAAAGAGAATGTTCAAGCATGTTAGGAAATGTCATTTGAAAAATAAAGATTAGTTAGAAATGAAACAAGGCAATAAAAACATCAGTCTGGTAGTGGAATTAACATAGAGAGATTTGAAGCCACAGAACTGAGGCTCTTTAGGGAGTTCACAACATAAAGAAAAAGTAGAGGCTGATCTGGTTTAACTAGCATTTTGGAAACATGGAAGAAAATAGAAAATTAAATAATTTGATGATTTGCTGCCGAATTTAGAATGATTCAAAAGTCACAGGGACTGTGCAGCAGGGCCCAGATAAAACCCAGCTCTGATCTCTAATCTAAGCTGCTTATGGAATGTGTGGCTGGATCTCTGCTCTTTCCCACAATCATTTGACCTTGTTATCCTAATGTCTACCACGTCATACTCTCCTTCCCTCCTTCCCTTGGCCAAGGAACCTACAAACAATTTCCGATGGATTATTCCACCCAACTTTCTTGAAGCCTAATTCTTTCATAAGGGTGGATTCTGGTTTTGAAGATATTTGAAACAGCAATGGAGTTAAGATCAGAAGAATTAAACCCACGTTACTCACCAGTTAAGTAACCACTGAAGTCAAGCTACCATTCTGAACATAGCTTTCCTGTTAGGGAGCAGAACCTATTATCTTTAGACACATGATTCCAAGTACAGAAATAGTTTTTTTTTTTTTAATTTGACATATTTTAATGAATGTTAAAGCGGTGATAAATTCATTGGATACTAATAACTTTTCAAATGAGAACTATATTTTTTTCAAATAGAGTACCTTAGAGGAGTGATATTATTTTAGATTTTGATAAATTTCTTTAATAGGTATTCATAGAAGTTAGTTGAAGTCTTAAATCTATCCCTTAATGTATTCTGTTGTGATATGTTTTATTTTGTTTTAATTTTATTTATCTAATCCTAATACAGCCTGACCCCCAGACTCCTCCTTCCTGTTTTCCAAGTTCTATCCTCATTCCCCCTCCTACCCTTCTTCCCTCTCCTCCTCTACCTTCTCTGAGTACCTTTGTAGGTAGGTACACCTAAAGAGTACCAACCTACCCTGGCCAGGTGCAGAAACTGTAATGGGATAACAATTTCCCAGAACTTTTGAGATGCTTATCAGCTCCTGTTTTTGTATATGCCCATATAATAAAACAGCTAATACTATGAACTCAGTATTAAAAATATAAATGTCATACAAAATACATTTTAAATAAATGGTTGCTGTTGATTTTATATAATTCATAAATGACAACATTTAATGAAGCAGAAATCTTGTGGTGTTGAATCATGTGACTTAAAGTTTGTCATAAAATAAATTGTAAGCATTTTTGGCATGGTTTTTGTCTATTTTGTTGTATTTTTCAAGACAGGGTTATTCTGGATATTCTGAATATCCTGGAACTTACTCTGTAGACCAAGCTGGTCTTGAACGCAGAGATCCATCTCCCTCTGCCTCCCAAGTGCCAGGATCAAAGGTGTGCATCACCACCACCCAGAAATTATGATTATTAAGAGTAAATATTTTTATATATGTGCTTTAAATCTACCTTTGTTATCTACTAGAGTACTTAATATACATACACATATATTAGACTGCATGTAGCATATGTATGTATACAGTATATATTTGGTAAACTAATTTAAATTAAAATATCAAATCTGATCAGTAACTAATAAATTTAAGATTCTGGAACCTCAGTTCAGTCTTTTAGATGTCAGGTGTGGGAGTAAAACTGTACAGAATTCCATTTAAATGCTTTAACTGTTCATTAATTTTCAGCAAGTATTACCCACATGATCAGTGGTAGGTAAATCAATGGTTTTATGTTTTGTTATCTTTTGATGTCTTTATAAAAGACATAATTTGCATATCAAAAGACTTGTTTATGAAACCACACTCACTAGTGCTTAGTGTAGTCAGAAAATTGTGCAGCTACCTCCACAGTCTAGATTTAACACCCTGTCTTCCCCCAAGAGCAAACCCGGCCTCTGCTGGTGCCCTCTGCCAGTCCTCACCCAGTGCTGGGAAACACTAGCTTATGACTCTTTAGATTTCTCAGGTGTATTTATATTGGCTGATTTTGTTTTATTTGCTACCTTGGGCCTTAGATTCCTGGGATACTCTTCACTTGGTACATATTACTAAAGTTGCTAAATATTTCTGGTTTGCTATACTTTTATGAATTTTCGCACCAATAAAGATGTTCTTGTGTGGTTTTCTTTCTTGCAATGGCTTTGTCTGGTTTGAACGTCAGGGTAATTTGGGCCTCATAGAAAAAGTCACAGCATTTTCTTTATGCTTTGTAGAAGAACTCATAAGGAATTGATATTATGTCTTAGATTTACCAGCAGAGTTGTATATCTTGGAGCCTTTCATTATAAAAAGTTTCTAAATAACTAATTTAATTTTTTTTGTTTTGTTTTGTTTTTTTGTTTTATTCAAAACAGGGTTTCTCTGTGTGTAGCCCTGGCTCTCCTGGACTTGCCTTTTAGATCAGGCTACCCTCTAACTCACAGAGATGTGCCTGCCTCTGCCTCCCAAGTGCTAGGATTAAGGGCTTGCACTGTCATGCCCAGCTTTAGTTCAATTTCTTTACTTGTTACACATCTATTTAGATTTTAAATTTTTTAACTAGTCAGTTTTAGCAACATGTGTCTTTTAGAAATTTTCCTGTTTTGTTTAAGTTATCCAATTTGTTCTTCAGAGTGCTTTCGTACTGTTGTTTTTATTTTTAGAAAATTAGCAAATAATGTCCTGTCCTTGATAACCACTAGTTAGTATAATAATAACTTAAATCTTCTGTTTTTCTAAGTCACCCCAGCTAAAAGTGTGCCAATTACATTATCTTTTGGAGGAACCAACTTTTGATTTTATTGCTTTCATCTACTGTTTTTTATTTTTATGGCAATTATTTTTTTCCTTAACTTTTATCATTTTTTGTCTTTCCTTTTCTTGAAAAACTTATGGGAAAGTACGCTATGTTTTCATTTTTACTTATAACATTTAGTTGGGTCATGTTTTTATTTAGTGTTATTGCTGTGTTATTTTTCTTTGATTTGTTTATTTGGGATTTCTAAATTTTCCTTTGTTGCTAATTTATAATTTAATTTTATTTTTATCTGAGAATAAATTATATAATCTCAATTTTCAAATTTGTTGAGTTAATTTTATGACCTATATTAAAATCTGCTCTAGAGAATGCACATTGGAAAAGAATATGAATTCTGCTATCATTGGGTGGAGTGTTAGTTAGATAGATGTTTCTTAGATAAAGTTGCTTTATCATCTCATTAAGACTTTTCATCTCTTTGTTGATCTGTTTAGCTGTTGTAGTCTTGTGAACAAGGAAAAAGAGTCCGTGAACTTGAAAGAAAGCAAGGAAGTAAGATTTAGAGAGAGGAAAGGAATAAGGAAGTGATATAATTATACTATAATTTCAGAAAATATTTAAGAAGTTATATATGTGTGTGTGTGTGCCTGTGTATGCCTGGGCACACAGGCCAGAAGAGGGCATCAGATTCCCAGGAACTGGAGTTACAGGTGGCTGTGAGCCACCTGGAGTGGGTGCTGGGAATTGAAAGTGAGTCCTCTGAGAGAGCAGTGAGTGTCTTACTGCTGAGTCATCTCTTCAGTGCCCTTCCTCTCATTCTTTAGAAATGATTACCTTTAGTTTTTGAACACGGTTATATACTTGTTAATTTATTTTTAGTTTTGCTACATTTGTGTATCAAACCCAGGGATTTAACAAGGAACAATATTTTAGCTTTCCTTTCTTCCTTCCTTCCTTCTATCCTTCCTTCCTTACCTTTCTTTCTTTTTTCTTTCTTTGTTTTAAAAGCCATGAACTTAAAGAGAGAAGAGAGAGAGATTAGTTATCCTTGATGAATGTTGTACAAAGTCATTTTATTTCTTTTATTCAGATTTAGAAATGTTTTTTAGCTGCCATTGTTGATCTAATCAAACAAATTCTAGAAAGAATGCAGGGAAAGCTGAAGAAACATCCTACGTGATAGGAATGTATGAGCAAATGCCTAGAAAAGTTACATTTATCTCATCTATAAAAAGTAATTTATATTGATTAGAATCACCAACAATTGATACTGCTTTGAAAATGCATCTGGGCTGTCTGGTGATTCATGCCTTTCAAGTTTCTACTCAGAGAGACATGGTATCCAAAGATCATTGAAAAGGTCTACGAAGATAACTACCACCCTTGCCATTCTATGTTAAATAAATGTTAAAGGATGCTGTACCCAGACTTGTGTCAAACAGACTGTTCATAGCCCCCGGAGCAACCCTGACACAAGAGCTGGAGGAAATTGATGTATAAACTTCTCAGCTGTTTCCTTGACGCACACTAAGTCTTTTCTCAGGAATGCCTTCCAGACCATTTCTCAGGTGTTCTCCACAGAATTGGCTGCTTTCCCTTCCCTGACTCACTTCTCTACTTCTTTGTTGACCTTCCCAGTAAAGCATTGGTATATGAATCCATGCCTCAGGTTCTGCTGTTAGAGAATCCCACAACAAGATGGAATGGAATGTGCACAAAAGAACTAGGATCTAGATAACTGGAAAGAAAAATAAAATTGTTGATAAAGGCACTAATGCATGAGGTATAAAACAACATCCTATATGTTTGGAACCAGAAGCTTACTAGCTGAAGAGCTAGCTCTGGTAACAATTTTATTATACTTGCTACTGGTGTTTGACTTGCCATTCTTGATCAAAATAATCTCAGAGCCTCAGTCCATTGGGAAGATTTTGAATGGCAATGACACTGGGCTGACCTTTCCTTTCCAAGAGTGAAAACCTACTGGGCTTCTTGAGAGTAGGCCAAAGAAAAGAAGGCCACCAGGGCTAGCATGCACTGTGATTCCAGGAACAAGGACATTCCCAAAGCACAAGAAGACACCAATAACTGCCATTTTCAGAATTACTATAGTGTTGTGGGTGATAGGCATAGCATAGCATAGCTCCTATATAGAGGAGAAAGGGTTCTGGAACCATGGAGGTGGGCCTGGGCCAAAGATATTGTTCCTTCTGTGACTGTGTAAGTGTCGCTAGCACAGATACAGACCTCCTGTAATTCAGAGTTGCCCTTGCACTGAAGAGAATCAGGATGGCCTTTAGCTCTTTCTCCTGTTTCTCCTGTACATCTTCTAATTACAGTTTTGCATGACAAAAGCAGAAATGCATAAAGGAGGGTAGTCACACATTGCATAGCAGCTAGAGGACTCTCTAGGAGACTCCCAAGAGGGAAAATGTTTTTAAAAGTCTGAAGATCTGGGAGAATGAAACAGATTGATGTCTTAAAGCATGGCTTCTTACATTGTAGGTCATGATGCCATATTGGTCATAAATGAACATGGGGGAGGTAAAAAGAAATTGTCAGATATCAATTTACAAATAAATGTATAATGAATCACTTGCCTGTGTTGCTTCTTATAACTTCACTGCAGACTTGGTTCTAAATGAGCAATATGCACAGACCCACTGTTTATCCTCATGCTATTGCCAGACTTGTAGCCTGAAGCTCAGATTTGAGACTATTATATCTTCTGGACTGCAGTGATTCACTGTACAGACATCATTTTCTCTTAGGTGAATATAGTAATTTAATTATGAAAAACAAAGACTTTGTGTTTTTTTACGTCCCTCAGTGTGTTATTATCAACTTAGTGTATATTTGGATTATATCCTCTTAGAATGTGTAATCTTAAAAGTTACTGTTTGAAAAACTGTTAAATGAATATTGGCTTGAGATTAGCACAGAATTCCCATTAAGTTCGGAAATGGAAAACTGCTGTTTTGTACTATATATTTGTATGGTATGTTGTTTTCAGCATTGATGGCTGTAAAATCAAAATACTGATCAACTCTGAAAAGCACTGAAACATTGAAGATGCTCTGCCTCCTGCAGTTCCAAATATTCAGCCAAAACTTATTGCTTTCTATAGGAATAAACAAAAATGTCTGCTTTTGTTGTTGTTGTTGTTTGAGACAGGGTTTCTCTGTAGAACAGGCTGGCCTCAAACTCACAGAGATCTGCCTGCCTCTGCCTCTCAAGTACGGGGATTAAAGGCATGCACCACCACTTCCCAGCTAAGACTATCTGCTTTAAGTGGTGCACATTTGCTTTAGTCTTTAATGAATACTAAGATTACATATATACCAAAGAATTATTTTAAAATAAATTTGAGTTATTATTAGTCAATATTTACTTTGTATACCTACTTTATGTACTTCATAATCATGAAAGAGTTTTGGGGTGAAGGGAGTAAAAAGTGGGAAAGACCTTGATCTAAAGGAACTCTTAACATTCCACAGAAAAAGACACACATAAACCTCCATGCTGACTAAAGTGAGATTTTTCTGATAAATTTGTCATTAGCATCAATTAACACAATGAAACCCTTCCATGCCATAAATAGTGAGACCATGGAGACAAGAGAACTCCTTTCTAAACATTCCAAGTTAAGATTGCTCCGTGTGAGTTATAAGATTCAAATGATGTATGGCAGGTAATTTTCTAAAATTTCCTGAAAACAGTTACTGAAATCAAAATGGATGATCCAATGTCTGTGATTGTTTTAAAAAAAATCAGATTAAGAAAGTATATTTGGGAAGTGCATAAAATCTCTTCTTTTACTCAATGTCAAAGTAATAACCTAAATTATAATTTTTTTCAAAGATATTTGACAAGGGAAAAGAAACTTAGGCATTCATCAATTCTCCTTGTAGACTTGACTTTCCCTTTTTAAGAATGTTTTGGTGTAATTCTTTTTTACAAAAACATCAAGAAAGCATAGTTAAATATCACAGAGAATAAACAAAACAGTTTTAAAATGTGTATTTTTAAGTTAAGTTTAAATTAGAATGTGAGCAAGTAGCTAGATAGTTCAAATGGATTTTTAACAATTTTTTGATAACTTAAGACAGGGAGAAATTTATATTTTCTGAAGACATCATCAATGAATAGAAAATTACTTCTGAGGAGTTTGCATACCAGTGGATTTGGATGGGTGGAGAAGTGGGAAGGATTTGGGAAGAGTTGGGGAAAGAGAATCCACAATCAGAATATATTGTATGAGAAAATGTGCTTTCAATTAAAAAGCTAAGTCGCTAAATAAAGTGACTTATGATTTGAAACAAATAAAAATGCTTTAAAAATATATCAAGTGCAAAGAAATATAATAAAAAAATACCCAAAGCCAAATACCTTCTGAATAAAAGATCTTAAATTAATTCTAACACTAAATCTATGAAAGAAATTCATAATGCCCCAAATCATATACATTAAAAGAGGTAAAGTACAGAAAAGATTTTTGTTTTCATCATCTTGAGATTAGAGCCAATTTTCTTTAAGTGTTTCACTTGTCTTGAGAAAGTGGCTGGGGCAGTCATTGTTTTCTGGGATGACGGTATAAGATCAGGTAACTTTCTAAAGATCAGGCACATGATTTCCAAAGCGACTTAGAGGGATGTAAAATTACAGACTTGGAGTTAATGTCTGGTAGATAGACACCTTTGCTCTCTTATCTGAGGAAGCTGTCTTTGGATGTCTCTGTGGTTTGGGACATCCTAACACCTATCTTAGTTAGGATTTCTATTGCTGAGATAAAAATACCATCATCAAATCAATTTAGGGAAGGAGTGGTTTGTTTGGCTTACACCTCCACAGCATTGTTCATCATTTAAGGAAGCCAGGACAGGAACTTAAGCAGGGCAGGAACCTGAAGGCAGTAGCTGATGCAGAGGTCATGGAGGGGTGTTGCTTACTGGCTTGCTCTCTCTGGCTTGCTCATCCTGATTTCTTATAATAGAACCCAGGACCATCAGGCCAGGGATGGCCTTACCTACAGTGCCCTGTTTCTTCATTAATCATTATTTAAGAAAATGCTCTAAGCCATATCTTGGGGGAGGGAGATTTTATCAATTGAAGTTCCCTGCTTTCCACTGACTCTAATTAGTTTCAAGTTGACATAAAGCCAACCAGGACAACATTAATATGGGGCTATGAGGCTGTTGAGCTTAGATAGTGAGCTGGGCAAAGGTATGATGGGAAAATTATTTGTAAAGGCAAGATCTTTAAGATGGTTCCTTTAAGATCTTTAAGATACTGCAGTCTGTGTGTTGTGTACTGAAGGAGAGTGGAAAAGAACGTCACAACAAAGCACTCTGGGAAAAGATAGTGTCTATATAATACCAGTGTAGATGTGGTAGATCTGCATATGTTAATTGATATGTTTTTTAAATTTCTTTGGTGGAATCAGAGATGAAATATATTAACATTTTCAGAGAGAAAGAGAAACAGAGAAATGGCAAAGAATTCTACTGTATGGTATTTTTTAGTATGACATCAGTTCCTACCTCTAGTAGGGACAGGCACCTGATCAAATTCTTCCTAAATACTGAGTCATGAAAGAGTGTGAGTTGTACCGTACATCTCATATCACTAAAGTAGAGTTCCGAGGGCCGTTGCTGTGACTGACTCTGAATGCAAAGGTCAGATAATGTATTCACATCCATCACTGTTAACTGGAGTGGTGACCATTCTTCACAACCAAAGGAAATCGACCAAGCCCTGCTTGTTTCCTGAAGGTGGCTTTGAAAGTGAAACTCAGCTGTGAGACTGCAAAACAATTTTGTGAATAAGTCAGTGAAGTTATTTCTCCACTGGACTCTCTTCCCAAACAGAGCTATGATGTTGGTACATAGACATTTTTCTTCCATTATCTGTTCTTCTCTATGCTGTCATTAGAGTAATGATGTCACTTTTTGATGATAAAAACATAACCATCATAGCTTTTAGATTCATCAAACTTTTCTGCTGAGAATAATTTATTAGAGCAATACAAGGTTGCTGTGCATCAGCTGAATACAAGTGAATAAAACATCATCTCTTTTGTTGACCCTCTCCCTCAGAGAATAGTGTTGTTAGTTTGTGATAGAATATTCCTTGCCTTTATTTATCTCTGTAAGTGTTAATTCAAAAAGTGGCAAAGCAGCCAGGTGTGGTGGTGCACACTTTTAATTCCAGCACTAGAGAATATCTGTACATTTTAAGCCAGCCTGATGTCTACATAGTGAGTTCCAGGACAGCTAGGACTACATAGAGACACCTGTCTCAAACAAACAAACAAACAAAACAAGAAAAAGAATGAAAGGTATTTTTCTCTCCACAGGCTCACCTTCATGCACTATGTCTATACTGTTCCCTTTGTCAAGGAGAAGAGTTTTACTTTCCCCCCTGTTGAATCTGGCTGTGAAAGTGCTGAGAGCATTTGGACCATGGAAGCATGAAAATTATGACATCAAATACAATAAACAGATGTTACCATTGAAGCCTTATCCTTGTGTGTGTTCTGTCATAACCATAGTAATAAACACATGTCCGTCTTCCAACTTAGAAAACAAAAGTAGCTCATAAAATAAGATTTTTTTTTAACTCCAAAGAACCAGGGCCTTTTATTTATTTGGGACCTTAAGCCTTATATATAAGCAAAGCTCTGAAATCTCCAGCAGTGAATGCAGGAATGCATGCTGTATTTTATAAAAAGATAGGCACCATGAGATGGACCTTTGAGAATGCAGAATCCCACCCCTTCAAAGCTTT
Source organism: Meriones unguiculatus (assembly GCF_030254825.1). Lineage (NCBI taxonomy): Eukaryota > Metazoa > Chordata > Mammalia > Rodentia > Muridae > Meriones > Meriones unguiculatus. The sequence goes on along the minus strand of NC_083359.1, from coordinate 82,871,906 downwards.
TAAATATCAGTGAAAAGACAAAGTAGGGCAGTTGAATGGCTCATCCTTTGGTACTCTGTTCTCCCCTCCTTCAGCTCCACTCCCACAAATCTCAGTGTTCCCAAGTCCCTGGGCTTGCTTCATTTTCTTATCCTGTGGGGACTGTGTAGAAGAGTGGCCTGATTCAAATTTCAGGCCAGAAGTGTCTGACTGTTGGAAGTTTATTTATAACCTTCCTACCTTAGCTAGCCCATCCCTAAATAATTTCTCATGTAAATTATTGCTTATATTAGTCAGCCTTGCAGTCAGCTAATTTCATCAGTTCAGCCTTCCATTTCTGCTAATGGTGACTTCAATCCACTCTCCTCAGGCTGCCTATCTCTGAAAGTTACCTCTTTGCCGGAGCCAGCCGGGCAGAGTCGAACGGTTCTTGAGTTTGGAGTGAGGATTAAAATTAATAAAATAAACACACAGCACACAGGAAACTTTTTAAAGGTCCAGACTCGACAGCCACAGCAAAAGGCAGGCTGCTGCAGCAAGCAGTGCCAGCAGCAAGTCTCTAGTCTCTGCCTCCTCATGCTCTCTTCTCTAGCTCCTCCCCACTTACCTGTCCTCCGGCTCCTCCCATAGCACAACATTGTATCTAGTTGCTTTACTTGTGTCCTGTTTACACAAGAGTTGAGACAGGATGCTTGGAGCATCATCTTCAGCCTTCTTCTGCAGTAACTGTCAGCCTGTCTTTTTATTGTAGAGTTTCTAAGCCAGAGTAGAAACATCTCAGAACAATGGTTAATTTGCACAAGGAGCCTGAGGAAGGAGTGTGATCCTCACAAGCTATCCCCCTGCTGTCACAAACAAAAGGAGATGGACTTGTAAGTTCTCCTGCCATTAGTAAAGGCCTCCTAAAAGCCATTTCTCCGCAGAGATTTAAATATCAAAGCAGGCCGCTGAGTCACAGCTCCCGACACCTCTTTCATCTTCTAGTTAGCTGAAACAAAGCAAAAGTTAACAAAATAATTCTGGCTGACCTCATTTGTCTAAGACTTATGAGACTCTTTTGCTAATGTATTACTTCTAAATACCTAATCCTAGGTCTAGAGAAATAGCTCAGCAGTTAAAAGCAATAGCTGTTCTTCCAGAGGACTGGAGTTCGATTCCCAGCACCCATGCCAAGTGGCTCACTTCACTTTAACTCCAGCTCTGAGCAGACCTGCATTCCTGTGCAATTTCCCACACACAAACACATTATGAACATGTAAATGAAGAAAGAAAATAATTCTGAATCCTTGCTGAGGTTTTTAACATTTTCTATGTCCTTAAAAGTGGCAAGTCCAAGGGAAATAGTTCAGTTGGTCAAGTACCTTCCTTACGAGCACAAAGATATTAATTCAACTGCCGGAAGCCATAGAAAAACAGCAGGGCATGGTGCCATATACTTATTGTTCCAGCCCGGGGGAGGCACAGATGGGCGAGTCCCTGGGAGCTCACTGTACCTCCGCCTAGCCTATTCTATGAGCTCCAATTTAGTGACGGACCTTGTCTCAATTAAACCACTTGGATGGACCCTGAAGAAGAAGACACGAGAAGCTGATGTCTGACCTTCTCATATACACACATGCACATACTACATAGACCCTCCCACACACATGAACCTTCATATAAATACACAGACCCATACAGATGGCAAGCAAAATTATGTCTAGATTGTCTATAGTGACTGATAGGTGTACATTTATGAGTCTAATTCTGTGTTTGTTGTTTCTGTTAATTTCTACCTATATTACCTTGTCTCAACATGTATCTGATTAATTCCCATTATTTGCTAGACTTTGCACTTGAAAGTTTTCAACATTTTAGATCTGAGATAATTTTATCATTCTCCAAAGAAGGATTCTTCTGTGGGAACCCTGAAACCACTGAGATGGGTTACACATTCTATAAAGACAGTTCTGTTTCTATTTCACCCCCACATCTAGGGCAATTAGGAATTTTATGAAGGATGCTGGAAAGTAAACCTTAATTCAAAAACTAAGCTTAAAATAGATGAAAGCAACAGAAGTCTAAAACAAGCAGATAGGGACTGAAGCATAAACTCTTTAGCCTTCTCTGGCTTCTACAGTAGCTCTTAAAGGACCTGCAATGAGATCATCTCTTCCAGTATATCCTTTTTAGAGCTGGAATTTTAGAAATAAACATTTTGTTCTATCTTTATGAAACCAGCATGGACCTTTGGTAGACACACAAGCTTGCTGTATCTCTGGCTTTTGAGTTCCAGGTATAAGCTGTAGCCTCAAACTCAGACTTCTGTAAACAAAACTAGCTACAAGTAATAGAATCAAAGGCTTGATACTGGCCCAAAATACTTCAGCAATTTATTCACCAAACATTTCTAGTATGTATAAATACTCTAAAGACTTTGAAAGTCTCATAATTTAAAAAGGCATTCTAAAAATCTTTAGTCATCTGCTTGATATTATTTCCAAGCACCTAGATTTCAGCAAAGCTCTCTTTTTCTCTCTCCTACAGTTTCTACATTTTTTTTGTGGATTTCACCTCTTTTGTAAATGACACCAAACCCTTTGAAGCCCACCCAAGTCAAAATGCGATAATTACTTTAAAGTTGTGACCGAAGCATCTGCAGCCCCGAGGGGTCTAATCTGTCAGTCTTGCCATCTACTGTACTGGTCTTTTCACATCAGCTCTTCAGTCACTCTGCGAGATGCAACTAACACATAATTAGTAGCAATAGAAGTTTCCTCATCCCCTCCTTCTTTTTACTGTTATTTTCCCAAAGAGCACTTCCTCCCACCCCCACCCTCCAGTAGGTACTCCAGATCAGGTCCTGGATGTCCCATCCTGCTCTCTTCACTCTGCTGGTTTATTTGATGCCATCACAATCATGTCTCTTTCCACTACAGCTATCTCTTCTCTTCATTTTTAGCAACACACATCCTTAGTTGTGGACTTGAAAAGCACTCCAAATTTTTTTTTTTCTTTTCTGTTTTTGTTTTGTTTTTTGTTTCATTTTGGTTTTCGATATAAGGTTTCTCCGTGTAGCCTTGGCTGTCCTGGAATTTTTTGTAGACCGCACTGTACTCATGCTCACAGTGATTCACCTGCTTCCGTCTCCCTGAGTGCTGTGATTGAAAGCATGCGCTACCATGCCTGGCTAGTTTTTAAGTTTTCAACTCTAAAAGTTTACTTATTATTACTCTATATTTTTTTTCTTTCCTTCGTATCCACTGAACATTATTTCTGAAATGGTTTTGGCTTTTAATTTTCTTGCTGTAATTTTAGGATCTGCATGTTAGAGAGAACATGCTGCATTTCTCTTTCTGGCCTTGGTTCCCTCATCACTTCTTTCCTGAAGCTCCCTCTTTCTTCAGCTGCAAGATTGAGTTTGTATTTGTGTTCTATCTCTTTCACCTTCTCCTTCAGTATCCCTTCCTTTCTCTCAATTGTTATCTCTCAGAATTCCCACTTTCTAAAATCTCCCCTGTGTTCTTTCCCTGAGTAGTTTCATTCACGTTTTTCTTCAGTTTTCATCTAAGTCTCCTGATCTGTCCTCTGACTCTAGACTTTCCTGGAGATATAGATTCACATTTTTTAATTGAAAATAAATTCTTTCTAATACATCTCAACCACAGGTTCTCCTCCCTACTCTCTTCCCACCTCAGCCCCATCTTTCCTCTCCCCAAGATCTACTTCCACTCCATGTCCTTTCTAAAAAGAACAGGACTCCTAGAGACGACAGCCAAACAGGTTCAAACAAGACATGAAACAAGGGCAGAGCCTTCATGTTGAGGCTGTGCAAGGCAATCTGAGAGGGGAAAAAGCAGGCAAAAGAGTCAGAGACACACCTGTTCCAAGTTAGGAGTTCCACAAAATGCCAAGCTAGCAGCCAGACATATATGCAGTGGACCTGCTGACCTGCTGGCCACTTCAGTCTCTGTGAGTCCTTATGTACCCTGCTTATCTGACTCAGTAGCCCATGTTCTCCTGGTATCTTCCTCCCCTCCTAACTCCTACAATCTTTTCTACCCCCTTTTCTGCTTAGGGCTCCAAAGGGAGGGACCCAATGGAGACCTTCAATTTAGAGTCGCTCTTTGCATAATGTCTGGCTGATTCACATTTTTAATGACTTCCTAGACATTTGTTTTTGCCTTCCTCCTGAAGAGATACCCCAGCATCTAACTAAAAATGTAATTTAATATCTCTTTCTCTAACAAAACCTAAACATTCTTAATACTTCTTTTATGTTCTTTCTTCATCACTGCTCCCTCATTCTTCATCATTCCAGTCAGTATCTCTGGAATCACCCCAAATATTCTTCCTCTAGAACCCTAATAAATCAGGTTACCAGGTCATCCCAGTTCCATATGGCTTTTTATGGCTCCTGCATTATACACCATTGTTTGAAGGCTTTGCTTACCACAAGACTCTTAAATTCTTATTGTAGACTTTGTGACCCTTGGCTATCCTTATTCTAGCCATCTTAAGTTCTATGCTCTACAATATCCTGATTACTTACTGTATGAGAAAAAGAGCATTTTAACCAAATCGTTGTCTTCTTCCATTATAAGCAACTAAAATGGACATGCAATTTTTATTTATTGAACTTACTCTCTTCCTAAGTGGATTCTAGACTTCAGCTAAGAGTGGAGGGTTGCTTATGGACCTCTTGATGCCTACAGAATGTAAGACAATGATGTTTTAATATAGGTGGATGAAACTATGAAATACTATCCAGTCCTAATTTATCTGCCTTTTGTATCAGAATTTTCTCAGTTACTTAAAAGAGTACAGAAAAGCAGGAGGACTATGCTGGCCACACTCTAGGTGACAAGGGCTAACTCTTCTAGGTTGTCTCTTTTGGATGCTGTCATGTTTTCCAGCCTGCTTGATCATTTGTTTTTCATTCTGAGACTCTCAGTATCTCATTGATAATGAAAACGTCAGAAAAAAATATGAAATGGATGAAAAGTGAAGCATATTATTTTTAAATTTTAAGTAATGAACAAAAGAAAAATAAAGGAAAAGACTTAGGATTTTAAATAAATGCTAATCACATAAGTCTTATTCACCATTGGTTGGCAGTAATATTTGAGAAACTGGAATTTTTTTTAGTAATCCCTGAATAATGTAACAGAACTAGAGCTCAGTGTTTTTTAATTTAACTTCTATCTCAAGCCATATGGCAGTGAACATTCTCTAGTGTATGTCACTGTAGGTCACAAAATTAGAGCAAATAACATAAGGGAAAGGATGTTTCATTTTATACAAAGTGATTAAATATTTAGCTTTAAAAGTAACTGTAAGAATTTGATAAAAATATAAGTGTAAGCTGTCCCTATGCTCATTTAAACTAGTGAATGTGAAAGTGTTTGAGAAATTATTCTAAAAATACGAATTACTTTTTAGTGCTTTGGGGTTTGGGGCTTATTCAGAAAGCTTATTTTGTAGGCAGCTAATATCATTCTTAAATCATGTTTGATATACTTGAATATAGAGACAGTCATATTTTGACATTTCACAAATGACCAGCAGTATCTTGAACATGAAGCCATGTCATTTAGTTTCTCTGCTCTTCAGGTTAAATGTCATGGTATAATATTGACCTTAAGGAAGCCTTGAAAACATTGCCTCTGTGGCAAACTTGAGCAAGCCTCTGCTGTCTCACTGGGTTTCAGAATGTATATTACCTGGTTTTAGAAAGTAGTGAGTAACACTGCTGTTGGTTTAAGTTTACTAGATACTGTCAGTCACTGAGTCATTGTGTATGTACTGAAGAGCTACATAGATCATCTGTAGAAGTTTCATGAAGTCATGTGTGGCACTATACAGCACAAAATCCTTTCATGGGTTACCATTTTGCATGACTCTCCAAATTATTCAGCAGGCTGAATGTTACTAAGAATCAAGAGTCAGAGTTAGGTCAAAGGGTGTAACTCATTCACAGGGATGCACCCTTGTATTAAATGAATGCAGTGTTCTCTAAAACACGTAAGAGTCATTGTCTTCATTCTTCAGTCCTTTAAGACTGAATACTCTAATCTCCAGTTAGGGATTTTTTTTTAATATTTTTTAATTTTAATATTTTTTCTCAAAATATTTATTGTCCTATAAAAATTCTTATATCTTTTCTAACTTTTATTAATTACACTTTATTCACTTTGTATCCCCCATAAACCTTTCCCTCCTCCCCTCCCAATCCCACCTTCCCTCTCCCTTCTTCACGTATGCCCTTCTCCAAGTCCACTGATAGGGGAGGTCTTCTTTTCCTTCCTTCTGATCCTAGTCAATTAGGTCTCATCAGGAGTGGCTGCATTGTCTTCCTCTGTGACCTGGTAAGGCTGCTCCCCCATCAGGGTAAGGTGATCTAAGAGCAGGCCAATCAGTTCATGTCAGAGGACAGTCCCTGTTTCCATTACTATGGAACCCACTTGGACACTGAGCTGCCATGGGCTACATCTGTGCATGGGTTCTAGGTTATCTCCATGAATGGTCTTTGGTTGGAGTATCAGTCTCAGAAAAGACCCCTGTGTTCAGATTTTTTGGTTCTGTTGCTTTCCTTTCTGTAGAGCTCCTGTCCTCTCCAGATCTTATTATTTCCCACTTCTTTCATAAGATTACATGCACTCTGCCCAACAGTTGGCCATAAGTCTCAGTATCTGCTTTGATAGTCTGCAGGGCAGAGCCTTTCAGAGGCCCTCTGTGGCAGGTTTCTAACTTGTTTCCTGTTTTCTTCTTTTTCTGATGTTCCATCCTCTTTGCCTTTCAGGATGGGGATTGAGCATTTTTGTCAGAGTCCTCCCTCTTGATTAGTTTCTTTAGGTGTACAGATTTTAGTAGGTTTATTCTATATTATATGTCTATATGAGTGAATATATACTGAGTGTGTCTTTCTGCTTCTGGGATAGCTCACTCAGGATGATCTTTTCCAATTCCCACCATTTACCTGCAGATTTCATTATTTTCTTGTTTTTCATTGCTGAGTAATATTCCATTGTGTAGATGTACCACAATTTCTGTATCCATTCTTCCATTGAGGGGCATCTGGATTGTTTCCAGCTTCTGGCTATTACAAATAAAGCTGCTAAAAAGGATTTTTTAAAATTAAAACTGAAATTGGGAACAACAACAACAACAACAAAAAAAACTAGTCACGATAAATGAATCTTGATAGAGAAAAACTACAGGGAAGTTTGCCATTAATTTTTAGGCAAGTCTACTCCTAACTCTCATACCCCATGGGAATTCCATCTTTGCTCTTTCAACATTTTTACCCAATAACACATCTACATTCAGAGTTATTAGTTTTGGGTCTTCTTTTTTTCAAACAAAACTCCATTTGCACTATTTGCCAAGTGAACCATGACTATATTTCCTGTGACCCACTTTTAAACCTGATTTATGATCAGACTATCATAAATCAGGTTTCCATAGGGGTGGATTTATGTTTGGGTCTTCAGTCTGATTCCATTGTGCCTGTTTGATCAATGTGCCTATTTTGTGTCAATATTTTGCTATTTTTATTACAAAAGCTCATAGATCTCACAGAGACTGAAGCAACACACACAGGGCCTACATGGATCTGCACTGTGTCCTCTGTGTATCTATTATGGCTTCTGGGTTAGTGTTATGGAATTGCTGAATGTTTAAATGATTGGGTTTCTGTGCTTCCAACTCTTGTGTCTTCTCTTGGCTCTTTTCCTTCTGTTTCTTTTTTTTCCAATTCTGATGTGCAGTTCTTGTTTATATTATATTATATTATATTATATTATATTATATTATATTATATTAATTATATTACATTAATTATATTATATTATATTATATTATATTATATTATATTATATTATATTATATTGTCCCTTAGATGTTTGTTTGTTTTCTAATGAGAGGCAAAAATGGAGTAGATCTAAATGAGAAGGGAAGTTGGGAAAGTTTAGGAAGGAGTAGAGGTAAAGAAAAACATAATCAGAATATATTATATGAGGAAAAAAATCTATTTTCCATATAAAGGAGGAAAAAGAAAAAAAAATGTTCCTTTTTCCCCAAAGGCAGTAAAAAACAAAACAAAACAAAACAAAAAAACATTTATTCAGAACACCATAGAGTAAGCTCCCTAAAACCTTCTTCAGTCATCTCTTCTATTCCCCCAAATCACTCATGGTTGTTATGAAAAATAAGTCCTACTCCTCCTCTTTAGGCCTTCATCTTGCCTATCTTCAGAGCTACATGGTCTCCACCAGACTCTTGCTGGCTTGCACACTGTCCTTTTCCAATCACTTGTTCCCATAGGTGAGAAATGTCTCTCCATCCTTGGGAAGGACTGATTCTCTCACAAGGAGCTCTTCCCACCACACCTCTAGCAAATAAAGCCCTCATTGCTTTACACCTTTCCCGTCACTGTCACGCCTCTCATAGGCCAGTGATAATGCAGACATGAATTTCCACTTTATGGAAAAGAATTTTTTGGAGAGAGAATTTCTGTGATCCATCTGATGGAAGGAAAAATTTCACCCAATATCTATTCATATTCCTTCCCTCTTAGGTATACCTAAAGGATTTCAGGGGTGGTTTACACGGGTTAAATATATTGAAATTGTTCTGATCACATAAAGACATTGCTTCACTAGAACAATCTATAGCCTTAAAATGTAGAAATCTACTTGCTGATTTTTAAGCTAATTGATAAATCTCTTCAAATCAAAGTTACTTTATGCAAATTAAACTAAGATTGCCCTAACATAAACTGTCTATTTGGAAATTTCTAGTAGTGACCTCTGAATTCTAAATCACAAATGCAGTTTATGAGAGCATTTGGGGAATGGACACTTCATTGATTTTTATTTTCCTTTCAAAATGTATGGTAAAATTACAGATAACAATCAAGCATTTTTCAGGGGATGGAGAGGTAAAGCATGTTATATACTTGCTGGGATTTGGCTTGGTGTTATGAATTTTAATGTTAATTACTGACCCCTGAGATCTTGTTCCTGCTCAGAGGAGCACATTTTCATATATACCTGTTCTTGTTGTATAAACCTTGTTCCACCTAATTTAAACCTGATTGGTTAATTTAAAAAAAAAAAAGCTGAAGCTTGGGATGTGGCAGAAGAAAGGGAGGTGGAATTTGGGGTTTGCAGGCTGGAGTTAAGGGACCAGGAAGAGGGGAGAAAAAGACAGGACTGGAGGAGAAGGAAATGGCCAGCGCTGTGGCTTAGCATGGGAAAGGAGCACATGGGTGGATCAGTGTGGATGGAGGAGATGGAGAACATTAGTAAATATTTTGGGAAATGGATGGGAGTTATCTTGAGATTGGGGCTGTGAGGTAAAGTGAGTTTAGAGGGTTATTATCTGCAATGCCCCAAGTAAAAGCTATTTGATAAAATACATCAGGTGTCTGTGTCTTTATTTGATTGATAGTGGGTTAGATAATACCACCATAATAATTGTAGCTTAATAATAAACAGTTATTAGGCCATATCCTTTAAATTTACTACAACATATCCTGATAGGAATAAAAAAAAAGACAATATTTTTCTTGTAGAACTTTTTCAAATGAGAATTTTTATAGCAGAACAGGAAAGATAACTAAGGTGGAAAAAATGGCATTGATAAGAAGTTGGGCTTGGAAAAATGAACTTCCTAGGATGTTGGAACTCAAGTCTCTAATGCTCATTTTTGAGAAGCTATTTTGTTCTTCTGAGTTTGACTCTCAAAGGAATGAGGCTTCCTGAATAGCAGCTCATTCTGGTTTTCGCAGGGAAGCGGGGGTGGGGAGTCTAGTGACTACAGGAAAGGCTTTGTCTTCTCATGCTGGGCTCACCAGTCAGAGCAGTAACGAGAAATAGCTTTACTGCCAAATGAAAATGGAGGCAGTCAGAGATACTCCAACAGTTGCTGCCCTCTTACATATTTTATTTCCAAAATAGGAAGCATCTATTTCTGAGACTCCATCTAGGAAGTCTCAGAAACAGTAACAGTAGGAAGTGAGAAACAGTATTTATTCTAAATATTGTGTTCTTAGGTCAGCTACATTAAAAATAGACTCACAGGAATTGAGAGGACCGTCAAGGTTTTCTTTTTGTAGGTCTCCTATTTTTTGGTTGCTTAAGAATATCCTGAGGAAGATACCCAACAATTTATTTTAGAGCCCAGTGTTGTCTGAGTCAGAAAAATGTGTCACATCCCTTGGAAGTACACTCAGTCCAAGTTGGTGGGGTTTCCTACCTTATTGGCCCAGTAGGTTAAGAAAGAAATATTCAGTCGTAAAAGCTTTTTGTGGTCAGATTGGCAGAACAATGGATTCCTAGCATTGATCTTATCCATGTAAGAGTAGAAAAGTTTTTCATTATACGTAAAGATATGACAAAATACTCCTTTTGTGTGCAGTGGTCAGAAGATAGATGCCCTGAAACCAGTGGTGTATGCATACCAGATAAAGTCCCTAGTTCAGCTGCACACATCCTTCCTGACAGTTTGTTGAAGTCAGGATCGCTAGGTTCCTCCCAGTCCTAAGTAAGTACTTCTGTTTCATAAAATCCTCTGTGGTTCTAAGATATTCTCCTTCCCAGCATCTGCACCCTGGTCCACGCCCATTCTTGATGGGCAGAGAGGGAGAATGGGTGGTTTCCATTGTGCAATAAAGCTACCAATCTCCCTCAAAGTGAGGTCTTTAATTAACCTAGAATTCATTATTCTGGATGAAAATCTAACAGTCTTTCATTATTTTATCCCTTGGTTTAGTTATGTGCTGTAGAATAAATAAGCAGTAAATGTGGTAGGTCTCTAATGTTAAAAAAAAAAAAAAAGTTTAGCCATTATAAACCTTTCCTTTCTAGAAGAAATAAATTTAAGTGAATAAAGCAAACAGGATGATGATTCTCTGAAACCCTGGAGAAGAGCTTGGAAGAGTTCAACTCTGTCCCAACCAAATAACTCATTTAGTCTGAATGACATTGCAAATGGATTTCTTGACCTACCCTTTCTGTGTAATAAAGGTCTGCTGGGAAGCCCCAGCGTGTCCCATCCTGTTCTTTGCCATGCTTTGCTACCTATCTTGTCTCCTTTTTAAAATAAAGTGGAAGAACTTTCTCTGAGTGATTTCCTGCCTGGTAATCATAGAAACCCAACATTCCTTCTACTTTTCCAGTAAGAAGCTCAGGAGCATCTAAAACAGGGAAAGGATACTCTGCTGTCTGCTCAAGGTCAGAGCTGGGCAAGGGGAGATTCCCCTTATGTCCTTCAAGAAGACTTCACCACTCGCTGACTGCCTATAGAAAGTGCTTTTCAGTCCACACATCATCTTCACAAGTTTCTGCCTTGCAGTCAAATGTTCCTGAGAGATTAGACATCACTAAACCAGAACCTATGAAATAAGTAATCCTGGCTAAATTCACATGCATCTCAGCACTGCTGTGCTACAGTGGACACTTTTGGCAGCTGTGTGCTTGTTAGGCCCAAGGGGGACCCTAATTTCCAGAGGAGGATGAAAAGAACTCAGGAGACTGATCATTGATGCAATAGCAAGAGGTTTATTTGAGCCATCGTACGATGGGGCTGCCCCCCACAAAACCAGTGAGGAACAGCCAGGAGAGACAGAAGTGTGGGAATTGAGGAGGTTGCAAGCTTGGCAACACTGAATTGGGAAGTTGTCTTTTAAAATGATTGGTTCATTTGAGGTGCCAAGTCCATCTGGTCCCGCCCCGATCTGGGTTGGGGAACTGTGACATCTGGACCGGTTACTAAGCAACGTTATCTCATACTGCGTATCTGAACATTCCTCCAAGAGCAGCGGGGTAGAGACTTTTCCATTCCTTTGCAACAGCAGTGGGGTCTTGTTTCAATTCATCTGCTCCTCCTCCTGCTTTCTGTAAAAGTGCTGGGAGAATTTAGTTTAACATGGGGTATAGAATTTATAAAGAAACCTGTAAAGCTAGCCTGTTCCTTTCATTCCCCCCTTCTTCTAGAAAGTGCTTCAATCATGAAGCAGCTGAGGGGTGAAGGTTTTTCTTCGGGTGCCCCCCTCTTGATTTAGCATTTCAGCCTGTGAGGTGGGATTTGGGCAGAAGGTCTATCTTCTGGAGCTTTTTCAGTACTGACAATTGGACCTTTGGCATCGGGGGCTAGGGAGGCTGAAATGCCAGTCAAAAGCTGGGCAATGGGGCAATACTCAGAAGTGTCTGGTTAGTTGATCCATCTGAAGAGCAATCTTGTCAGCTTCCAGGAAGTCCAGATTTCAGCTTGCAGTCCATATCTGATCCTGGAACCCAGTCAAACAGGTGAAAATCTGCTGAGACAAATTCAGACTGGAGACATAAGTTAAAATTTGTCTATTAAATAAGAAAAGTGTGGAATCCAAAGACCAGGGAAAAATTCATCTGGGATCCTTTTAAGCTATGCCAGATCCAGATCTCATGATTTTTTGATTTCCTGAAACTCATATGAATTTTTAGTTTACAAAAGGAAATATATTTTAAAAACTCAGAAAAGTAACATACCAGCAAATCTAATGTAACATTTTGAGAGTAACAAGTAAAACTACATTCAGTGGAATGAGCATCAGTTCTCCTCAGCTGTTTGATCTATAACAACTTAAGAGTATCCACAGTCTTTAAACCCTCACACTTTAACTGTGGACACAGCTGTCAGTAATCAGCTAATCAGCCACCAATGGAGCTCAGCCACTTTTTGTACACTTACCATCTACTTTTAACCCCCACCTCCATGTCACACTGGAAAGTTAGGCAGAAATACATTAGTGGCTTTACTGCTAAGCCCTGGATGCTTGGATTATTTTAAAGCAACTAGAAGGAACAGGTGTAAGATATTCCTGTGTCAAAGTATACCCCAGAAATGGCAGATATTAAAAATACCATAGTAAAGGCTATGACTTTTGGGTCAGATATACACATTAAATAGATGTTTTTAGCATGATGAGAAGCACCTTTCAATCTATGTTTAGAAAACTACCAAAGGAAATTAAAATCTCAAGCCTGTGACTGAATAATAAGCAGTCAGTGCTCCATCAACTTATCAGAATTCTATTGATCAACATTAAAATTCGGAACTTCTGAAATCTTGTAACAACATAAGCACAAGAATAGCACAGAGGAGGGAGAAATCTAAAATATATCTCATTTTTAATATGCCTTAAATCATTTTGTATCTTTATAACTCATATTTATATACCTTAAAACACCTACTTAGACTCTCTAATCTTGTTTGCATTTATCAACCCTGAAACTTTTTCCCAGACCAAATAACAACACTCTCCAGATTTTTACAACCTAAACTCCTATATCCTCAGACCCTACATAAGCTCCATATTTTTTATCCAGCTATTTATCTTAAGACACAGGCAACTAACATGAATCCTGTGAGCAAGGCAAACCTGTTTTCCTTTCTAAATAAGAGATTAGTAGTTCTAACTAATGAACTGATCAATGAGCTAACAGTGGATATAATTATCTGCTCTTTAGCTGCAAAGCTACCATTAGCTTAGCATAGGTCATCAGAGACCTGAGAAGGATAAATTATAAGCTAAATAAACATATCAGTCCATGTGCAAATCAAAATGACAGAGATGACTAGTTAGTCCATCACCTAGGAAGTGTCCCTGGCTCCTGTGGTCTCATGGCATCATGAGCAGAGGCGGTCCAGCCAGGCACAGATGAGAGACTGCTTCTGTGGAAAGAGGAACATGAGAGATTGACCTCACCTTGCCTCTCGAAATGTGAGACAATAGCTCTCCAGTGTCCATAGCTTTGTCCACAGTTTAGGCTGGGCCCTAGCAGTAGGCCAATTGAGGCAGTATTGCTCAGTGGTTAGCATGCCACAATCTGGAGTCACCGTCATTTGTTGTGACCTTCTCGGAGACCTCGGGGGAGCTGCTCCCAGGATTTTGGGACTCTCTGTCACAATAAGCTTACAATTGTTAAAATGCCATATTCATTAGATCTCTGACAAGCTTGAAGGCCAGCAGGTCTGAGTTACTCTTTGTCCACCTTTATCATCTTCTCTAAACTGTGTCCTATAAAACAGAATGCTATCTCTCTAATTCTGGCATATTCCTTAGATGCATGTTTTAGAACTATATTTTAAGTAGATCTACATAGGCAAGCTTTATAGTTACCCATCCTAGGCTTAATCTTAAAAAACCTAAACAAAGACGCTAGGTAAAGCTCAACATCTTAACCAACTGCAGTCATTAGCATAACCTTAAATCTGCTCTTTCTGAACTAAAATCAGTGCAAGCCTTTTAATCAGATACAGTTTATAGAGAGGCTAGCAAATCTTGATGATCCTACGACTTGTATTAAAATTGAACAATAAGAAGCTTTGCACTTAGCACTAATCAGAGGACTGAACATAACTGATAAACCTAAACAAAGATGGTGGCAAACTCATGGCTCCACCCTTTTTATCTCTGAACCAGCATGGTAGATGGCCACATGTAACTGAACTCAGCTGGAAGCCCTAAACAAAGAGCGGCAAAACTACTTAGAAGTGAAGAGCAAACTCTTAATCTCTTTGTGTGCATGTGTGTGCATATATACAGTTGTGTGTTTATACACATATTATGTGCATAGAGGTGCATGTTCATGTTTGTATATGTGGATATATAGGCTAGATATTGACACTGGGTGTCTTTTTCAATTACTCACCGTCTTTTATTTTGAAACATGGTCTCTCCTTGAATGTGGAGCTAGCCTATCTGACCAGTAAGTCTCTGGACTCTCCTACCTTTGCCTCCCTGGTTTTGGAATTATACCAATGTGCTGCCCTATTCACCTTTTTACTATGTGTTTGGGGGCATCAAACACAGGTTCCCATGTTTGCACAGCAAACACTTTGCCAATAGCCATCTCTCTGGCCCACATCCTTATTTTCCATCCTTATTCTGTCTTCTCCTCTCTTCTCTGCCATATCAGCATGTATAACACTTTCTTAAAGACACACAACTCCTTACTGCATCATGAATTCTCTTAGGGCCTGAACTAATGTGATTGTAGAACAGCTTATTGTAAAACTATAATTATTTCTTTGATGAGAGGAACCTTGTCTTGTTGACTTATAAACCTCAAGTAGAAACTTAGCAATGGTGCTAGAGCCCACTGGCAGAGTCGAGAGTGAGGATTGAAATTAATAAGCCAACACACAACACATGGAACCTTTCCCAGAGGCTCCAGTAGAAGCTAGGCACCTTGCTTTATTCCAGATTCCTTTTAATTCAGAGTAAAAGCACCTTAGCACAATGGATGAATTAACAAGGAAGTCAAACAAAAGGTGTGACATCCCACCTGCTGTCTCAAACAAAAGGAGATAGACTTGGTAACTAATTGCTGATTCCAATGAAGGCCAGGATGAAAGCAGTCTTCTCACTGAGATCTAAATATCAAAGCATCCTGGCAGACCAGGGGCTCCTAACACAATGGTTTAGTTAACATTTGCTAAATGAATAAATTGATGGATGGATGGATGGATGGATGGTTGAATGGGTGGATAGATAGATGGATGGATGGATGAGTGAGTGAATGGGTAAATGTTTGGATGGTTTAATGAGAGGATAAATAGATGATTTGATGGATTCATGGTGGATATAAAGAGAAGTGTGAAGGTTTTTGGATTAATAGAATGTCTTGCTCTTGATATTTTGGCTCTCTGAGACTGCAGCTGAGCCAGAGCCTGGTAGTTGTGGTTCTCACCCAGAATTTAATTTCTTTCAAGCGAAAAGGCTCATAGGGATAATATCAAAAAGTCCCCATGCTTAAGGAGGTGTTTCATTTCTTACCCTGGAAATTGAAAGTTGTCCTAGTTTTCAGTTGGTAGGTAGGTTGGGAAATTTTTAAGGCTTATCCAGACCTCACACTTGTCAATGCTGGCCTTAAAGAACTCCAGTCTTTGGGGAAAGAAGAGTTCCTGAAAGCAGAACACCAACACTCCAGCGACAGGAGATGGTTATGCCACATTCTTTCCATACCTGCATTGCTTTCTCTTGAGCTGCATTTATGTCTGGTATTTTCTCATCAGTAAGCATTCGCCTGTCAGCTGTGCTCTTCCTGGAGAATCTCATTTTTCTTTTATGAGTACAGCATTCTTCCAAACATTTTCTATTTGTGAGTCACAGGGACCCACCACAGTGAAGGAGAAAAGTCTGTCTCTAAAACTTAGCATGTGATGACTCAGGGACCAACGGCACATTCCAGCAGAAGACACTTCTGTATTTTATCATGGGCTTTCCACCGCCTCCACCCAGAAAAATAAAATACACTTTGGGCTTTTCCCATTTCTTCATACCTACTATCTCTCTTCCAAAGTGATAGTCACACAACATTTTCTCACTCTTCAATGGTGGTACATAGCTAATTGTGGGTTTAGACTTAAGGGAAGGTTGCATGCAAGTAAGAGAAGGACACATATACAGAAAGTAAATGTCCAAAGCAATGAACAGTTTCTTGGGCGACTTTGGGAATGAGTTTCATTGTTCTGTTGCCTCCACCAGTCTTTTCAACTAATTTAGAATTTAATCAAGTCTTTTTTTTTTTTCATATCTCTCATGGATTAACTTTAATTTTCTCACATTAAAATGCTTCAGGACCATTTTTAAATTTTAATTGTATTTTTATGTTTATTTATTACAATTTATTCACTTTGTAGTCCCGCTGCTGTCCCCTCCCTTGTCTCCTCCCAGACTCACCCATCCTCCCTCTTCTCTCCCTATGCCCTTTTTCTAGTCTTCTGATAAGGGATGTCCTTCTCCCCTTTTCTCTGACCCTAGCCTATCAGGTCTCATCAAAGCTGTCTGCATCATCTTCCTCTGTGGCCTGGAAAAGCTGCAACCCCTCAGGGGGAGGTGATCAAAGAGCCAGCCACTAAGTTCATGCCAGAGACAGCCCTGTCCATGCTTAGTAGGGAACCCACTTGGAAACTGAGAAGCCAATAGGCTTCCTTTGAACAGGGGGTCTAGGTCATTTCCATGCATGGTCTTTGATTAGAGTATCAGTCTCTGCAAGCCTGGCTGGGCCCAAGTTTTCGGCTCTGTTGTTCTCCTTGTGGAGTTCCTGTCCCCTTCAGGTCTTTCTATCTCTCTTTTCTTCCATAAGGATTCAGGCACTCTGCCCAAAGTTTGGCTACGAATCTCAGCATCTCCTTCGATACCCTGGTGGGTAGAGCCTTTCAGAGGTCCTCTGTGAAAGGCTCTTTTGGAAATCAATCCAGCACTTTCTCAGAAAATTAGGAATAATGCTACCTCAAGATCCAGGTATACAACTCCTAGACATACACATATCCAAAAGATGCCCCACCATTCAATGAGGACATTTGCTCAACTTTGTTCATAGCAGCTTCATTTGTAATAGCCAGAATCTGGAAACAACCCAGATATCCCTCAGTGGAAGAATGGATACAAAAATTGTGGTACATTACACAATGGAATACTACTCAGTAATAAAAAAACAAGGAAATCATGAAATTTGCAGGTAAATGGTGGGAACTAGAAAAGATCATCCTGAGGTCACTCAGAAGCAGAAAGACACATATAGTGTATACTCACTTATAAGTGGATATTAGCCATATAATATAGGATAAACATAATAAAATCTATAGCCCTAAAGAAGCTAAACAACAAGAAGGACCCTAGGGAACATGCTTAATCAAGTCTTAATTATGTCTCTACTTTTACTTCTTGGAACTCCTTTTGGTACTAAGCAGCATGATGTCCTCAAAAAACAAACAAGCAAGCAAGCAAGCAAACAAACAAACAAAAACACCTCAGGATGATTGAGAACCATAAAGTACTCCCTAATATGGTCTCATAGCACTCTCTCCTTTGTCTTCATAACAGCTCACACCCTCAGTTTGCTATCGTTTTTACTTACTTACTTTTAATGACTGTCTCCCACTGAACTGAAATCATACACAAAGGAAGCCATGTCTATTTGTGCAGTCTTTATTGGTGTCTTGCACGTCATAGTCATAGACTTTTTTATAAATGACCGATCAATGAGTAAAGCCAATTATCAGATGGCCATTCCTTAACCTGGAAACCAGCCCCCAGGGCTTCCTTTATACCACTGCAGGCATTTCCTCCATATGGGGATTGAAGGGAAGCCCACAGAGTTCTTCCAGCTTCTGGTGCAAGTTTCCCTAGTTTCTTTGGCTCATTTTTGGACTTCTTTCATCCTGTCCTCGCCTCTCCCCCAAGCCCACTACAAACTGCCCAATGGCTAATGCAGAAAGGCACTGTGGGCTGAACCGTGGTCTATTTCATTCCTGTTCAATGTTGCACCTACTTGAGCTGTCGCCTACTTGAGCTCATCTCTCACGGCTTCTTAATCAGATTTCTTAAACCCTTTAGATGATCTGTGTGTTGCTCATAGTTGGGTGTCAGCAAAATCTTCTATAAGTACAGCTTTTTCCCCCTCCATAATTCCAGAAGGAATGAAATTTGACTGTAGAAATAGTAAAAACTCAGTCTTTTTTCTTTTCTTTTTTTGAGACAGGGTTTCTTGAAGATAGCTCTGGCTATCCTCGATTCACTTTGTAGACCAGGCTGGCCTCGAACACACAGAGATCCATCTGCCTCTGCCTCTCAGAGTGCTGGGATTACAGATATGCACCACAGTGCCCATCAAAAACTCAGTCTTAAACTTTAATCTTCTGGGGGGAAAAATTCAAACAAAATGAGCTTTTCTTTAATTTTCCAGTGATTACTTGTAACAGTGGCTCATCCAAAAGGAATGAAGTTGAGACTGAGGAAGTACAGCAGAGAAAAAGGATTATGTGACATGATATCACACCTCATATACATGTTGGTCCTAGAATGATCGGCGACAGTTAAAAGACAGGATACTAAAGTCTCCTGATCTACAGTCACTTCCTATGCATAGTCCCAGAAAGGTCTAAAGCTCTGTGTATCTCACGTCTGTAAGCCCAATTGTTTTACCCTACATTTAGATAGTGAAAGGTATATTATACATATTATTATCAAACTTTATATCATTTAAAAATATACCAAGTGGTATCCAAATATCATGATGATTTGATACTCTTTCATACTAAAATAGATGAACATATCTATTTTAAATTTTTATTACTGATTTTTGAGTTAATATTTCTATTGCCACATAATTTTATCCTAAAATAGCTACTTTGCCCTAAAAGTCTTACATTAATTATCTTATAATATTCTCTGTAACAAATATATACGTATATCTACATATTTTAAATTTAAACATTTAAGACCCTCTCCAGATTGTATTACTATGCTAATTAGTAAGCAATTGATTAAATATGAATATAAAGTTTGTGGGATATTATGTAAGTGGATAAAACTTTGAACAGAACTTTTAAAAAAAATTCTAGTTAGTCCACATACCCACATACCTGTGAATAAGTCGTATTGCTAAAATATGACAAGGTTGAACATCAATTTTATTTCCATTTTTAATTTTTCTGACATAGCAATTTCATTAGAACATAATTAAGAAGTTAGGAGTTGGGAACAGAATGCCACTCACTCCCACAATTGTCTTCCTTTTGTATGAAATGCCAGCACTTACCTCAGAAGGTTGAGTAAGACAAAAAGTTCTTCTGAGGATCTGCCAATTGAAAAGCTGATTAAGTCTTACTCCTTCTCTTCCAAAACCAAGGAGCTCGAAACTGCCTGCCTTTCGATGCATCCCCAAAAGATTTACTCAGAGTTCTTTGTCTTCTGGGTACCAACGCCAAAAGTTTTCAATGTTCCCTTGATCCTCATGTTTTTATGTTCTGGAGCCTCTTTGGGCCAGGAAGGAAACTCTTTTTTTTTTTTTTGCAAAATGAGAGAAAAGATAAGTTATTCTTTGTTGTAAGCATCATCTTGAGCACTTTACAGAAGCTAAGTGAAACATAGTGCCTTGAACCATTCTATCAGTCCAGCACAGTAGTGCTAGAAGGGATGATACCAGAAAGATAGCAAGCTCAAGGCTTGCCTGGGCTACACATCCACTTGGAGGGAAGCCTGACTCCATAGTGTGACTGTCTCAAGAAAACAAATTCATGTCTGCATAGTTCCCAGAAGTCCTTACATACCACTGGCATGAGTAAAACATATGATAGAGAACCACTAGATTAGTGGGTGGCTTTCGTCACTCGGATGCCATTTTTCAAAGTGATGCTAAGTATCTCGTTAAATAGCACCCCAAAATGTGTTCTGAATTCTAAATGTCTTTCAAGGCAGTCATTCCTGGAATTAATGCCTCACTCGTCTGAATAATACATTTGAAACGCTTTGTTGGTAGTAGTGATGAGGAGTGTATATATTGCATCCTAGCTATTTTAAGCAGAATTTCCATGACTTCTCTTCTACTGACAACACTCTAATGTACATATTATCGCTATTCCACTTATCACGAGATAGGGTCCAGATTAAATGAGTTGCCTGGGCATTCACTGGTAAGTGGTACAACTAGGGTTCATACCCGGTGCAACAGCTGGCACTTAGCTCCTACTTAACATCACCCAAGAGGCTATCACAATGGGTCTTAACATCACTGCATTTCTTCCACTGGGTTTTCCAAATATATTTTGAGTCTCCAAGGAGCCGCAGCATGAAACAGCTGGGTTTTTGTTGGAGGGAATGAGGTGATGCCTTCAGATGCAAGTCTGAGAAGGATGCTGCAGCAGTGGCTGTGGACAATGAAAAAAACCCACGGGTCCTAAGGTAGCTAAGGACCTAGGACCTAAGGTCCTAGCGTAGCTAAGGACTCAGAAATGAGGGTGGAAAATGGATAGGACTTTATCACTATGGCTTTCTGCCATAGTGGTGAGGAAAGCAGAGAACAAACCCATATTTTTCCAGTGATGTTGAGTGTCCTGTGCGCGTTGGACTGTGTGGGTGATCCAGAGACTCCGGTGCATCGGTCTGGACATTTTTGTGAACATATGCAGTGATTGTATCCCATGCAGACATGATCAAGTTAATGTCTTAAATAGGAAAGGCTGATAATCCTGTGTTCCCGACTCAGGAATGTTTCAGTTTCAAACCAGTTTTTCATTTCACTTGCCAGAGGCAAATTAAAGTAGAGCAAAAAGGCCTTAGATTAATTAGATCACTCATGGGTTTGCGATGAATATTGATAATGACAAGCTTTACCGAATGCCTTGAAGGTCAGAGAGTCAGTGCTTGTCAGAACAAGAGAAGGAAATTCCCAGTTTTGGTAAAGTGCTATGTGGCCATTTGGAAGTGCTGGGGTTTGTGTATTCTGCTTCTGGTGTTGAAGCCTGTATGTCGTTTAGATGGAAGTGGAGAACTGTAAGTAGGACACTTGGCACCTAGACAAGGGAATGGTGAGTTCAAATCTGGAAAGAAATGAGCTGGTGGAAGCTGCTCTTGGGGTTGTTGGCATTGGTCTCTGTGTACCTCTTTCTGAGAACTGGAATGCTGTAGGAGGATTTCCTGATAAAAAAACCAAATTAAAAAGAAAACATCAAAGACCTAAAGTAATGCTTAATTTTTAATTCAACACACTGGGAAAATTCTAAAAGGAACCAGATTAACTCACCCCCCATGGTAAAGTGTCTCCCCACATAAACTCTGGCAGAGGACTTGGGGCACCATCAATGTGAAAGACTCTTGGTAACGTGACCTTTATTTCTAAATATGAGTCAGTTACAACAAAGCTGTGAAGAAGAATCACTCTGGGCACAATACCAGCGTCAAAAGACCAGTAGCTGCAAGGTACCACGAATAACTGAGTGGTTTGTAGACACGTGGCAAAAGTTTTAGAGAGGCGGGTTTAAATCCATTATTGGAAAGAATCAGCTAATAATTAAAGCTTTTCAAATACGGCATGGGTTGTCTTATGACATGAAAGGGTAAAAATGAGCAAGGAAAAGCTGTTAAGGATATTATAGGGGCTGGGGGTCTCTAGTGAAAGCTTGGGCAAAGTGACACACAGTTCTCTATCAAACTAAGTCACCTTTTTTTTCTCAAGCCATAAATTTTTAAAAAGAAAAGTTTGCTTAGACTTTTCATTTGCCATATTTTTTAACTTTATAGATCTATCTACTTGTTAGGCAAATAAATTCACTTGTTAAGTTACAGTTGTTTATTAGAAAACATGATTGTGGTTTGCAAATATGCTTCTATTATGTTTTTTGAAAGAGAGCTCAGAATATGAATTACCATAGAGCATTTCAAGTGCTAGACATTCCACTGAAGACAAAAGGAGAGAACAATTTTATTCAGGGAGAAGACTATCTAATTACTGAATGGTTAGAGGGCTCTCTTGCCACAAGGAAAGCATATAACCAAACAAATTTTTATTATTAATATTTTAGTTGTCATATAAAATATGGGTTTATCAAACACTTTCATACATATATCATTGGACACTCTCACAAGTGTCCCTCCCCTTCCTCCTATCAAATAGCCTTCCTCCGGCTTCCACACCACATACAAATATTCAAATTGAGATTGCAGAGGAAATATGTAGTGTCTCTCTTTTTCTTCTTTTCTATCTTTTTGCTCCTCATTCTCTCTCCAAATGTCCCCTCTTCTCTTTCTGCTTTCATGTCTCTCTCTCTCATACACACACACACACAGGCACACACGCGCACACACAGACTGTCAGTACTAGGGATCAAACCAAGGACCTTACACCTTTTCCACATGTGCTCTTCCCCTGAGCTTCAGTTTCAGGATTATAAACTTGCACCACTAGGCTCACGTGAATTCACACACCCATGGATACATTTACTTATTCAGACAATACTTATTTTCATATTCTGCCCAAGAAAACAGGAGTTGAAAATCAGGAAGAGTTTTTGCTTTTACGACACTCAGTTTCTGAGCAAGGAGAGACAAACAAAGTAGGGAAATATTATGCAAACAACACACACAAAGTGAATAGATCGGACAATTTTCCTTATCTACAAATGCTATTTAAAGTACATGGGATGATGACCATGTAAGGATTAGCTAATGTACGATAGGTGCACGTAATTTCTGAGAAATACGGTATTTGACTTGCACCATGAAAAGCCAAAGTGAGTGTAGGCATGTGAAAATAGGGGGTACTTCTTCTGAGCAAAGAGGGCATCAGGTGTGGGGCCCCGCAGGATAAAGGAGATTGACTTGCTGACGAGTAGCAGAATGTGGTGCTCATAGCCTAGTGAACACGAATAAGGGAGACCGTGGGGTTAAGAAGGCCAGAACATACACAAGGGACAATCATAAGGTTCTTCTACATGATAGAGGAATATCTGAATTTTATTTCAAGTACAATTTAATCATTGGAGATACAAAAAGAAAGAAATGAAAAGGAATGTTCTTGTTTTGAGAGAGAAGTCTTTTGGCTTCATTTAGGAGGCATATTGGGAGGAGGGAAATGAAGTCTAGACTATGTTAGCAGAATATTGGTGAACACACAAAAATAAAAATATTTTGAAAAATAAAAAAACTCTATTGTACACTCTGGGTTAGCTGTTAGCAAGAACTGCCATATTGGTGAGCTCTAAAATGAAAAGCATCTTTGACTGAAGGCAATTTCTTGCTTTCTTCAAACTGTGCTTTTTGTTGGCTTTTAGATTAAAAAACAAAACAAAACAAAAAACATTCACAGGTATCATGTAACACTCCAAATTTTGCAACTCGTAAGAGTTGATTTTCACATCAGCGTGCGCAAGTCCCCAATGGGAGCCATTCACCCAAAGGCAACCCAAGCATACAGAGCAAGCAGAAAAAGATCGTGGGAAACACAGCAGAAAGACCTTCAGGATTTATGGTCCCTTGGGTACGCCCATGGCTTCTTAGGTTACCTGCAGCTGGAACTATTTGAATTAAAGGTGGCCTCCATGTTCTACCTTACAGCAGCACCAGACGGCCTCCCCTTCACAGAGGCTCTGTACTGCCTGGTTGTCTCTAACCAGTGCGTGCCATATGCTGCTCTCCAGCTGTATGCAACTCGTAGTAGAAGCACATGAAGGATTGTTGAAATACAGATTCCTGGGCCCCACTTCGGTTTCAGACGCAGTAGATGGAGCCCAAGGATCTGCATTCCTATACATTCACAAGTGGTGATGGCGGCACAGCCCAGAGAAACGTGGACTGTTTTGAAAAGTGCTGACCTACAAGGAGTGACGAGTGAGAAAAGGAGCCGAGGCAGCTGTGATTGGAGTACAGCTCTGCTTGCTACAGTTGTGCAACAGCTGTATAAAGATAAGATCAAGCTGATTTGAACTTCAAAAGTATTCTAGATGGGGAAAATGTTGAAATAATGAATTCCAGCTAGAAATATGCAATTCCCCGGGAAGGAAGTTCCTGCCCTTTGTTTGGCCAATGGAGGCAGGGCTAGGAGCTTAGGATTCTGGGTAGTGACATGAAATCGCATTTCCTGTGACTTTTATATGTTTTAACAATAAAGTTTTCTATTGTGGTCCGATAGTTCTCACGTTTGTTTCTTTATTTAAAAATAACTTAGGACTTTTTAAAAATAACTGATCCATGTGACCTATGCCAAGGTCAAGGATACGGTCTGGGCACTGGGATGTTTAAGTGCTTTCCAGGTTAGTTTGTGTAGCTATTACTGTAGCTACTAACAGACTTTGTTTGCGAACACTAACTTTCTCTACCCTGAAACAAATTCCAAGTTCCGAATGCACATTGGTGACCTGAGTGGAAGGGACAAAAGTTGATTTCTCAGGGTTCCTACTTGTATAAATTAGAGAAAGGGGAAAGAGAAAGAAAGAAAGAAAGAAAGAAAGAAAGAAAGAAAGAAGGAAGGAAGGAAGGAAGGAAGGAAGGAAGGAAGGAAGGAAGGAAGGAAGGAAGGAAGGAAGGAAAAGAAATTAGAAAAGCTCATGTGACAGTAGTTGGTCAGAATGGCTCTTGGACAGCAGTTCCACAGAGTATGGTTATTTTCAGATATTTGGAGATTTCTATAGTCTAAAAAAATTAGAATCACTTTGCAGTCATTAGGTCCCATATGGCTCACTTAAACACACACACAACAGAAACAACAAGCAAATTTTTGTGTTTTCAGAAGCCTGTTTTTGAGACTGGCTCTCACCGTCCTGAAATAGAGACAAACAGGTTTGGCCTCTGCATTTGATTCTTGTTTCGCCTGTGACTTCACTTTTTCCAGCCACTTACTTGGAACCTGTATATTTTGTTAGCCTGTACTTGCCAGGTCTCAGGCTACCTGGGAAATGAAGGGTAAGGATAGAAGGGGAATTGTAATCTCTTTGGCAGCCTTCATCGGCTCAGGCTCTGAGCACATCTTAGAAATAGAGCAGAGAATGGAGGTGAGTCATAGCCATGCTAAGACATGTTGGCAAGATGACTGTCAGCAGGACTTCCTGCTCAAATCTGGAGGAAGCTGATGAGAAAATTATTTTTCTGTGTGTTCTACCTACTTGTGCTGTATGCAGTTCTCTAGACAATCTCTGGACTGTTTGTCAGAACTCTCTTGGTCTGCTCTTCCAAGTACAGAAGGTGAGATACAGGTTCTTGAATGGGCCTGTAGATCTTAATGAATGAGATTTTACTAGAGACTTCATCCCAAAGTGAAGAAAACTATCAGGCTTCCAACATGGAGAACCTGAAATGGAAAAGACTGTTTGAGGTTCCTCTTCAGGTACTGGAGTACTGGCAAGTTTTCTGGGAAAGAAAAAGTACAAATATCAACAAGTCAAAGTTAATGGCAGCTTCCCTGATCAAGGAAATTGGACCATAGCCATCGACACCCAGTGAGTCCACACTCATTCTCTAGAAATATGGTTTTAACCTCGACGTGACTCTGAAACTCCTGGATGCTCGTTGTCAAGACAAATCCACCGTTCTAGTACACAGCACCAAAACCTGAAGTCTTCAAGACTTTCTCCCTCAGTAATTCATTTTCATTGTAGTTTATATTAACCGTACAAAACAATGGGGTGTTTTTTTTTTGGCTTTGACATAAATTTTAATATATATTAACAAATGGGGAGCAGTTTAGAAAAATATAGCAACATAATTTTTGGAGAAGGAATAAACATCGCGAGGATTTAGCACATTTAAGTTGATAAAAGCTTCATACTGGTTTAAAATGTCAAACCTTAACATATTTGAGTAGATTCTTATTTACAGCAGATAACTGCCATTGTTACTTCATCTCAAGCATCACATTTTTAATCATTAGAAGTTTGATTTAATTGCAGACAATATAATTTGGATCATTAAAAAAATCACAGAAATCTCATAAAATTAGTTACAACATTTTCATACAAATAATGTACTTTGATCATTGGCATCTCTTTCTCCTTCCTCTTTTCAAAAAGTCACACTTCTAATTTCATCTTTTTAAATTTGATCTAGAACCTGAACATGAGATAAAATGTGCAATATTTATCTTTCCAAATACAACTTATTTCACCTAATACTATGATCTCTGCTCCCACTATGTTCTTGAAATGGTGATTTCATTCTTCTTTGCAGCTGACCGGCTCTTCGTTGTGACCGTCTATAAGCTTTTCTTTATCTGTCTTTTCATCCGTGACAGATAGGCTAATTCTATAACTTGTCTACTATAAACAGTGTCACAATAAATATGGGTGTGTGAACATTCTCTTGTACGCTGACTTGCATTCTTTTGGATATATACTCCAATGTCATCTAATGCACTCATAGGGTCATTCTAACCTTGGTTTTCTGGTGAACTCCATTATTGATTTACACATGTGAAAAGCTGCATTGATTTATATCCTCATAGCAGTGGCTCGCCGTTACTCTGTTTCTTTACCTCTCATATCGATGGCAGCATGTGTTCCTTTTCTTCATAATATCTGTTCTGACTGGGGTGAGATCAACTGTCCATGTCATTTTGGGTTTGCGTTTTTCTGACATGGAAAGACGTTGGACAGTTTTCCACTTGGTTGTCATTCTTGCTTCTTTCAAGAACTGCCTGTTCAATTTATTTGCCAACTGATTAAAACGTTTGGTTTTTTTTTTCTTATTTTTCCATTAGTTTATTTATTTATTCATGTTACATCCTGATTACAGCCCCTGTTCTCTCCTCCCAGTCCCACCCTCACACCTTCCTTCTGCTATTCTTCCCTCTTCTTTTCCTCTGAGAAGAGGAGGGATCCCATGACTACAAGGCCACCCAGCAGAATGTTTGTTCTTCTAATGGTTGTTAGTGTAGTGGCAAGTTAGTAAAATTATGTTCTCTGATTATTAATCAGCTGTGAGAAAATAACTGGCAAAGGCTTTCTCCATTCTCTAGGCTGTTTCTTCACATAACTGCTACCTTTCTGTGTAGAGGCTTTTTACTTGTATACAATCTCGAGGTCTTCTTCCACAGGCTTTTGGTACATGACAACTCATTTCTTGCTATTGTTTCCTAAGCTATTGTCATTCTCTTCAGAAAGTCATTGTATACCTATATCTTTAAGTGTTCTCCCCTCCCCATGATTTCTTAGATTTCAAAGCATATAAGATATAATGTTAAATTCCTTGATCCATTGTGAGTTGATTTTTTTATAGAGCTAGATAAATTGATTTTAGTCTTCTGCATATAGGCATCCAGTACTAACTGTTGAAGAGTCTTTGCTCCAAAACCTGTTTTGTCATCCTTGTCAATAATCCAATGGCCGTATGTAGCTGCATGGTTTTACTTGGGGTCTTCTAGTCTATCCCATTGTTCTCTGCATTTTTTGTGCCAGTGTTGTGATGTTTTGTTACCATATATTGTATAATTTGAAATCAGGTACTTCGGTGTCTCCAAGCTTTGCTTTTGGCCCCCTACAGATTATTGTGACTATTTGGACTCTGTTGTTTTTCTATACGAATTTTAGGACTATTTTTACTATTTATATGAAGACTATATTGTAATTTTAACAGACATTATATTAAATCTTTAAATTGCTGTTGGTAATACAGGCATTTAAATTCTCCCAACCCATGAGCATGGGAAATCTTTTTAACCTTCTAGTGCTTTTCAGTTTTTTCCTTGGCATTTACCAAGGGGTTCTTTTACCTTTTTGGTTATGTTTATTCTTAGGTATTTTATTTACTATTTTTGAGGCTATTATAAATAGAAATCTTTAAACTCTTTTTAAACATCTTTATTGACATGTATAGAAAACACATTTATATTATTTTTGTGGGGTTTGTAGCCTGCTCGTTGTTAAAAGTTGCTTTCAAATGTGGGGGGACCTGTTAGGATTTACTTTTTTAATATGGAGTCATGTTAAATTAATTTCTTCTTTTCATATTTCTATCATTTTTATTTCTTCCTCTTTTTTTGCTCTTCTGTCTAAGAATTAAAGTGCAATATTAAACAAGAGTGGAAAGTGTGGAAACCCTTGTCTTATTCCTAATTTTAGGAAAAAAATGTTTTATTTTTTTTCTATTAAAATATTGGTTACAGGTTTGTTACATGTACCCTTTATTGTGTTGAGTTATGATCTCATTTAAGTCTTTGAGCTTCTCCTCCGGGTTTTGGATGAATTTGCTCATCTGCTTGCTTGAATTTTTGAGCTGATTTCTCACTTTCAAAACTAGATTTTTTTTTTAAATTTTTCAGTTATCAAGCATTTTGTTTTCTTTGGATTCAGTTATTGGTGGGCATGGAAAGGGGAGAAGGAAGAAAAAAGAAAATTAAATAACAAAAAGAAAAATGGGGGAAGAAAAATAAAGTAAGAAGATTGTATCCTTTATAATAAACTAGCTGTGCCTAGTAAGAACTTTTCCTAACTTGTATGAGTATTGAACATAGGGAGGGAGATGAAGGGATCCTCTCTTTCAAGTTTAGGGTAGTCTAAACTTGCAGTTGGCATCTGAAGTGAAAGTAGACTTACTGGACTAAGTTCTCAGTATGTGAAATCTGTGCTAACCCTGGACTTATAGTGTCAAAATTAAATCATTGTGTACATAATTGATAGCCCAATGTTGCTGGGGTTTAAAGCCCACATATTTGAAACCAAGTGTTGAGAGCACCCTACTTTTGATGCAAAACATGGCGTTTTAAAAGAAATCATGAAGTCAGTGATAGTACAATGATGGCTGATGAGAGGTAAGAGTAATAAATAGAAGAATTAATCTAATTTAATTCTTAGATTAATTAATCTTATCTAGAAAAGTCAGTTTTAATAGTGTGGCCTGGTGTTGTCTGAGCAACCCCGTCTATGTTAAAGGTCTTGCAGAATATTTATGAAGAGATGGGATGCTGGAGCAAGAGTTACCTTGAGTTGTCTTCAGTCTCTTGAATATACATTTACCACCATCCTCTATGACTGACCTCATATCTTTGCAATTGTTAGGTACAACTTTTAGAATTTATCTTTAATCCTAGCAGAGCACTAACTCAACCAACACTAAAGCTAAGGTTGTTAAAATGTGTGAACCCCACAGAAGATATTCTTCTGTCCTGCCTGGTCTGCCTATCTGACATTCCCACCAATGCATCTGGTAAATACGTTGACTTAAATTAGTTTTTTCTTTTATTCTGTGACTTTAAAAGTTCCTGTAACCTCTTCCACAGCAGATACGACATTCAAGGCAACCCGAATCACATATTCCTAGATCATTATTGCTCATGTTTGGCTCAGCATAAACTAACTCATTCATTTTTGAAAAATAACTATATTTGTGTCATCAATGAAGAAGACTGTAGAGAAATAAATTAGGAAAAATAGAATATTTTCAGAGGTAGAACTAGAGCAGAATCAGATGGCATTATCTTTTGGGGCTCAGGTGACAGAAAGACAATCTCACACCTTCATTTCTTCACTGACTTCACACTGTTCTGCTGTACCCTAAATTCCTTTTTTTTTTAATCAACCTTTTCCAATGCAATTACAGAGTATTCCTTATTTGTAGCAATCATATGTAACATGACTGGCAAGTAGTATATTTAAAAAGACGGAAGTTGAAAAGGAAAGAAAATTGTAGGAAGAAAACAGAAGGCTGCTGTGGTGGGTGTGAGCGAGCAAAGGAAGAAGGCCAGCAGGTATGTGTTATTCTCTGCCCAAGCAGTCTCACCTTGTTGGGTTCTCCTAAATTCCTCTCAACTGATTTAACATCTCTTTAGCCACTAGAGGGAAATGTCATCATCTCTCCTTCAGGAAAACTTCCTAAATAAATGTTTCTGCCCCCATTCTGCTGGAGCCTGTTTCTTCTGGACAATATCATTATGAATCACAATTGCACACCCTTCTTCCAGTTAGGTGTTCAGAGAAATTAAGCAGCATCTTAATAAGGCGTGAACTATCATAAAATTACATGCATCCCTGCTGTAGCGAGCTCTTGATCTCTCTTTATTCCTTATAAATCAGGTCATATTCTAACTGTTCTCCTTAGACTCACATGGGGGTTCATGTGCACCCCATACCACAAGCTGTCAAGGTAGTATTACCTCATAGGCACCTTAGCGGCTTTTCATAAAACAAGGCTGGGAGTGGAGTGATGGGTCAGAGATTAGAGTTTGGTTCTTATGGTAGTTCAAGCGCCAAGAGATATGATGCCTCTTTTGCCCTCAGAAGACTCTTGCAGTCACGTGTACATATCCTCCCCCCACACATAATTAAAAAAATAGTAAACAAGAATAAACATTCCATTCACTCTGCCCAACAGTTGGCCATAAGTCTCAGCGTCTGCTTTGATAGTCTGCAGGGCAGAGCCTTTCAGAGGCCCTCTGTGACAGGTTCTTAGGTTGTTTCCTGTTTTCTTCTTCTTCTGATGTCCATCCTCTTTGCCTTTCGGGATGGGGATTGAGCATTTTAGTCAGGGTCCTCTCTCTTGATTAATTTCTTTAGATGTACAGATTTTAGTAGGTTTATCCTATGTTATATGTCTATATGAATGAGTATATACCATGTGTATCTTTCTGCTTCTGGGACAGCTCACTCAGGATGATCCTTTCCAGGTCCCACAATTTACCTGCAAATTTCATGATTTCCTTATTTTTCATTGCTGAGTAATACTCCATTGTGTAGATGTACCACAATTTCTGCATCCATTCTTTAGTTGAGAGGCATCTGGGCTGTTTCCAGCTTCTGGCTATTACAAATAAAGCTAATACAAGCATTGTTGGGCAAATGTCCTTTTTGTGTACTTGAGCCTCTTTTGGATATATGCCTAGGAATGTTATG
Source organism: Meriones unguiculatus (assembly GCF_030254825.1). NCBI lineage: Eukaryota > Metazoa > Chordata > Mammalia > Rodentia > Muridae > Meriones > Meriones unguiculatus. Next base: position 82,840,805 of record NC_083359.1, on the reverse strand, counting down.
GCTGGATCTTGAGGAAGCACTATTCCTAGTTGTCTGAGAAAGTGCCAGATTGATTTCCAGAGTGGTTGTACAAGTTTACATTCCCACCAGCAGTGGAGGAGGGTTCCCCTTTCTCCACAACCTCTCCAGCATGTGTTGTCACTTGAGTTTTTCATCTTGGCCATTCTGATGGGTGTAAGGTGAAATCTCAGGGTCATTTTGATTTGCATTTCCCTAATGGCTAATGATGTTGAGCATTTCTTTAAGTGTTTCTCTGCCATTTGATATTACTCTACAGAGAGTTCTCTGTTTAGCTCTGTTCCCCAATTTTTAATTGGATTACTTGGTTTGCTGCTTTTCAGCTTCTTTAGTTCTTTATATATACTGGATATTAGCCCTCTGTCAGATACTGTTGGGCAGAGTGCATGAAATCTTATGTAAGAAGTAGGAAATAGTAAGATCTAGAGAGGACAGGAACCCCACAAGGAGAGCAACAGAACCAGAAAATTTGAACACAGGGGTCTTCCCAGAGACTCATACTCCAACCAAGTACCAGGCATGGAAATAACCTAGAACCTCTGCACAGATGTAGCCCATGGTAGTTTAGTGTCCAAGTGGGTTACATAGTAATGGGAAGAGGGACTGCCTCTGACAAAATCTGATTGGCCTGCTCTTTGATCACCTCCCCCTGAGGAGGGAAGGAGCCTTACCAGGCCACAGAAGATGACAATGCAACCACTCCTGATGTGATCTGATAGACTAAGATCAGAAGGAAGGAGAGGAGGACCTCCCCTATCAGTGGACTTGGGGAGGGGCATGGGTGAAGAAGGGGGAGGGAGGGTGGGATTGGAAGGGGAGAAGGGAGAGGCTTATTGGGGGATACAAAGTGAATAAAGTGTAATTAATAAAATAAAATAATACATAAAAAGAGTAAACATTCTGCAGAAATATATAGAACTTTTCTTTCTCAACTACTGTCATTAAAATTGAGCACATTGTAAAACAGATTTTGTTAAAACCTGTTACAATTTGATAGCATATCAGTATTCTTCACCAAAAGAGAAGCAATGTAATTTCCAAGTAAGAAAAAAAGAGAGAGGGTGGAGAGAATGAGAGAGAATAAAAGTTGTGAAGTCTGAGAAATTCTGAAATTGTCAGGTAGCAGGCTGGAGCTCCATTTTACTTTTGGGCTGCTTTTTTTTCCAGACAAGGTTTCTCTGTGGAGGCTTGGCTATCCTAGAACTCACTCTGTAGCCCAGGCTGGCCTCAAATTTATAGCGGTCTACCTGCATCTGCCTCCCAAGTGCTGGGATTAAAGGCATATGCCACCACACCTAGCTGGGCTGTTTGTTTGTTTGTTTGTTTGTTTAAAAGATCCATCTCACAGAACAGAAAATCCCTGTTTTGTAGGTGCCGCTGTTCCCTGCTGTGGCCAGGTTCATGTTCCCCTAAGTCTTCACATGCAAACATTATCTTTACAAATTTAGATTTTGAATTTTTAAAATGCTAAAAATGAGTGTTGCCTAGAGTTGGAGTCTTGGAAAACTGTATGGCACCCTGCCCCAGTTTCTGATAACTGAAAATGCTGCTCTGCAACATCCTGGGAACTTGCTGGTCTAGTCTCAGTAAGAAAAATGCACTCAACAAAGAATCACTCATTAGATTCAAACTATATATTTAATTGTTTGTATTCTAGATGGAATAAAAGATTTTAGAGCCAATGTTTAAATGTTATAGAAATTTTTGAGTACCTTGGCCTTTCTTTCATGGGAATCTTTCCATTACGTTTCAAAGATAAGAACTGGTTTTCCAAGTAGGCTATTTTCCAAAGAAAGCCATGAGATAATCCCCAACTGTTGGAGGTGGCGGTAGCACTCTGTGATGATCACGCCTGAGTGGAGTTGTATCTTTTTCTGAGGGGACCTATGGCAGGTCCACAACAGAATGAATTTCTGATGGTAGAAGAGATGAGCTTTGATGTCCTCGGGTTAGATCCTATGTACAGAGCACTATGGCTGGATAACAACGTTCCATCCTCTTTAAGAGTGGCAGACTACAGTCCCATGTGACTGATGGGTGTAGAGAGACGATGCAGCCTACCACTTCACACCAAGTCTTTATGCTACGATAGACCATTGCTCCTGAGGTGCCAATCTTCCTAGCCAGATTCTATACAGAGTACTGTAGGCAATACTGAAACACAGTAGTAAATATTTGTGTGTGGTAAACATATACAACCATAAGAAATGCCAGAAAATATAGTATAAGAGGAAATTTAAAGTACACCTGTGGTGGAACCTGGGGAAGTTACCATGAAAGAGGTTTCCTGGAGGGAAAATTGCTTGAATCAATGAGTGTGTGGCAGGTGAACATGAAAGACATTGTCATTCACTACTGTATAGTTAGTCCACACTAAATTTGCTTAAAATAGTTCTTCAGCAATAAATTGGCTGCAACTGACTATATAAATTTACTATTGTATAAACTTTAACTTTTTAACTTTTTGCCTCTTGAGAGAACACTTAGCCTAAAAAACAAATGTGTTGTGTCTTTGTACAAAAACAGTTCTGCAGGTCTGCGGACACACTGTATGGTTAAGTAGAACCAATGCTTTGCGTTGTAATGGACAACACAACCAGCCTGCTAAATTCAAGCCTCTGAAACCGCAATCAACACATGCCTTTCTTCATTTTAATTGTCTGTGTCAGATATGCTGTCACGGTGGTAATAAACATAATAAACATTGTTAAATGCTAAACTTTGGAGGTAATTAAGCCTCCAATTATGTTGTGTAGCACTTTCCTCTGAGGTTAAAACCTTCCAATTCAGAGGAAAACTTGAGACAAAGGATGTAAATGGAAAGAAACAATAGGATATTTTAGGACAGGATGTGCTAATCTCACAGATGAAAGACAAAAGACCACTCACCCAAGTCATGGCCTCATTAATTAAAGCAAGATTTTTTTGTGTGTGTGTATACATGGGCTGTCTTTCCTCAAGGTGGGTTCAAGGGATCAACACTGGACATGGGGAAGATACAGTTTTTATAGCTCAGAAGTAGGGAGTTTACTAGTTGGGGATTTGATAATACTGTGCAAATAGGTGGGGTTACAAAAATAGAACATAAGCACAAGTTGGCCACAACAACCTCTTGAAACAAAGACATGATTGGAAGGTAGTCCTAACAAGGTAGTCTGGTCAGCACAAGGTTGTCATAACAACCTTTTGAAACAAAGCTATCATTGCTGTTTCTTGTAATAGACAGTACAGAACCAATTGTAGTTAAGGTTACAGGTGGGGCATAGCCCAATGTTGGAGAAACAGAGATTTAACTATAAACAGGAATGAGCCTAGTTTGTTTTTACTGTAAGATGGCTTTTAAGATGGAGTCAGGTTAGTTTATCAGTTTGACATAGAGGTTAAAACAGAATGTTATAGAGTAATCATTATCAACCTGTGGGTCATGACCCATTTGAGGCTCATATGACCTTTTCACAGAGGTTGCATTCAGATATCCTGCACATTAATATTTATATTATTATGCAAAATAGTTATTTATACCATGATTCATTACAGTTATAAAGTAGCAACAAAAATAATTTTATAGTTGAGGCCACCACAACATGATGAACTGCATTAAAAGGTTGCAGAATTAGGAAGGTTGAGAACCAGTGTTCTAGAAGGAGGTGAAACAGTCCATCCTGTTTACTTTCATTAAGACAGGAAATAAACAGCTCAGAATAGCTTCAGAAAGTCCCTGAAACTTATCAGATTCACTATACTCTGGCATTTCCCAAAAGTATATAAGTAGTATATAAGCAACGTAAGGTATACTTGTATGAATGTATGTATGTATACAAAAGCATATAAGCAGCAAAGGCTGCTGAGAGTCATTCAGAAAGGACCCAAGTTGCACAGAACATATATGAGACAAGCCCAGCTGCCTAAAGAAGCAAAGACCAGCTGAGCACCCTGAAAGTAACAGAGATCAGCCAAACTGCCCAAGGGGTAGTATGTGTTGGGGGGGGAGGAGACTAGCTAAGCCACTAGAAGGGACACTCTTCTGCAGCTGTCTTCAGACTGTGAGTTTTGCCCCAGGTTCCCAGCTTTTCTGAGCTGTCACCCATGCTGGGGTGGTACTTGGTGATACAGCTATCCTTGAGCCATTTATGTTCCTGCCAGTAACTCCTCACCTATATTCCTGTAAATAACTCCAATAAAACTCATTGATTCGCCGAGTTAGACTTTGGTGATATCTATACTTTGATCTGTCATCAGTTCCCTATCTGAGGTATTTCTCCAGGAAAAGCCAGTCACACAGCAAATTGATATAGTCTTAAATTTCTATAGTAGAGATACAAAGGTAAAAGAACATTCTCAGCTTCTAGAGTTCACCATGACTAAGTAAAGAGGCATGAAGAAAATAGTAGTAGTTTGTAGATATGTTATCTTCTCTAGGAGAAGTCTTTGTTCTCCCCAGGTAGCCATCAACAGTAGATTAAATTAGCAGTTCTGCTAAGTCTAACTTTGTGAACCAATGAATTTATCGTGATAACTTACAGGAGCTTGTATGAAGGATTATTTACAGGCAATCCTAGAATAGCTACTTCACTCAAAGGTTCTACCCCAGCGCAAATGATGTCACCTTACCTGCTCAGCTGGAGTTCCCCTTCAATTAGCCTTCTAACCATTGTGTGCTCTTGAACATCTCAAGATCATGTGTAACTGGTACAGAATTACATATGGCTGAGATAGGGGACTGGAGGGCTTGGCAGGAGCCTCATGTCTATTGATCCTCTCACACCCTTATTTTATGAGCTAACATCAACACGCCCAACCTTGCTGATGGTTTCTTGGAGGTAATCATGATTGTTCTGAATAAGATGGTAATGACTGGTATGCTTGGAGGAGCATCACTCAACAGGGTTGAAAATAAAACGAGCAGTTTCAAGATATGAGAGACCACACAGCAATTAAAAAGAACGGAAGTCATCAATTTGAGAATGAACAAGAAGGGAAAGCATGAGAAGAGTTGGAGGGAGGGAAGGGAGCCATATTTTATTTTAATTTCAAAACATAAAAATATATTTAAAAAAAACAACAGGAACATGCCAGCTTTGGCATCACCTAGCAATTCCAGTCATCTTAAAGCCCTTACATATCTCCTGAGGATAGCCAGGGTGTCATGTGTAAAGGGACAGCACTCCTTATATCACCTTAGTGAGCTGCAGACATAGTTACAGTGAGCAGGGAGGGAAGAACTATTTGGAAGCTTCTATAACCAGCGTCCCTGGCAATGTGAAGTGGCTAGGGATGGCTATGTGTCATGACGAAAGCAGCTTGGGAATAAAGGTGAAGGAACTCACTCTGTTCTTCAGACACAAATCTCCAGCCACTTAACCATCACCTAGCAGCTCAATGGACAGAGACAGACTCAGCGCCTCACCCATCAGCAGTGCGTTTGAATTAGTTTCTCTTTAAAAGACAAGCACCAGAGATTGGGGATGCGGCTCAGTTAGTAGAGTATTTGCATACACAAAGCTCAGAGGTCAATCCCCAGTATCACATAAAATTAAAACATAATTATATCAGTGTGGCTGTGTGTGCCTATAATTCTAGCATTTGGGAGGCAGCAGTTGGGGGATCAGAAGTTCAAAGTCATCTTTAGCTACTTTGGAAGTTTGAGGCCAGCCAAAGATACCTGAGAACTTATCTCAGAAAAACAATAAACGAGTAAACACCAGGGAATACTAGCATTTTTGTGTCTGGTTTCTTTTAACTACTTGTCACCCTCCCAACTATCTGGAAACACTTGGCTTATTTTTGTGAGGTTATTTGCCATGACCCAGGATGATAGGATAGCAGAAAAGTGGCCCCTCCCCATGACCCAGATGAGGCCTGGAATATATTGGGCAGTTCAGCAATGTTTTGAAGGGACCAAGGACTGAGGACCAGGCTGGACCAAGTGTCTCAGGATAAAAAACCTGTGGAAATAAACCAAGCGAGAACCAGATCACTCCTGCAACCCAGTGCCTGGCTTCAGAGCTGAGCCAGCAATTTTTGTAAAGGGAGAAGGAATCTGAAGCCGACTGAGTCCATTTTCCTTCTACAGTGGACTCTTGAGCTTAATATACCAACCGAAGAGTTATACAATGCTATACTCTGCACACTGGTCAAGTCTTTGTAGTTATTTATGTTTTTCTGCCTGCTCACCCTTCCATCCTCCAGAAAGAACCTAAGGTAATTTTTGATATAAGTGTCCCAATTGGGCTAGAGAAATGTTTTAGTGGGTAAAGTACCAGCATGAGGACCTGAGTTTGGGTCCCCATCATCCACATAAATGTTGGGCAGGCATGGCAGCCCTCTTGTAATCATAGTGTTGAAAAGGCAGAGACAGAGGATTCCCAGAGCAAACTAAGTAGCCAGATTAGCCAAACCAAGCTCTGAGTTCAAATAAGAACCATATTCAATACGTGAGATGAAGCCATCAATCTTTGTTGCCTGTTGCCAGGGGCCATGCTGGCATTCATGATCTGTGCTGCCACTGGCAGCCATGTTGATTTCTGTGGTCCATGTTACCACTAGCTGTTATGGGCAATGAAGACTTTTGATTCAATGAAGATTCGATGAATCTTCAATGAAGACTCATAATTGAGAATGGAAGACATTGAAAGCTTCTGTGACAAACTCTTCTCCCCACCGAAAGAAGAAACTGTCTAGAGAGGAATTCATTGAACAAAATCCTTAAAAACCATGATAAAGATGCTGAAGTGAAGCTCTTCACAGCTGATGGTGGTATGGTACCTGCAGCGGCATTGGTAGTGAAGGACTCACTTATCTCTAAGGGGCTGGCTGTTGGTAGTTTGACCTCACTCCGATGAGTACATTGACAACACAAATTGGACTTGGTGTTGTTGTTGTTTTGTTTTAGGAGGGTGAGGGGACAAGGAAGAGGGAACAAGGATGGAAGGGTGTGCCCGGGAGGAATGAGAAGCTAGTGTGATTGCAGTGCATTGTACAAAATTTCCAAATATACAAAAATAAATTATGTTGGGCGGGGGGGGGAGATGGAACCATCAAAGAACGCACTTCCACATGCATATATATGTGTGTCAACTCATACACATACCTGCACACATGTGAACACATATACATGCGAAACAAAAAGAACCTCAGTGTGAATACAATAAAACCTTGAATTGGAACGGTCATTGTCGTTCAGATGCACAGGCAGCTAGCACATCAATTGAATGGGGCCTGTCACAGTAAAGCGGATCCGTTGCCTACACTGTATGTCTTATAAGCGCGTTATAAAGTTTAATGAGTGATAAATATGCGTTCCGTGGTATTTAAAATCCTATTCATGAAGTGTGTAAGATATTTTTGCAGTTGTTTACCTGGTACCACCACAAACTCAGTCCTTCTCTCTGGCTCTGTTTCTCCTGATGGGGGCAGATTCAGCCCATACCCCTGATCTGCTCAGGGATCTTTACAAAAGAGCTATCCTTTTTCTCAGGTCCACTTGTTATCAGGAAAAGGATCAAGAGGTAGGAGGTGCAGCTCCATTTTGTCTTCTGCTGCTGTTTGAGGAACTCTTAGGGACCTTGACTTAGGCTGGACTAAGATGCTTGGGTTTGACACATTCAGTTTTACATGGGTTTTGAGGATCAAAACTCTGGTCCTCATATTTGTGAGGCAAACATTTATCTACTAAGCCAGCTCTGTGGCCTTGATTTGGGGTTTTATTAAAGATATTTTGGGTTAAGAGGGGGAAAAAAAGGCGAAAAGGGCACTGAGAAAGACAAAGCATAGCTGTGGCTTCTCTACAACTCTACTTCATCATCTTTACTATAGTTACATACAAGACTTCTGTGCATTTTGAAGTTATTATCTTCAAAGGGTTGATAGGAAACCTAAATGAAATCACAGGGTGGTTCCTCAGGGGCCCCTAACAGGCTTCCTGTTGATAATGATATGAAAAAAAATAGGCCACATTCACTGAAAACAAAGTTTAAATTCTTGTTTGAGATCCCCAGAAAGTGTCTGGAGGAAGGAATAAGGCCCTACCCAGGGTGACACACAGATAGGTCTTAAGCCTGGGCCATTTACATTTTAGCATAAAATACCTGTATACAAAAGGAATATTATGTGTGCCAGCCCCTTCAAAGTGTTATTAGCTGTGTTGGAATTCTTGCTTCTTAGCTGGTGGGAAGTTTCAATTAGGTTTCTTTCCAGGGGTTGCTATCCCTTTCCATGTCACCACTTTTCCCAGTGGGGTATTTTCCCCCTATGCCCACTCACCTGTGGTCATCATGTCTGTTTTTTTTTTTTTTCCCCTCTACATTTTTCTATCCTGGAGGAACTTTTTGAGTGCAGGGGCAATATCTCTTCCAATCAGCTATTTTTGGATGAAACTAAACCCCTCTTTATGGGGAGGGCATAAAGCTGAGGATTTTGGTACAAAGGCACACAAACTGCTTGAGGCCTTTGTCCCATTGCTCCCTCTAGATACTAAACATGAGGATACCAGCTGCTTGAACGAAGTACAGGTAGAGAGACAGGAAGGGGTTCTGACATAGTCAGGAGGGAAAAAGGAAGAGGGAAGGAAACAAGATGAGAGCATAGAGAGGGGAAGGGGAGAAGAAGAAACTGGCAGAGAACACAGGCTCCTAGAAGATGGTATTTAAAACTCCCTCCATTTTGAACAGCGAAGCTGTCACCTCTTCGTTCTCTTTGGTGTTTGCTGGGATATACCCATATCTTAAATCTGTTCTCTAGTGTTACTGTGATTAAAAGTGAAACAAGTGTCCTCCTGTGTGAGCTGCTTTCCCCTGAACCTGAGTGTCCTTTCAGTTAGTGCTTTAATTTCCAAAGCACACCATCAGTCAGTTTTCCTGAGATATCTCATGGAAGCTCAATCTTGACAGCACAGTGTTTGTCCCTTTTCATCTTCAGGCTAATAGACTTTCTGCTGTCAGGTTTGAGTTACTTAACCATAGCGACTGATGATTGTTCTCCATCCAGCAACTCACTTGACCCACCCACATACTCCGAGTTTTGTGAGCATCTACTATGTACAAACACATAGAAATACCAATAAGAATAAAAGACTGTCAATGGCCCCAGACATTCAGTCTACTAAGCTGTATAAATAATTGCTAATACAATGAGATAAAGTTGCTGATAGAAACTTGTATAATTTGGGGGACTTCTTGGGAAAGTAGATCTGACTTGGTCTGCCTCAGTTCAAAGACGTCTTCCTTTAGCATGCATGCTATGCCCATTTCCCCTAGATGATGCCAGCTAACCTTCAGATATTCCAACCTTGGCTACCACCTTGTATTTATCTGGATATCTATCTATTGACCAGTTATTAACCAATCTACTCACTTTAAGTTTTCAGATGTAGAAGACTGAATGAACCAAACCCCTGATTCCTGGGTAACTAAGAAGTTATGCACTGAACTACACATTTAGCTGTGAGGCTAGCCCAGGACACCACAGACATTGGGAACAGACGCCAGAGACAGAAAGATATTGGGAAAAATCACTCTCAACGAAGAGGTTAATTTTGTCTTTTGCCTTTTTAAAAATCCTGCTTGCTTGACTCATTTGTTTCCTACGTCATTCCACAAAAGCCAGAGGCAGCTGAGAGTAACTTAAATGCTGCCTCTCTAGGGCCAGCAGTGATGCATCCTAAGTTGGCTATTTGCCTTTATTTGAAATACAGCACAAAGATCAAAGGCAGAAACTGGACTGTCTCTCGGAAGATTGTGAAGTTAATTCAGAACCTTTCGTAACCAAGCAGGATGCCAGGTCTCAGTCTGTCCTTCTGAAATCTCGACATCTCTTCTCCCTCAGCTAATTGCCAGACCATGGTTTCATTGGCTCACTACCCATTCTTTGAAGAATTGGCCCTCCCATGTGGGTTCATTGAGCCTCATCAGTTCAGGAAATAAGTATTCCTCCAGAGAGCCACTTTCCTTCTTTTTGGAACCCATCCAGAAAGCTTAACTAGATGAAAGTGGAAAATAATAAAGTGACTCTTAAACCATGGATTTTTATTGCATCATATTTGTCTGTGTGTCTGCCGTTCCTGTAAGCTTGTAAGACAGGGATTTCTAAAAAAGGAATGTGGGCTTTAGGATCAATGAGCTTCATTTTAATCTAGAAGCAGTGCATCCTGAAATAAGTTCTATAATATAGAAGAACCTGTCCTTTTTTGTTCCTGTTAAAACTGGGAGGAATGATGCCTTCATACTGTCTGCTTCTAATATGTACCACTTCCTTTGATGTGACAAACCCTTTCTTTTACCCTTTTCCTTACTGGATTTGAATCATTCTCATCTGTTATGAAATGACTGCTGTTCTCCAAGCAAAGCATCAGTCATCTTCATCAGAGCAACTATGGCCACTTGCAAGAGACATCCAAGATTGGGCTAGTGGACGGTGGATATTCCATCCTAGGAGAGACTCTGGCTGCTCCTTCTTGCTTCTCTTGTATGTGACTCCATACCAACTGCATACGATGTTGAGGTCTTTAGAGATGTTAGAGTATATAGACTTTGGAAGGTTGACTGGGAACCTTTATGCACGTATGGGGAAGCCATCATTGGGAGGGTCTCTGCTAATGCTACAGATGCAATTGATCAATAGAATTAAGAAAGCTTTCCCTGAAAATTGTGATGATTCTTTGTATCTATTGGATCTTGTAACAGTTGCAGCCATAACAGTTTTTTTTTTTTTTAAGTTGCCTATCCCAGGAATAGTTACTGGAATTCAAAGAAAGGGCTCAAAGACAACCTGTATGATTAGTAAAACTAATCATATTAGTATTACAGCAAAAGTACAGCAGAAATTAATAAAGAAATGGGTGAATTGAGAGCTACAGTTTTACAAAACAGAGGTACTATACAATATTTGTTGCTTAAACATAGTCTTGGTTGTCAACAGTTTCCTGACATGTGTTGCTTTAATATGTCATATTTTCCCCATACCATTTATGGTCACATTAATGATTTCCATAAGGAGATAGACAAAATCTCTAAGTGACCTTTGAATGGCCATCATGGTTAAGATGGCTTTCCCCTTTACTTGTTCCTCTGTTAGCAATTCTTATAATTCTCTTGTGCTTGCCTATATTAATTAAACTAGCCATTGAAGAAATGTATTCAACCACAGACTGTGTTATAGTCACTATATTTTGTTTAAAAAATTAGAAATGGGGAGATGTAGAAGGCAGAAGGCTTTTGTGCTCTCTCATGCTTATCAGCTAGGGAAACCAGAAATGTTAAGTATGCAGGCTTGTCTTTTCAATGGAAGTGATGTGTATATCTGCTTTCCATCCAGAAGGCTGGGAGTGGATGGTGAGAGTAGCCTGGTGATCTTTTGCTATCTGCAGAGTCATGCCTCACCTGAATCCCCCCAGACTCCTGAACACTGTTTCTCAGTTACTTGAACTCATTCTTATGGAAGAGGTGACATGGACTTTGCAAAAGACATGTATTTTGCAAAGGAGTTTCCATGTAGTCATGCCTTAAGCTTTGCTGTGATAATTGTCATGAGGAAACATTTTCCTAAAGGTATACCCTGATTAAATATGTCAAAAATCAACTACTCAGGGTCAGAATCTAGACATGCTAGACCAGATTTTCTTCTTGCCTCACATAGACCATTTCTCTGCCAATTGTAGCATCTGCAGGGACCCCCACACATCATCCATGATGGGATGAGACTTTTCAGTGGTGCAGCTGCTGTAAGGCCACCTATGCTTCTGTAAGAACTCATCATCCACAATCTGTAAGCAAGCCCAGTAAACTCGTTGGTCCCCTCCCCAAGTTACACCCTGGGGAAATCATACTTTGGTTCATTGTAGTGTCATAGTCTTTAATTCAGTTATGAGTGTGGTATCAATTTCAAGCAGCTTACACACAGAACAGCACACACACACACACACATGAATATATACACACAATAGAAAATAAGAATAAGACGAAAGTAGCTCTTCATCAATCAAAATCTTTTCAAAAGCTGTGACATAGTAAATATTCAGGACCAAGCGGTGCCAGTAGAAGTGAGTAGAGAGGGCTCCAGTTTAACCTCTACCCCAACACACAGTTTCCCTCACTTACCCCAGTGGCCACATAAAACGAAGCCTGAAACCCCTAGCCTCTATATCTTCCAAGTTTCTTTCATTCTACATGGGGAAAATATCCCATTTTCATTTTTACAAGGAAATGTAATTTCATTCTACCTTTCTGACGTGAATAAAAAAAGAGGACGTGCAGACTTTTGCTGTTCCATGCAAAGTCACAGTCCTTAGAGCAGAAAAAAAACCAAGGGGGTTGTGAGTGTCCATCCCCTACTCCACCTCTGTATTAAGTAAGAAAACGAAAAAGAGCATCAGATATGATGACCCACACCCTTAATCCTGGCACCCGGGAGGCAGAGGCAAGTGGATCTCTCTGAGTTCAAAGCCACCCTCATCTACTTGAGTTTCAGGATGGCCAGAGCTACATGTCTCAAATAAGGACAAAAACAAAAAGAGCAAAATAAAGACGGGAAAGTGAATCGATGCTGTCACTTCCTGTTACCTCCATGAGAGGTAAAAATGAAGTAGAGGGAAAGAACTGTCTTTTGGATTGTCTCTAAAAAATAGGAAGGTACAAGGTGAGAAGGATCATTCTCTTGTGACGTGTCCAGCAGTGTGTCTCCCTTCAAGGTCCATTTCCCACCAGTTGGAATGTGTATTAATTAGTCCCTACCGATTTTCTGAAGAACCACTGGAAGAGAGAGCCCTGTCTGCTTACTTTTAAGCACTAAGCACGCATGAAGTTACAAGTGTTACTTCATACAGAAATGAATTATAAACAAGACATGGTAGCCTGTGTCCATTTAACTAAATTTCAAGGAGTGCTCATAGTTACCACAGAAATCCCATTTCAAATGAAGGAAAGGTTGTCTTCTTCAGCAGTATTACTTGTCTGATAAGGGAAGCTACAGAGGGAATTGAAGAAACAGTTCATGGTCTGGGAACAAATTGTCGGCTTTGCTCTCACCCTAAAATCAGAAAATTAACCTCTATAGACAGTGCAAACTTACCCAGGGTCCTCCTTCTTGCTTAGCTTCTTTAGGTGTACAGATTTTACTATGTTTAACCCACATTATATTTCTAATATCCACTTATAAGTGAGTATATACCATGTGTGTCTTTCTGCTTTTGGGATACCCTCACTCAGGATAATCTTTTCTAAGGTGATCAATCCTCATTCAAGGCAAATGGGACGGACATCAGAAGAGGGAAAAAACATGGAAAAGGACAGGAGCCTACCACAGAGGGTCTCTGAAAGACTCTACCCAGCAGGGTATTAAAGCAGATGCTGAGACTCATAGCCAAACTTTGGGCAGAGTGCAGGGAATCTTAGAAAGAAGGGGGAAATGAATGACCTGGAGCCCCACAAGGAGAGCAACAGAACCAAAAACTCTGGGTCCAGGGGTCTTTTCTGAGACTGATACTCCAACCAAGGACCATGTATGGAGATAACCTAGAACCCCTACACAGATGTAGCCCATGACAGCTTGGTTTCCAAGTGGGTTCCCTAGTAATGGGAACAGGGACTGTCTCTGACATGAACTCAGTGGCTAGCTCTTTGATCACCTCCCCCTGAGGGCGGAGCAGCCTTACTAGGCCACAGAGGAAGACAGTGCAGCCAGTTCTGATGAGACATGATAGGCTAGAGTCAGATGGAAGGGGAGGAGGACCTCCCCTATCAGTGGACTGGGGGAGAGACATGAGAAGAGAAAAGGGAGGAAGGGTGAGATTGGGAGGGGATGAGGGCGGGGGCTACAGCTAGGATATAAAATGAATAAATTGTAATTAATAAAAAAATAAATTAAGTTAAAGAAAAAGAAAGTACACACTCAGAAGAAGGAGGTTAACTGTACAACTACAAAACGAGTGGATTTAAGTAGCTTGTAAATCTCCAATGCAGTCAGGCTTTGGTGGGGAAAGTTTGTCTCTGATGTGCTGATATCAGCTATGACTGCTGAAATGCTCTTGCAAGCTGGAGTGATGTAGCTACATATAGTAAGAGATATGTGTTTGAGTTACATCCTTGATGATTGGGATTTCCTATTGTTATCTGTAAGACCTTTATTTTCATTTTGTTGTTGTTTATTTTTGAGACTGTGATTTAATTACAACAATTGTTTCTTCTCTTTTCTCCTTTCAAATGCTCTCTCACATCCCTTCTTATAAAGTATGCCCTCCTTTTTCATTATTAGTTATGAAAATCAAGACAAAAATATATTAAAACACTAAAAATGTGAGGCATAAAAATATGAAACTACTGAAGGAAAACACACACACACACACATACAGGCACACACAACTCATCAGATGTATAACTTGAGAATCAGATATCTCCTCCTGTTCCACGGTTGTCTTTCATTCTGTTGCTTCCTTTATTACAGAAGATCTTAGTCTGAGTCAAACCATACACCTTTCTGGTCTTGCTTCTGAGTTCTCGTTTTCATCTCAAAAAAGCAAAACAAATCAAAATGAAAAACAAAACCAAAATTGCTCAGGCTAATGTCAAGTTTTTACTCTGTGATTTCTTCCGGTGGTTCTTATTATTTCAGGGCTATGTTCACATCTGTAATGCATCTTTCTTGGCTTTAATGTATAGCTTTCCCTAGCCCAGAATTCAGAGCTCTGAGCTAGCTGCTTTCCAATATCTAGAAACAGCTTCTGTATTTCCATAGAGAAATAAAGGCCTGGTTTTATAGTTTTCTAAAGAAAAGGGGAGTCTAATAACCATTTCTCCCCTGTGGCTGGAATTTCACCTACATTGAAACACAATGAAGTATTTCCGTTTCATAAAAACTCTTTTGAAATAAATATCACAAAGCCGCGTGGTGGCTGTAAAGATTAGCTACTTTCCATTATCTTCTAAGACCCTCCAGGGCAAAAAGCAGTCATATTTGCTTTTTTGTTCGTAACGGTGACATGGTATTTGGAACAGAATAGATGCTCAAGAAATAAACCATAGAAGGTATTGCTTTCTTTCTTATGTGTCTGAGAATCTGAGTCTCTGACAAATCCGAGAAATGAAGATGACTTTGATATCAGGTGATAGGATTTCCAAACTGTGGGTCATGAGACAAAACTCACCCATCTCTCTCCCTCCCCCTCCCATTCTCTAATAAAGTTTTATTAAAACACAGTGATGCTTGTCTGTCTATATATTCCCTATCTGCTTGCTCACAGTGATCTTCAACCTGAATATTTAGTCCTGTAAAACCTAAAATGTTTAATATATTGTACTTGATAGAATGGTTTATCAGGCCCTGATTAATGTCACTGTTATATACTTTTTAACTCATTAAATTTCACAGCTAACCTGTGAAGTAAAAATCATTAACCAGAAGTGGATTCTCACACCCAGAAAGGCGCTTGCCCTGGGTTCCATGGCTCCTAAGGATCAGAGAGCGAATCTGAGCTCTGATTAATCAGGTTCTGACCCCTATGCTCCTTCCAGCCATCCAGTTTCACCAGCATCATCTTGTCTTTTTCCCCCCAGTGTGTGTTTCTGACTTTTTTATTAAAAAAAAAAAAAAAATCTGGTGCCCATAGGTGTGTGGATTTACATCTTGGTCTTCAATTTGATTCCATTGATCAATGTGTTTGGGGTTCTTTTCTTGTGGTGCTAGGGTTTTGTTTATTTGTTTTGGGTTTTTTGTTGTTGTTGTTGTTGTTTTGCTGTTTTTATTACCATAGCTTTTATTACTATAACTTAACATCAGGATGGTGATACCTCCATAAATTCTTTTATTATTCAGGATTGTTTTAGCAATCCTGGATTTTTTGTTTCTGTGTGAAGCTGAAAATTGTTAAGATCTGTTAAGAATTGTGTTGGTAGTGGGGGCTGACTCTGACATGGACTCTGTTCCCTGATTTTTAATCACTTTCCCCTGGGAGAACACCTCGCCAGGCCACAAGGGAAGAGGATACATTCACTCCTGATGCAATTTGATACGCTGGGGTTGGTGAGTGAGGGGAGCACTCCTTCTCTGAGGAGTAGAAGAGTGGGGATAGGGAAAACAGGGAGGAAGGGCAGGGCCAGGAGGCGATGAAGGAGGGGGCTATAACCAGGATGTAAAATGAATAAATAAAAATTTAAAAAACAAAAACTTAAAAGAATTGTGTTGGGATTTTGATGGAGACTACACTGAGTCTGTAGATTGCTTTTTGTGGGGTGACCGTGTTTACTGTGTTATCCCTGCCAATCCATGAGCATGAGAGAAGATTCCATTTTCTGATATCTTCTTCAATTTCTTTCTTCAATAACTTGAAGTTTTTATCATATAGGTCTTTCACTTGGTTGGTCAGAGTTACCACAGATATATTACTTGTAGCTGTTATGTTGTTCCCCTCATTTCTTTCTCAGCCCATTTGTCATTTGTATATGGGAGGGATACTTGATTGCCCTTGCACAGAATTGCAGTACCCTCTTGGTGGAATTTTTTCTTCAGTAAGTGTGTGGTATACTTTCCTATATCTTCTGGTTCATGTTGGCTTCAAGTCTATTTTGTCAGATAATAAAACATCTATACAAGCTTATTTCTTAGGTCCATTTTTAAAAATATCTTTCTCGATTCTTTTACCCTGAGGTGCTATGATGTCTATCCTTGATGTTAAAATGTGTTTCTTGAATACAGCACAAAGATGAATCCTGTTTTTGTATTTGGTGGTGGGATGGTGGTGGTGGTGGTGGTGTGTTTCCTCTCTTTTGATTTTGATGAGCTGGGGCTATTTCCCTCTGTTTTCTTGGATGTAGCTAACCACTTTCAGTTGGAGTTTTTCTACTGGCACCTTCTTTAGAGGTGGGATTGTAGATAGATACTGCTTAAATTTGGTTTGATCATGGGATATATTATTTTCTCCATCTATGGTGATTGAAAATGTTGCTGGGTATAGTAGTCTGACATAGCATCTGTGGTCTGTTAAGGTCTGCAGTACATCTGTCTAGGGCCTTCTAGCTTTTAGAGTCTCCATTGAGAAGTCAGGGGCAATTCTGATAGGTCTGCCTTTATATGTTACTCGGTGTTTTTCCCTTGCACCTTTTAATATTTTTGTTTGTTCTGTACATTTAGTGTTTTGACTATTATGTGACAAGGTCCATTCATTTAGTGTTCTGTATGCATTTTGTATCTTGATAAGCATCTCATTCTTTGGGTTATGGAAATTTTCTCCTATTATTTTGTTGAAAACATTTCTGTGCCTTTGACCTGGGTTTCTTCTCCTTCCCCTAGTCCTATTGTTCTTAGAATTGGTCTTTCCATAGTGCTCCAAATTTTCTGGATGTTTCGTGCCAGAATTTTTTTTTAATTTAACGTCTACTTTGACTGATGTATATTTATTCTGTTGTGTCTTCAATTCTGATATTCTTTCTTCTATCTCTTGTAATCTGTTGGTGAAATTTGCTTCTGTACTTCCTGTTTGAGTGCCTATTTTTTTTTTTTTTGTTTACAGAGTCTCTGTCTGTTTTCTTTCTTTGTGTGTGTGTGTGTGTATGTGTGTGTGTGTGTGTGTGTGTGTGTGTGCTGGTATCTTAAAATATTTGAGCCTGGGAAATTTGTAATGAATGGAGATTATTTGGCTCATGGTTCTAGAAACCTGGATGTTTTAGACTGAAGCCATCATCTAGAAATGGCAGAACGTGGCATGACCAGAAAGCACATCTGAGAGCTAACAACCAACAAGTGACCTCACAACCATCAACCCTTTTATAACCTACCATAAGGGCACCAATTCATTTGTTAAGGCACAGCCCTCATGACCTGCACCTGCTTACTCCCAGGAGGCCCTATCTCTATATTACTGCAATGGAGAGCCAGCAACACACACACACACACACACACACACACACACACACTCATACACATACACTATACATATATATATATGACTTTTCTTTTAACAACATTTCTATGATAGTAAAAATTTATGAACTATCCATGGGATTACAAAAACAAGAATAAATAAATACAATGTAGAATAGACTTAAACTATTATAACATGACAATTTAAATAAATGAGCACTATACATGTTAGCATGGGCAAATCTCAAAAAATTAATTTATGGAGCAAGACATAAAGGATACATTAAGGATAAGGTTAATGTTATCTTTAAAACACTAGTCAGCAGATAGATAGATAGATAGATAGATAGATAGATAATTTATTATGTGATCTTGGAAAATTACTAAACTTGTTTGAGCTTCAGTTTTCACTCTCCTAAAACAGGAAGGACAATATCCTACATTATAGAGTGCTAAGTGATGTCTCTAGTATTTTATTTATTTTAAACCTCTGAGTGAGCTTGATGAATCTCAGCAGGGCATACACAGACGGGATGGATATGGGTACTCCTAGCACCTCACACTAATATCTATGACACTCTCCAATGTCACAGAAGACAGAACTAATTCCCAGAACTTCTACTTTCCTAAGTACTTCTGTGAAGACTTCATTTTCCCGTCTTACTTTCTAGGAATTTGAGAAACCATTCTGTCACTTTTGACTAATCAGTGAATATAGAATCATAACCCGTTATTTTGATGATAGTGTTCCAATTTAGTGGCAAGAATAAAATTTGGGTAAACCAAATAAAACATGACTCATAATAATAATCACAGAGATTGTGGTGTCATAGGTTTCTCTGTTATTAAAAGGCCAGGCTCTAAACTTTCTCTCTCCAGGCTAATCTGTGAGGACAGATGTTTAATTCACAGTGGTCTGGATCTCTCTGTTCAGACGAAAGCCTTAGGAAATGACAAGCAGACAGAGTTTTGCAACCAAAAGCCGAGACTATCTACAGGAAGTCTATAATGACCTGCTATCATGGCCATTCTTTAGTTAATAATAGCTAAAGCTTGGGAGACTGGAGAGATCTCCAGTCTCGACTTTAAAAGATGATCATGACATCAGGTGACTATAACCCCAGTGCAGGGAAGGCAGAGACAGGAGAATCGCTGGGACTTGCAAGCCTACCAGCCTAGCTAAATTGGTGAGTGCCAGGCTCCATGATAAATTCAATACCAAGAAATGGTATTTCTTCCTAAACCTCAAGAAATGCTAAGGAAGAGGGATGGAAAGCATAGACGAGCCAGTAGATGGAGTGAAGGACTATGGAGTGCCTTTCTCTAGACTAAATACAACTATCACAATCGGTAGTTAATTCACAACAACTCTACATACATGCTCTTGTGTGGTAACAAGACACAAGAGCAGCCTATCAACAATAATAAATCAAGAAAGAGTGGGGATCACAGGGCCCTGCCCTTTACCTCTGAACTATTGGTGACTGACAAATTCTAAAAGAGGGGGAACCCCTGTCTTTAGCTGTGGACACACTGTAGACCCCACCTGGTTGCAACAGATAGTTCCAAACCCATAGTGAAACAGACAAGCATGTTAATCCCATTGGGTCCCCAAAAGAAAAAAAAATAATAATAAAATAATGCACATGGACATGAGGGAGAGATTTGTGGTAAGGAATAGGGAGACAGGGAGGTAGGAATGATTGGTCAGTATGCATTTTATACTGGTACAAAATTGTCTAAAAACATTTTTTTTTAATTAAGAAAAATAAGGTGCATAGAACTGGAGAAAAATCACAACACCATCTTTTGGCCTCCACACATGCGTGTACACGCGTGCGCATGCACACACAACTATAAATATGCATGTATATACACACTCTAGACTCTGCCATTCTCTAGAATATATAGATGTATATCTATATACATATACATACAAAAGTTTTTCTTGGATGTGATGGGAATACTGACCTTTTCAAGGCCCATTAGGGAAATAAATTCACTTTTATGCTCTGATAAGCCACACTTACGCAGATACTAGGACCTGAACTGTATACTTCCATTACTGAGCCATTGACGAAACAGTTCCCATTCTTCTCAGGGCTGTAAGGAACCGGCCTGGTTTGTACTCTTAGACCTGAGGAAACATTGGCTTGGGTGTCAAGTGGGTCAGCCTTATGTGCCTTCTCTAGCCCTTTCCAAAGAACTACAGACATCCTGTCATTATTACATTCCCAGGGTAGATCCTGAAGCAAGGCAGAGAAACAGGGAAAGTTACGGAGGAGCTCAAAGGCCTTCCCACACAGTATCCCTTCCCACAGCAAGCGTCACTTCTCCTCCAGACGCCATGAATCATTTCCGCCGCTTCCCACCTGAGGGAGTGGAAGAGCCCTCACCAGCAGCTATAGGGAGTCAGCGTTTCTGCTTCCTTGCAATGAAAACAAATCATCTGGGTCCCTCCAAGGAAGTGTTTGTTTTCTCCTGGCCCGCATCTCAGCAGGTCCCAGCTCTCATCTTCCTCTAAGGAACAGCTTAGAGCTGAGCTTTCCTTGAGTACTTGAGTGTGCACTTCAGTCCACACCGTGGAAGTCTGAACCGTGGGCCTGTGTGCATCTGTATTTCCAGTTTTAGGGATGTGAATTAAGTCTTAGAGATGAAAGGTTCATAAGTAACATAATAGGTAGCAGAGCAAGGTTTGCATCTGGGGTTGTCTGATTCCAAACGTGAACGTTTAATGATGATCTTATATTATTTGGACCCTTCCATCCTATGAAACTTCTTCCTAATTAACAGAGTGGAAATTACATAGAGCAGAAACCCTCGTAAATGTTTAATTGGGCACGTGTGGAGAACTTAAAAGGAGACAATGCTATTTCAGAGGTCTCGACAAGGAGAGCTGAACGAGGTCAGGAGGGGCATAAAAGCCTTGCCCCCACTTTACTCTGAAGTGTCTCTCAGCTGTTTTTATAGGCATTGTTTCCTTATCAACCTGATTCTGTGTCACCGCTTGCTTTGTCCTAACACTGTAACAGTTGTCAGGCTGGATCTTCCAGGTGATGGGGTTCAAGTTTTCAGAGAAGTACTGAACTTCTGGTCTCCTGCCTATATTCAGAGGCATTGACCTGAACTGACATGTAAGAATGCCAAGGAAACTGATGTTAAGCTATGGATGAGTATTTTGTGTCCAGCTTACTGCAACATGGGCCACTCACATACAGCAACCGTATGTTGCTGTATGAAAACAAAATAAAGCATGAAAGATAAGCAACGGAAGTTAAAATATGAAGAGAAGAACCTTCAATGTGTTTATACTTGCTTCTCGTGGAATGCTGCCCTCTGTGCGTGGCAGGATTTGCCATCTTTATCAGAGCAGCTGTGACTCTCTGCGAGGGCCCCTCAGGATAGAGCCTGTTGGCACTTCCTCCCAGAAGGGAGAGGACAGGGAGGGTCATTAGACTCTCACCGGAGATTCCAGCCACACCCTCCTGCACTCCTCCTCCTGGCTGTCTGTAATCCTGCCCCGGTTGCTCATGGTCTTGGGAGATGATGGAAGATACAGAGTGTGGGAAGTTAGCTGAGGTGGGAACACCTGCTCCACATCCACAGGGAAGTCACCCTCTATGCTGAGGTGGGGCTTTTTGGTGATACAGGCACGGCTGTTTGGAGTCACTCATCCTCCTGTAAGTGAGCCAAATAAACTCGTTGGCTTAACAAGCCAGCCTTGCGTGCAGTCCTTACACTGGCCTTTCACTGGTGCCCTGTGGAGGGTGAACAGATGTTTATTCTCATTTTTGCAGGCAGTTTTCACACAGGATTGCTGGATTTCTTAAAACAGGTGTAGAATTCTAAGATAATATATACTCTACCCTTGTTACAAAACTGTCGGTGGTTATTTCTAGATTTTAGAGGCCAACTGATAAAAAGAGAATTTGAATTTTTTTTTTTTTTTTTTTTTTTTGACACACGCTCTCCCGAAGTATTGAGAGATTCAGAAGAAATGGAGACTGTGAAGCCAGGGCTCAGCAAGTCTGGGCATTTGTTATCTTTGTCCTAGGTGAGGAATTATCATCTTGTCAGAGACCAGGAAGACACCTCAATACCAAGGGGAGTCCTGCCAGAGACTGCTTGAGAACACAGTCGAACTGGCATCACTTTCTGTCCCTCCTGTCAATGTCTGGGCCAGGCATTGACTTGTCTGCCACAGAGCTGATTCAAACCCAAGGTCTTGGAGATCTTGAAAGGTCTTTGCAGCTCTGCGACTTGCTGCATTATTTTCTGCCAGGGAAATCCACGGGGTGAGCACATAGATCATCACCCCCCTAGGCACCAGAGTGCATAGACCGAGGATCGTATCTGCGGGAATATGCACACTCACCTGAATGGAATTTGATGACTGGCGTAGAACCGAAATATGAAGCGCTCCCTAGGAAAATTGCCTTGGCTCTCCCCCGACCAAGAGTTTAAGGACTTTCCGTTTCGGAATGCCATAGAGTGTGAATGACGAGGCACCAGGTTAAGGGAAACCAGTCTGCGCGGAGCTCCTGTCAGAGCTGCTCTCCAGGCGATGTAGAAAGTGGCGAGAAGTGTATAATGAAGCACGGGGACTGGGCCAGGCGTCACTATCCTACCTTCCTAGGCTGGTGATGCCCCTTTCCCTGTCCCAGCTTAGAAGCTGTCAAATCTAAAAACCACACTGACAAAGAAGCACTGGGGCAGACAGCGCGTGGGCCCCCGCCCTCCCACCCTGCTCAGTTGGTTCCTTCAAAGCAGCAGCTTTGTTCTTCCCACCTTCATGAAGGCAACAGGTACAGGCCTTCCCACCCCGCCCCAGCCTCTCCATGAACTCTGCCTTATGAACTACAATCTTCACTGCCTCCTTTCTCCTCCTTGCCCCGAAGCCTTTTTCTACATTTTATTGTCTGTGGTACCCAGTACCTTGTAAAAGTCTACATTTTGCCTGTGTGCTTATAACTAATGTTTTTCATTGCTTGAAGTTACACAAAAGCAAAGAAATGTGTTTGTTGACTGACAGATCTCTCATGTCTGGAACAATGCAGGACATACAGTTGAAATGATGTTAAAAGGATGGAAAGACAAGACAAATGAATGATCTAATGATTTACCAGTGAAATATGGGTTCTAATTGCTTAGCACTGCTCTTTACCTAGTCTAACTACTTGGGTCACTATTGCTTCCAGGGCCTGCTCTGGAATGTCAGAAAGAGAGTTGGGGCTGGAGAGATGGTTTGGTGGTTAAGGGCACTAGCTGCTCTTCCAGACAACCCAAGTTCAATCCCCAGCACCCACATGGTAGCTCACAACTGTCTGTAACAGTTCCAGGGATCTGACACCCTCACACAGACATACATACAGAAAAAACACCAATGTACATAAATTAAAAATAAATAATTTTTTTTTAAAAGAAAGAGAGAGTCAGCTAATTGGTTACTTCGCACAACATACCTTCTAAAGGACTGTTTCCTGGTCCTTTCATTTCTCTACTAACAGAAAATGAAAACATAAACTAACAGAAAAAGGAGATTATCTTTGAAAGCTATGGGCTTAGTTTAGGCTCCCGAGGCAAATTCTTGCACCAAAACCTTTTTACCCAAATCCTGAACCAAGCAAGATTGGTGGTTCATATCTGCTTGCTGCAAGTACCAAAAGATTTTTATATGATAATCTGTGGGAAATGAGCCCTAGGGCACATTCCTCCGGAACACACCTTCCTCTTTGGGTTGGGATTAGTGACGTAGAGTGCAAAGCTTAACCCTGATTGGGCAGAGATGTGCCAGTGTCCTTAGGACGCTCTCAGCATCTGACAGTCCTGTCTTAGCATGCTTTTCCTAGCAACCTGTCAATGGGTTTCAACTGCAGTTTCGTCTGTGGTAAGTGATAATGAGAAGTAATAAGATACCCACCTCCAACCAGTGGAAACATGAGTAGCCAGGAAACAGTCCTTTATAAAATATGTTGCTTTGAAGTAACCAACCAGTTGCCTAACTATGCCTTAGCTACAGCTATATAAAGAAACTATTTATGATATCCAGAATAGAGCTGAAGGTATATAAATGACATATAATCTCTGTGTATGTGTATAAATCTACATGCATATATGGAAACAGGAGCAAAGAAGGAGTGAAGGACATCATTAACTCAAGAGCTAAATGCAAACTAATATTCAATTATATCCATAGCTTTACTCCCTCCTCATGCCTAAGCCACAACCAGCACTTACAACAACTTGATTGTCCATGCTTTGAATGCTTTGTTTTCCTTTCAGCCTCTTTAATGATCACTGTATCTCTTTTATGACCACGCTTAATTCCTTCTTCACCTATTGTTTTATTTGGAGGAACTCATTTCTCTTACCTCACTCCCTTTGGAACTGCACCTATGCCCACATCCCATAACCTTAAACTCAAAAGTATTGCCTTGCTCTCCCTCTATCGTGACCGTGGCTTCCTAAGGCCTGTAATACTGTATTTACATCATTATAGATATCTTAGACACTTGGTTTTTCTATTCTAGTCCAATGCAAGATTAATCATTCTAAAACTGTTTCTCAGTGTTGAAAAGCTTTGGGAACTGGGGATATGGTTCAGTAGGTAAAGTGCTTGCCACTTAAGCATGAGGGCCTGGGTTCCCACCCACAGCACGTGCAAACTACTGTCCAATCGTGAGAGAAGGTGTGGCAGTGTGCAGCTGTAATCCCACCCTGAGGAGGCTGAGTCGGGAGATTCCTCAGGCCTGCCGGCTAGGCAGCCTAGCTACACTGTTGACCTCCAGGTTCAGAGAGTGATCCTTTTCCAGAAAGCAAGGTAGAGCAATCAGTGAGATGTCCCCTGACCTCCACACATGCACCATGACACACACATGCCTGCAAATGCATACTTGTACATACACATGCACACACACGTATGTGTTCCTCTGTGTGTGTGTACATATAATAACCATAAACACGTGTATACAATATAACACAGTTTTGGATATTCTTAAATTTTTTAAATGAAAATGTAATTATATCATCTACCCTTTCCTCCCTCCCTCTCCATTCTCCTTGCTCTTTCCCAAATTCATACCCTCTGATCCCTTTCTCTTTACTTGTACACACGTTGTTTTATTACCTGTGAGATAAAATCCAAAAATCTCAGCTTAACAAGCAAGACTTTTCAAATTCTAATTCCAGTCTCCCTTGCATTTTGGTAATTTGTTCCTTACATTTTGCCTTTTGAAATGTAAATTTGTTCTAGAATCTATAAACAGTTCAATATGGAGAACCCTCTCCTTGTGATATTTCCTTAATCTTCATCTATTCATTGTTTAGCACAATTAAAAAAAAAAAACTACCTTCTCATTATATCTACCCAAGTTGGCCTATTCTCCTGAATTATAGGTAACATATAAAATCCATCCATCAGCAGACAGGAATTTGGATAATGGTAGGTGTCAGAAACATGATTCAAACGATGAGGAATCTTGAAGAATCCAAGATACATTCAGTAGTGTAGAGAAAAGGGAAAATGAATGCTCCCAATGCTTAGATATAAACACAACACTGATCATACACAGGCTACCATGGAAACATGAGGAAAAGTAGAAAATCGATTTAAATTCAGAATGTGAAAGCTAGGAAAATTTTTGTGAGTAAAATGACAATATTTGTGTGTGTGTTTCTGAAATCAAAATTTAAATAAACCAGGGTTGAAACTTCATTTTAATTATTCTTCTATCTTTTTTAAATAAGTGGTGTACATAGAATACAATTTATTAAATAAATGAACAAAGTAATAAGTACATGGACAGGCTGGAATAAAGAAATTTTAAGTGACTTTCAAACTCTAAGACAATAAAAGTCACCTTTATGGAAATCATGAATATGTTATAAAAGCATTTTTAAGATGTAGAGGTTAAGGATTAAAAATCTTCATGAAAGATTTGAGAACATAAAACTTCTAGGACTTCTATTTGAAAGCAGCCGCCAAACAGGGATGGGATGTCTTCAGTACAAGGATGCAGAATTAAGAACAGAGGATGGACATCAGAAGAAGAAGAAAACAGGAAACAACCTAGGAACCTACCACAGAGGGCCTCTGAAAGCCTCTGCCCTTCAGACTATCAAAGCAGATGCTGAGCCGGATGGGCAACTGTTGGGCAGGTGAACGGAATTTTAGATAAGAACTGGGAAATAGTAAGAGCTGGAGAGGACAGGGTCTCCACAAGGAGAGCAACAGAACAAGAAAATTTGAACATAGGGAACTTCCCAGAGACTCATACTCCAACCAAGGACTATTCATGGAGATAACCTAGAACCCCTGCACAGATGTAGCCCAGGGCAGTTCAGAGTCCAATTGGGTTACATAGTAATGTGAAGAGGGACTGCCTCTGACATAATCTGATTGGCCTGCTCTTTGATCACCTCCCCCTGCGGGGGGAGCAGCCTTACCAGGCCATAGTAGAGGACAATGCAGCCACTTTTGATGTGAACTGATAGACTAAGTTCAGAAAGGAGAGGAGAACCTCCCCTATCAGTGGACTTGGGGAGTGGCATGCAAGCAGAGGGAGGAGGGAGGGTGGGATTGGGAGGGGAGGAGGGAGGGGCTTATGGGGGGATGCAGAATGAATAAAGTGTAATTGATGAAAAATTTAAAAAAATGGAAAAAAAAAAGAAAGAAAGAAAGAACAGAGGAGACAGGGAAAAGGGCCAGGGGCCTGGGAAAGAGTGATTGGCTGAGAAAGAAAAAAGAAGAAGATGATGAAAATTATGTCCTTTAATGTAACTAATTCAGCTCTCTATTTCCTTTTGAAAACAGGTAGGGTGATGTAAGAATTCAAAGTCATTTAGTATTTCCACTTAGGAGCAGACAAAGGTCTAGAGAATTACGCTAAAACAACACTGCAAGATAATTCACCAATATATTCAGAATATGGGATATTCTACCAGCAACTTAACTGTTTATGTCTCAAGGATAATTACCGTAAGAACACCACCCTACCATACCCTACAACCCACTTCCAAAGAGTGTGGGGTTATTCTAAGTAAATGGAAGTTGAATTAGAATCAGAAGTTCATTTAGAGCCAGTTTGGCAACTTGAATGCTGATTATATAGGTTAGGAACATGCTGTTGTTGGTTCAGATGTGTGCATGGTACCATGCAGGAGAATAATTTTTATAATATACCAGCAAAGTTAAGGGACAATAATAAAGGAAGAGCAAGTATAATGAAAAATTTACTTTCAACTGGATTGAGTGATAGGGTGAGGAATGAGAGAGAGAGAGAGAGAGAGAAAGAGAAAGAGGAGGGAGAGTATTTACACAACATAAACAATTTGGTAGTACTAATTTATTCTCCCACCTTTTGGTGTAGTTTTTTCTGGTTTTGATTTTTTATTTTCATAATTGAAAGAAGAGGTTAAAAGAGCAAAATTAATGAGGAAAAAGTTGTCAGTGTGTCAAACGAGTAACTAACCCACAGTTTTGTAAGAGAGCCAAAGTTCAAGCCTCGGGCAGTCCTTCTGGAACTAACGGAAATGATTGTTTTCCTAATGAGAAGCAACAAGCTCTATGAAATTTCAGAAATCGGAGCTGTGAGGCCTAAATCATGAAGATACACACCTCTCTATTCTGGCATATAGGAATGGTACATAGGATCTGCAAGCCTAGATGGCTAGGAGTGTGCACACACATGCGTGGACTCACACAGACTGTGCATGGCCTACATCTTGTAGATCATGTTTACTAATTAGACTTTTCAATATATCTGTGAAGAGTAATTATTCAAAAATTTAGAATGCCTGAGGAAAACTTAGGTAAGCAAGATAGAACAGTCAGCAATATTCTCTTTGACGGTTATCACGAAAGCTTAAGACTCTTGTTTTCGTGAAGGCTCGGCTCCCAGCACACACATGGCAGCTCACAACCATCTGTAACTCCAGTTCAAGGGGATCCAGCTCCCCTTGTGACCTTCATGGGAACCAGGCCCATACAGGTAAGATACTCAGACAGGGAAAAAAAAACAAAAACAGAACAGAACAGAACTCAAGAGGAATTAAAATTTAAATATACTTGACAGAAAGTGATGGATGCCAAACTTCCTTTTCTGGATTCTTTACTTTCCAGTGTTTTTGTTTTCTTATGAGAGCTGATGATGTGTGCTGATAAAGATGACCCCATCCTAGAAATAAGGAGCCATGATCGTGAATGTTCCATTGCTTCTGTTGGCTTCCAGAGTGTACCATTCCACCGTGCTCCTCCAACTATGCCTGAAACTGACTTTGCTGAAAACAAGTGTTAGGACCTCCAACCTACCCAGGTCATCCAGACTCAGGAGGGAGAGCCTGAGGTTCTGTATACCTATTCAGCCCTGGCCGTGATCAGTAACACCAAGAAATGTGCACCCCATTCAGAAACTCTCATGGAAATTCTCCTGGAGGATGCCCCAAATGTTACACATTGCTTTCACTTCTTGAGAGATTTGTACATTTGATACTTCCCCTGGGAGCTGGAATGTTAAAAAAAAAAAATAGTTTTGATGCTTACACACTAATCCAAACCAGAAAATCTAATTCTCTCCCATCAAGCTAACCCTCCTCCAATTGCTCATTTACTAGCAAGGCTGAGTCTTTGCATGGGCAGAAAAGTTAAATACATGAACTTTGGTGCTCAAGGATTTAGACTGATATTTTTACTATCAGGATTTTTTAGTCTTCTGATTATTTTGGCCCATAACTTTGCAATTAGTTGATAATTATGTTTGTTGCACATTGTAAATGACTCATTTTTGTAAAAAAAAAAAAAAAAAAGAAAAGAAAAGTCAATTCTATGGAGAGACAGTATGTCCAGCACAGCTATGATGCTGGTTGAGAGGGTTATTAGCCTGGCTTGCCATTTGTTTTTGATAGCTGGATTCTTAAGTTAAAATTTGAACATTGGGAAGACTTCCAAGAACTTCCCTGGAATAGGAAAAGGATATCAAATCCTTATGTTTCCAATGACATCCTTTGATGTCATAGTGGTTAACTAAGAACAATGAACACCATTTAGGTTCCTTCATTTCATCATGAATAAGCATGGTGAGGTTACCAGGGGGTTGTTCTCCAAAACAGAATGTTTTTGTAAATTTACCTCTTCCCTAGGCTTCTACCAGATCATGTTCACTACTCTTTTACAATTCAAAGAGTAGATCTTTACTTATTTTTTTAATACCTTCCTCTAATTTTCTTATTCTCCTCTCCTGCTTTCCAAGGGATACATTTCAAAATGTCCTCCCCTGTTCTCTTAACGATTTGTTTTTATTATGTGTCTGTATGTGGGTATATGCACATGAGTGTTCATACTCTTGGGGGACACCAATTCAGCGAGCCCACAAAGCTGGACTTGCAGGTGACTGCGAGCTGCCCAAGGTGGATGCTAGATGTTGAACTTGAGTCCTCAGCATAGCACACACTCTAGCCCCATTTTCCTGCTATTTTTAAAGTAGTGGTTTATTGTGTGTGTGTGTGTGTGTGTGTGTGTGTATGTGTGTGTGTCCATGTACATGTGTGCTAATATCCATAGAAGCCAGACATTGGAGGGGAAAGGTTGATATCAGGTATCATCCTCAATTCTTCCCCATTGCACATTTTGTGGACCTTGATAATTGGCTAGATTGGCTAGCCATGAAACCTAGGGGTCCTTTAGCTCTGCCTCCTTGGTGTTGGGATTACACACATGCAATGCCTGGATTTTACGTGGCTACTGAAGATCCAGACTTGGGCAACTACATTACCCACTGAGCCATCTCCATAGTTCCCCCCCCTTTTTTTTAAAGATCTATACTTACATATTCATATATCTCTATTGATTGCTTACTGTATCAATGCTTTTTATCTTATTAAAATACTCATTTTTGCCTTAATATTCATCTTGTCTAAGTTTTGGTGCTGAATTAGCAATTGACATTTTCCCTTTTCTCTAGTTGACATTTTTAATAAAATAAACACCAGCAAGATGTTGGATCACTCTTGTTTTCTCATCTCTCATACAAGTTCTTAGATGCCTTCCTTTTGTTTGGAAACCTCTCCAATAGTCAATGAAATAGATTTATGAGACAAGCTTGAAGTTCTATCTAAGGATATGTTTATTAACTTATTTTTAAAAGAAAATGTAATTTAATGCAAATTGTTTCAATCAAAGTTATTTTCATCCAACATCCACATTTAGTTATTCTTTATTTTCTCTCTTATTTATTAATATAGACACACATACCCCCCCATAAAACACGTACACACACACACAAACACACACACACACACACAGGAGACAACTTGTGAAAGTTTGTTCTATCCTGCTACCATGTGAATCTCAGAGATCAAACTCAAGTCATCAGACTTGGCAGCAAGTCTGAGCCTGTTCAGCAACCTGCTGAGCCATCTTGTTGGCCTCCCTCAATATTTGAAAAACAGAATCCCCCTCCCCCCTTTTTTTTCCAACCACTATTGCTGCTTGAAAAGTTGTCTTAGCTTAGGTAACCCATTGTTTTCCCTTCAAGTGGGATGTGATTAGGGACCCCAGTTCCTCAGCAGTTCCCATGTCCTTAGCCACTTTGGTTCATTTGCACAGGAATCTGTCCACACACCTTTCGGTATGTGAAGGTTCTTAGCTTGTCTGGACAAGCTCAGTCAAGAGCTTGGGCAGGGCTTGTTATCAGGTGCCAGGAAGCAGCATAATCTTCACAGCTAACCCACTGCAGCAAGGCTAGCACGCACACACTGATGGCGACTAACATAGCCAAGAACAACACCTCAATTCTACTTTCAGCTCTCTCCTCAAGCCACTCTCAAACCAGACTGTGTAGAAGCTCAAGAGACACAATGGACTTTGAGAACTTTCTCATATAAATTGTAGGCAGAAAAAGACTCTAGTGAGGGAACTTTACAAAGCGATACAGGAGTGCATCTGAGAGAGAGTGCTCCTAGGAACAGCACTGAGTTCTTCAGCCGTGGAAGAGAGGTACGAACTCACTGGGACGAATTAGGGGCCAGAGAAAGACGAATTGGAATTGGTGAGATAATGACTGACCTGGGACTTGAGTCATGAACAGGAGTTAAATAGGCAAAGAGGGAGAAAGCATGCCAGAGAATCTGTCTGGAAATATAATGAGAGTGTTCAGACAGATGGACAGACAGACAGGCAAGACTACAGAAAGTTACTGTAGTCAGAAGCACATACTTCATGTGATGCACACACAGAGAAGCTGGTCAGGGCCAGAATGTGTGAAGCCTCCTAAT
This sequence comes from Meriones unguiculatus, assembly GCF_030254825.1. Lineage (NCBI taxonomy): Eukaryota > Metazoa > Chordata > Mammalia > Rodentia > Muridae > Meriones > Meriones unguiculatus. The sequence continues at coordinate 82,809,674 of NC_083359.1, read as the reverse complement.
CCATGTTAGGGATTTTAATCTTTAGCCTGTAGGCATGGGAAAGTAATCAAGAGTATAGAGATGGTCACTGTCGGATGTGAACATTTTTCATGTGGCTGTTTTATGGAGGCTGTCATTGTGGGAAAGAATGTTCACTGGCAGCATCCATGTAACATTTCCAAGAACTGGGAAGACACGTTGATCATGTGTTTGGGTGGAAACTGAAATCTCTAACACGCTTGTCTGCTGCTTGCACATACTTACAGCCTGCCTACACGAGCACAAGGAACGTCTCCCGTCCTTAGGTTGTAAAAGTGAGGATTTACAATGGCGACATCTAGACTGGATCACTAAATTGAACTGCAGGGAAAACTCTGAGAAACACTTCAAGAACGGCTTCCTGTTTGTTAGGAGCCTCCCACAGAGGGCCTCTGAAAGGCTCTGCCCTGCAGACTATCAGAGCAGATGTTGAGACTTATGGCCAAACTTTGGGCAGAGTGCAGGGAATCTTATGAAAGAAGGGGGAAATAGTAAGATCTGGAGAGGACAGAAGCCCCACAAGGAGAGCAACAGAACCACAAAATTTGAACATAGGGGTCCTTCCTGAGACTCATACTCCAACCAAGTACCATACATGGAGATAACCTAGAACCCCTGCACAGATGTAGCCCATGGCAGTTCAGTGTCCATGTGGGTTCCATTGTAATGGGAACAGGGACTGCCTCTGACATGAACTGATTGGCCTGCTCTTTGATCACCTCCCCCTGAGGGAAAAGCAGCCTTAACAGGCCACAGAGGAAGACAATGCAACCACTCCTGATGAGACCTAACAGACTAAGATCAGAAGGAAGAAAAAGAAACCCTCCCCTACCAGTGGACTTGGGGAGGGGCATGAGTGGAGAAGGGGGAAGAAGGGAAGGATTGGGACGGGAGGCGGGAGTGAACTAGAGGGGGGCTACAAAGTGAATAAAGTGTAATTTAAAAAAAAAGAATGACTTCCTATGGCAAATCTCTGCAGGGCTAAAGGCGCTGTTCTGACAACTCCCTGTAGCCATGTTGCTCTAACTGTACTATGTGTGGAAATCAGCTGGAGGCTTCGTTAAAATACAAGTCTCTGGAGTTTCTGATTAAGCAGATATATGTGGAACAAAATAATCCTTTTTGAAGGATTTATTTTATGTGTGTGCTGTACATGTCTGCATGAGTGGATGCCCACATGTGTGTGCAGGTACTTATAAACATCAGAAGTGAGTGCCTGATGCCTTGTCACTGGAGTCACAGGCATTTGTGGGCCATCTGGCAGGGGTGCCTGGGATCAAACCCCAGCAGCAAGTGTTCCAACTGCTGAGTAATCTCTCTAGGTCTTTGTTTATCATTTAATAAATTCCTAGGTGATGGTTATGTTGCTTGCCTAAAACCACTGCCACTCGCATAGCATTGATCCTAGCCATGGTTGGCCATTAAAGCTAGTACCGCCAGAGATGATGTCTCCAGACCATGAACTCAGAATAGCCCACATGGCCCTAATGTGCACACTACAAACAAACACTGGTTTGGTATCTTAGGCATTTATTCTTAAGCCTTGTCTCCCCTCCTCCTGACCACCCCCACCAAATGCTAACTGCCAATTAAGGCTAAATACATTTGCAGCTTTTCAACAGAAATAATTTTGACCTGAATATTTTTTTCATAAGAAATCATCTGAGTTTCCCTTTAAAAGGCTTTGTGAATAATATGCACTGACTTTTTAATCTCCATATTTAATGACAATGTGTGCTGTGTAAAAAACGTCTTCCCAGCCTCTAAAATCCATCAGCTTTGTTTCTATGTTGTGGAACAGGTCAAATGCTTTATACGATTTAAATTGGCCTTATTATTATTGACTCTCCTTCTCTTCCTTTTCCTCTTCCTCTATCTCCTTTCCATCTTCTCTTTCTCCTCCTTCTTTTATTTGGTGCTGTGAATCAAACTCAAAGATTCAAACATGCTAGTAAATACTCTAGCACTGAGCTACATACTCAGCCCATCTCAACACTTTCTAGGCTTAGAATAAACATCTTGAAGTTTCTTTTTCCTAATTTACTATCAGCTGTGGGTTTTTTTAAAAGCATTTTTATTGAAAATTGTTTTTTTTAATACAATATATCCTGATTATGGTTTCTTCTCCTTCTATTCCTCTTCCTCCCTCCCTGCTTCCCCACCCATCTAGATCCATCCCCTTTCTCATTAGAAAATAAACAGGCTTGGATCATCTTTCTCTGTGGCCTGGCAAGGCTGCATCATCAGGGGCCAGTGATCAGAGAGGAGTCAATGATTTCATGATAGAGGCAGCCCCTGCTCCCTGATGAGACTTAACAAGCTATGGGCAGATGGCAATAGTGGAGAACTCCCCCTTTCAGTGGGAAGAGGGAGGGAGGGTGGAACTATGGGAGTTGAGGGAGGGGCTTCAATCGGGATATATAATATAATAAAAAAATTGTGAAGAAAAAAATTTAAAAAATAAACAGGCACATCAGAGATAATAATATAATATAATATAATATAATATAATATAATATAATATAATATAATATAAAAAACACATCAGAGTAACACAAAACAAACAGAAGGAAAATAACTCAAGAAAAGGCACAAGAAATTAATATAGATGCAGAGACTCATTGAGAGCCATATTTTTAAAGTTAAGCCTCTTAGGAGGTAAACAATAGTAGCCTCATAATCTCAATAATGATGAAACCTCAGTTAAGTAACTTTTTTGAATTTATTATTATTGTTGTTGTTGTTGATGATGATACAGGGTTTCTCTGTGTAGTCCTGGCTATCTACTCTGTAGACCAGGCTGGCATCAAACTGAGAGATCTGGCTGCCTCCACCTCCCAAGTGCTGAGATTAAAGGCATGTGCCAACATTGCTCTGCTGAAATCTTATTTTTTAATTAAAAATTTTCATGCAATATAGTTTGATCATACTCTTTCTACTCCCTCAGTTCTTGCCAGATCCACCCCACCTCCCTCTCTACCCAACTTCATTTTCTCTCTTTCTCTGGCAAAAAGGAAAAAAAAAAAAACAGAAACAATAAAAGGACAAAATACAACAAAACAAAAAGCAAAATAGATAACCTAAAACTTTAAAAATCAATAGATGAAACACACACACACACCACAAAAAAATAAAAAATAACCATGGAGTATATTTTGTGTTGGCCAACTATTACTGGGCATGAGGCCAGCCCTGAAGTGTGGTTGATATATTCAGTGACATTCTATTAGAGAAAACTGATTTCTCTTTACCCAGGAGATAGCAATTACAAATCTAATAGATTCTTGGTTAGGGGTGTTCATTTCCCCTTCTAAGTGTTGTGATTTTGTCTGGTTTGACTCTGTACAGATTTTGTCACAGTTTCTGTAAGTTGATATGTGTATCAGTTCCACTGTGTCTGGAAAACAATTTCCTTGGAGTTAGACACCACCTCTGGCTCTTACGCCCTCCATCCCTCCTCTTCCTCATAGACCCTTGTGCCCTGAGAGGAAGAGTTTGATAAGTACATGCTATTTAGGGCTAAGTGTTCCAAACTGTCTTAACTCTCTGCATGTGTCCAATAGGGAATAATTTTGTTAATTACCAACTACTGAAAGAAAAGGCTTCTCTGATGAAGATTGAGAAAGCTCTGCTCTGCTCTATGAGTATAGAAATATGTCATTGGATAGCTGTTTCTTTACCAGAATAATAGTAGTAGATTTTCCCCTAGACCCACGATCTATTTAGTTTTAGGTTCTTGGCCACTTTATCAGTGCCATATATAGGTTCTATTTTATGGAGTGGGCCTTAGATCCAACTAAAAATTAGCTGTTTATTTCCAAAATGTTTTTTGCTACTATCCCATAGAATTCAACCAGTAAGACAGGGTCTCTCTGACTCTTTCTCTTTCTCTCCCAGCCTAATCTCTTCCATCAAAACCAGCAGGCCCCACATTCCATCTCTACTTTCTATGAATTTATAGAATTCATGGAAGAGAAGACTCCCCTACCTGTAAGACCTAAGACAGAAAAAAAAAAAAGAGGGAAATTCACTCTGGTCTAGCTGCCACCTTTTCCCAGTGGCCATCTTTCCATCTGTATTGCTGTTGCTAAATTGCCATTTAAAGAAAATTCATGGAGCTAAAGATATGGTGTTTGGCAAGACAAAGTAGAGCTAGAAAAGTTGGCTTGGCTTCAAAAGAGATAGGGCCTGGGTTATGCTACATTAGCTACTTCTGAATGAGCATAAGGGAAAGGCTCTTCACTGGAGCAAGATGAAGTGTAGCCTTAGCACTAATTGGATGGGTAGGTGATTTTGGTATCTGGCACTATTTTGAGTCATTTTTTTGTTTATTAAGTTCAAGCTGGTTTGTCTAAAATATTTAAAAGATAATCAAACTTAAGATATTTTGGATTCTTTTCATGGCACAGAAACTCCATATTGAAATAAGCAAAAATTTCCTGGGATACCTCCCCTTCCCACTCTATATCCCTTCTGAAGACACACTTTCTCATTCCATAGATAGTGTTTCATTGCTTAAAATGTCAAAGAGGACCTGGTCATTTTTGCCCATCTCTGTATGGAACATGTTTCAGATTTTTTAATCCTCAGTACAGGGCTCTGTTGGATAAAGTTGAAGTCTTGTATCTCTGGATAGCCATTTGTTTGCACTTGGGCAATGATAGTGGACTCCCTTTTCTCAGCTGGGTTCTAAAAGTCTCCCCTGATCTGGGGGACCCAAGATTTTGTAAGGAGCATCACATAGACCCCAGGACAGATCATAGGCAGGACTCTTTCTAGATAAGGAAACCAGCCCAGCAAGGATCTGGGAATTCCTAGAAATACCCCACCCTGCTATGGATCTTAGTCTTCAGCAGTGACCTTATGTTGTACTTGGAGATTCTCCCAACCATAGGATAATTAAGTATTGTGTTTTCCTTCTTATGATAAGACCAAGCTACTGCATGGAAAATAAGGCATGGTACCACTACATGCAAATCAATTATCCCTGGCCCCCTGACTCCAGTGACTCAAACCCATTCACCCTTAAAATCCCTCCCAATGCTCAAGGTTTACAAATCCCTGATTTCAATAAACATGCTGGCTGTTTGCATGCTACTTGATACCATCAGCCTTCCACCGTGGCTGCCTGACATTCATCATTTATCCACTTCCGGACCTCTACTCACCAGGCCTGCTCACACTCCGGCCTGTAGGCCTGGGCTTCCCCAGGCCTGTGTCTCAGCTGTAAGCCCACCAGACATGGGCTTTTGCCTAAATGTTTGCCATGCTCAGCACAGTAGTTTAACCAAGAGTTGTAACACTTTGTTATCATCCTAGGCTTCAGAACGCCTGAGTTTCCACTGTCACCAGCTATCTCATTCTAAAAGATCTAAACTGTAACACTCTGTGGAAAACCTTTCCCACACCCAGTCCTAGTGCACATGAGCCTTGTCCTAAAACACTCTAGCCAATCCTGAGAGAAATGGAACCCCAATCCAGGGTTTCTTAGTTCTCTGTCTAAAATCTGAGTTCCAGGTCTCTTCAGAAATCCACATCCCTGCAGAACAGAAAACATGTATATACTTAGGTTCACTCTCTTCTTTTTGTTGTTGTTGTTGTTGACTGCTGTATTATCATAGTTAAAGGTCAATAAAAATAAATATGTAGGCACTGAGAAAAGTGATGCCACATGCCCAGACATCCATAAGAAAACAACATGACTTGCAGATGATTCCTGGCGGAATCACGTGATTCCTCACACTAACATTTTATGTGCTTAGGATTTCATTCTAATATTGGAGGCAGACAGGAAAGTGTTATTCAAATGCTACTTTCAAAATCATTTACAGCTGTATGGCCTGCTTAAACACATTGGGAGGATCTAAAGTGTGAGCTCTTCAGCACTACCCTTAAGATTCAAACAATGCTAGTCCTTAGGAGAGGCTCCCTCATCTCTCTCCCAGTCACTATCCCCCAAAGAGAAAATATCTATTTCCTACACTACTGTCATCATAGATTTTTGAATACTATATTAATAAAGGCATACAGCACAGATTCTTTTGTGTCTACATTTTCATTTGCAATACTGTTTTTATGAGGTATATCTATGTCATTGAGCATATCAGTAGCACTTTCTTTTAAATTTCTGTCTTCTGTTGTGCAAATATACCTCAGTTCATTAGTCTTTTGTACTATGAGTATATACATGTATTATTTCCAGCTTGGGATCAACTATGAATAGAGATTTTCAGAACCCTCTTGTCTATGTTCGCTTGTACACAGTAAGCACTCCTGTTAGCTACAAAGCAGCAATAGAATCATTTGAGTGTGAAGCTGTGCTGAATTTTAGAAGATACTATTGTTTTATATGTAATTTTACTTATTTTCAAAGCCACCACTAACATAGTGTAAATCAGCAAACCCTTGTCAACTCTTCACTGAGTATTGTTTTGTTGACTCTGACATGGTAGCACGCACTGATACCTCATGATTGTCTTAACTGCAATTTCAGCCAATGATGTTAAACTCTTCCCACATGTTTAGATACTGAACTTTTCCCACATGCTTTGCTGTTATTTCCTGAATCACTCCTGTCAGGCTTTTCCATCCAACACACTAATAAAACCACACTGGTCCAGTAACAAATGCCCTTCATGATGGTAAATCAGTTCTCAGTTCTTGTTCCCTTGACCTCCAAAACCACATACTTCTTGTTTTGCTCCTACCTCAGTGGCCCTTCTTCCTCAATATGTTTTGCCAGTCCTTTCTTATACCTCAGCATTTTGACATATAGTGATTTATTCGACTCTACTCTTTGGTTCCAACATCTTTGTTCCTTTTTCTCTTTTTTCAATCTAGGTCTCTCTATGAAGCCCTGACTGTCCTGGAACTTGTTTTATAGACCAGGCTCTGAAACTCAATCTGTAGACCAGGCTAGCCTCGAACTCACAAAGATCCACTTGCCTGTGCCTCCTCACAGGCTGTGCACCACCTCACCTGGCTTTCATTCCATTTTTTCTTGTACTTTTCTCTTTATACCTGTTAGGGCTGTAGTTGGTAACATAGAATTTGTTGTTTTGTTTTTTACCCTTGTTACTATGTGGGATGTAAACTCCATGATGGCAGAGGTTGTTGTCTATTTTAATCCTTGATGTATTCTCTATACTAGAATAGTCTCTGACCCATAAACATTTAGACAAAAACGAAGTGGTCAATAGAATGAATGAAATAATGGGGGGGGTGGCAAGAGGTTCTAGAAAGACATATTCTACCAAAATTGTTAATTTTACTAACAGAGATAGTCTTTGGTCCTGAGCACTGTCTATTTTATATGACTTACAAGAGTTCAGATTACAAAGACTGTTTCCTTTGAGTTTAGAAATAGCACATCATGATAATGGCAATTGCCAAACTGACAGAATCTGGAATACGTGGCAGACAGGACTCAGAACACACCTATGGGGTTATCTCAACTGTTTAAATCGAGGTGGGAGGACTTGCCCACTGTGGGTGGTACCAATCCCCTGGCTAGGAGCCTCGACTGTGTAAAAGGAGAAAGGGGGCTGAGCAGTATTTATTAAGTTCTCTCTGCTTCCTGATTGTGAATGCATGAGATATCATGCGTCCAGTTTCTACTACCTTGACTTCCCCTCCATGACAGATTGCACCCTCAAACTGTGATCCAGAACAAACATTTTTCCCCTCAAGTTGATATGGACTATTTTATCAGAACAATGGTAAAATAACTATACCATATAGATATGAATGAAAAAGAATTGAGTCAGAAAAAAAATCTGGCTTTTCTTGTGGCAAGTATTAAGAGAAGCTCAAAAGAAAGCACCAGAAATAACTTCATAATCCATTTACACTGAGAACAGGTGTAGCTGAGCAAGCTGACATCACATTACTTTTTTAGGTTCTACCAGCAGAGTCCAAGAAATACAACTGCTGTTGGATGTCAGCTGGGATGTATCAAAAACCAGCAACCAATCTGGCCTAAAGGCAGATTGTAAAATGAAAGTGGCTGTTGAGCTAGGCTGCTATGTCTGTGATCAATGAAATTGAAAGTTAGTGTAAGGATAGGCTAACACGAACAAATTTGGTAGTGGTTTTTTTGTTTTGTTTTGTTTTGTTTTTCAGAAAACAGTAAGAAAAGAATGGAAGAAAGAAGGGAGGGAAGGGAGAAGGAAGAAGGAAGAAAGGGCAGCAAAGCAAAGAACTCTTGCTTTATTCTGGGACACACCAATGAAGTAGAGGTTAGGTGGAAGATACAGATTCAAATCAGGTCAAGAACAAGAGAACACATGTACAAAATGTCCAGTTGCATTCAGTACACATTAGGGGCTCCAGGTTCCTGGAAGAAAGAGCTATTGCTGGCATTCCAAAAGACACTGCAGTGTATACTACTTTGGCTAGATACCACACCACTTCGAAGAGTTCCAAAGTCTTCCTGGAGACCTAATTCTGGAAAGACTGAGAACAAAAAGAAGAGATGTTAGATGTGGAAGGCTTCCTTCTCAGAGTTGGAGGAGACTCCAAAATAAGCTGAGTTTACCACCAAGATTCCTGGATATAGGGTGTGGTGGTTTGAATAAGAATGGGCCCCATAAGTTCACATATTTGAATTCTAGTCACCAGGGAGTGGCACTACTTGAAAAGGTTTAGGAGATTTGAGTCTCTTCCCTTCTCATCTTTTCTCTTCTCTTCTTTCCTTTTCTCTTTTCTTCTTCTTCATCTTCTTGCCCCTTCTCTCTTTCTCTTTCTTTTTCTCTCTCTGTTGCTGCTACTGCTGCTGCTGCTTTTGTATCCAGATATAGAACTCTCAGCTACTTCTCCTGCACCAGGTCTTCCTGCCTGCTGCCATGTTCCCCACCATAATGATGATGAACTAAACTTCTGAAACTGTAAGCAAGCTTCAGTTAAATGCTTTCTTGTATAAGAGTTGCTATGAGTAAGATGTCTCTTCACAGCAGTAGAACAGTGACTAAAAGAATAGGGTAATTTTTTTTAAGTAAATAAATGTTAGTTGCCCCAACTCTCTCACTTTAGAGTTTCAAATGGATTATTTTCCCAACATATGAATGTTTCTGTTCTTGAGTTATTGGCTGTTCTTTGGCTTGTATGATGTATTGTTTTGATTCTTCCTCCTAGACTATAATTACAAGGAGCATGGAGACTATGGTTTACCAGTAAGTCTTCCATCTCCACCTAGTTCAGTACCTGGAGACATGAATGATTTAGGTTTTCATGTTTGTTCAGTAGGGTTTTGTTTTTGTTTTGAGACAGGGTCTTATTATATATCTCTGCCTGGCCTGGAACTCACTATGTAAACCAGGCTAGCCTCAAACTGAGGGATTGTCCTGTTTCTGCCTTCCTGATACTGAGATTAAAGGTGTCCACGATCATGCCCAAAGTACTATTTTCTGAATTAAGTGGAATTTCCCTCAGCTGTGTGAAAAATCAGTGTCCTTAGGACATTTTGAAACTATCTTCTGGTGAAATTTCTTTCCTAACACAGTGACACAACTGGACTGTCTTAATTACTTTTCTATTGCTATGATAAAACACTATGAACAAATTAATTTGGAAAACATTAATTTGGTGGTTATGGTTTCGGGGAGTTTGAGTCCATTGTGGTAGAACAAAGGATGGTGACAGGAACATCTGAGAGCTTACCTCTTAATTCGTGAGTTGGAGAGAAAGAGAACACAGTGGGAATGGAAGAATTGGTAATTGGAAGAGGGACTGCCTCTGACATAATCTGATTGGCCTGCTCTTTGATCACCTCCCCCTGTGGGGGGAGCAGCCTTACCAGGCCTCAGAAGATGACAATGCAGCCACTCCTGATGAGATCTGATAGACTAAGATCAGAAGGAAGGAGAGGAGGACCTCCCCTATCAGTGGAGTTGGGGAGGGGCATACATGAAGAAGGGAGAGGGGAGTGGGATCGGGAGGGGAGGAAAGAGGGGCTTGTGGGGGGATACAAAATGAATAAAGTGTAATTAATAAAATAAAAATTAAAAAATTAACCATCACAATATTGATTCTTTTAGTTTATTCAAGTTAATACTTTTTATTTTACACACAGTATCCTTTTTAAAAGGATACCTCTTCAACTCCTGTACTCCAGATTTATAAATCTCAAAACCCACCCCAAATGACATAATTACTCTGGCAAAGCTATACCTCATAATCCTTTCTAAATACATTCACCAGTTGGGGATCAAGTTTTCAACTATATAAGCCTATGAGAACGATTCTCATTCAAACTCCCACATGGACCAAACTGGTTTGTCTTTAGTGCCTCGGTAACTAGCCATCACCCTTTTATTATTATTATTAATTACACTTTATTCACTTTGTATCCCCCCCACAAGCCCCTCCCTCCTCCCCTCCTGACTCCACCCTCCCTACCCCTTCTTCATGCATGCACCTCCCCAAGTCCACTGATAGGAGAGGTCCTCCTCTCCTTCCTTCTGATCTTAGTGTATCAGATCTCATCAAGAGTGGCTGCATTGTCATCTTCTGTGGCCTGGTAAGGCTCCTTCCCCCCTCAGGGGGAGGTGATCAAAGAGCAGGCCAATCAGATTATGTCAGAGGCAGTTTCTCTTCCCATTACTATGTAACCCACTTGGACACTAAACTGCCATAGCCATCACCCTTTTGCTGACCTTAAAATATTCATCACACTCTCTTAGGAGTTTTGTGTTTTCCAAGGATTAGTGGAGTAATATATTTGGGTTGATTGACAGTTGATAACTGAGCTTATAAGTGTTTACTTAGTAAACATAGCAAGAACATGCCTCATAAACCACATATTCCTTTCAGCTGTCATAAAAACACTGTTTTGAAGAAAACTATCTGTTCTTCTCCCAAAACCTACCAATTATTGATGACTCTTCAGCTAGGAGTGGGACTTCTGTGCCCACTTTCTCCTTCCATGTTGGTGTTTGTCTGATTTGATCTTCTCCACTCTGGCACAATTTCTGTAAGTTCATATGTGCAACTTCCCTAATGTGTCTGAAAAAAATGTTTCATTGTAGTCATCTACCATCTCTGGCTCCTAAGGGTGGCCTTTCTTAGGCCAAACACACTCCAGTGGATGAGCACAAACCCAAGAGTATATAGGAAACACAAATTGGACTCCATGGATTTAAAAAAAAATGATGATACAAATTAGGGTGGATCTGGGAGGAGCTGGGAGGGAGTACAGGATAAAAATACAATGTTTGTAATTCTCAAAGAAGTAATAAAATATTTCTTAAATATTCTGCTTTAAAGATAAATAAACTGGAGGGTGCATTCTAGTGTTCACCAGTCATTTACTACATTTGGTTTAAATTATTCAATTCGTTTCAGTCACTGTTGTATCCGCTATCAACTGCTAAGCCATGAAGTAGAACTGGAAGTCTCACTTCCCCCACCATTTCTTACACATGAATCAGTGGTGCTGCCCAGTTCATCGCCTGCCAAGAGAAGAAAGCATTAGGCAGGAACCTAGAATGTGGTTGCACTATTGTCGCCTCCAACATAATTACCAGCATGTGTGACACAGCACCACTGGCTATGGCTTCCTTTCTTCCCAGCAGACACATTTTTCTCTTCTTGCACTTGTATTTCATCAGCAGTATTTGATAATATAGGAATAGACAAGACAAGGAAGTAGAAAGAAAGCTTAAACTATTAAGAAAATCCCCTAAGACCAAAGAATTTCACTTTTCTTAAAAATGAAGACCCAGAAGAAAACAATATGAAATGAACTTGCTCTACTTTGACAGTTTTTCCTTACATAGGCTTCCTGAAACTTTTAAAAAGGATACTGTGTGTAAAATAAAAAGTATTAACTTGAATAAACTAAAAGAATCAATATTGTGATGGTTAATTTTTTAATTTTTATTTTATTAATTACACTTTATTCATTTTGTATCCCCCCACAAGCCCCTCTTTCCTCCCCTCCCGATCCCACTCCCCTCTCCCTTCTTCATGTATGCCCCTCCCCAACTCCACTGATAGGGGAGGTCCTCCTCTCCTTCCTTCTGATCTTAGTCTATCAGATCTCATCAGGAGTGGCTGCATTGTCATCTTCTGAGGCCTGGTAAGGCTGCTCCCCCCACAGGGGGAGGTGATCAAAGAGCAGGCCAATCAGATTATGTCAGAGGCAGTCCCTCTTCCAATTACCATGTAACCCACTTGAACATTGAACTGCCATGGGCTACATCTGTGCAGGGGTTCTAGGTTATCTCCATGCATGGTGCTTGGTTGGAGTATGAGTCACTGGGAAGACCCCTGTGTTCAAATTTCTGGTTCTGTTGCTTTCCTTGTGTAGTTTCTGACCTCTACAGATCTTACTATTTCCCACTTCTTATATAAGATTCCATGCACACTCCCCAACAGTTGGCCATAAGTCTCAGCATCTGCTTTGATAGTCTGCAGGGCAGAGCCTTTTAGAGGCCCTCTGTGGCAGGTTCCCAGCCTGTTTCCTGTTTTCTTCCTCCTTTGATGTCCTTCCTCTTTACCTTTCAAGATAGTGATTGAGAATTTTACTCAGGGTCCTTTCGTTTAATCAGTTTCTTTAGAACAGATTTTAGTACAGATTTTCGTAGGTTCATCCTATATTACATGTCTATATGAGTGAGTATATACCATGTGTGTCTTTCTTCTTCTAGGACAGCTCACTCAGGATGATCCTTTCCAGGTCCCACAATTTACCTGCAAATTTCATGATTTCCTTATTTTTTCATTGCTGAGTAATACTCCATTGTGTAGATGTACCACAATTTCTGCATCCATTCTTCAGTTGAGAGGCATCTGGGCTGTTTCCAGCTTCTGGCTATTACAAATAAAGCTGATACAAGCATTGTTGAGCAAATGTCCTTTTTGTGTACTTGAGCCTCTTTTGGATATATGCCTAGGAATGTTATGGCTGGATCTTGAGGAAGCACTATTCCTAGTTGTCTGAGAAAGTGCCAGATTGATTTCCAGAGTGGTTGTACAAGTTTACATTCCCACCAGCAGTGGAGGAGGGTTCCCCTTTCTCCACAACCTCTCCAGCATGTGTTGTCACTTGAGTTTTTCATCTTGGCCATTCTGATGGGTGTAAGGTAAAATCTCAGGGTCGTTTTGATTTACATTTCCCTAATGGCTAATGAGGTTGAGCATTTCTTTAAGTGTTTCTCTGCCATTTGATATTCCTCTACAGAGAGTTCTCTGTTTAGCTCTGTTCCCCATTTTTTAATTGGATTACCTGGTTTACTGCTTTTCAGCCTCTTTAGTTCTTTATATATGCTGGATATTAGACCTCTGTCAGATAAAGGGATGGTGAAGATTCTTTCCCAATCTGTAGGCAGTTGTTTTGTTTTGATGACGGTGTCCTTTGCTTTACAGAAGCTTTTCAGTTTCATGAGGTCCCATTTATTGATTGTTGCTCTTAGAGCCTGTGCTCTTGGTGTTCTGTTCAGAAAGTTGTCTCCTGTACCAATGAGTTCTAGGGTCTTCCCCACTTTTTCTTCTAATCAATTTAATGTGTTGGGTTTTATTTTGAGGTCTTTGATCCACTTGGACTTTAGTTTTGTGCAGGGTGATAAGTATGGATCTATTTGCATTTTTCTACATGTAGACACCCAGTTGGACCAGCACCATTTGTTGAAGATGCTGTCTTTTATCCATTGTATGGTTTTGGCATCTTTGTCAAAGATCAGGTGTCCATTAGTGTGTGGGTTTATTTCTGGGTCCTCTGTTCAGTTCCATTGATCCACCATTCTGTTTCTATGCCAGTACCATGCAGTTTTTATTACTGTTGCTCTATAGTACAGCTTAAGATCAGGGATGGAGATACCTCCAGAAGATCTTTTATTGTAGAGAATTGTTTTAGCAATTTTGGGTTTCTTGTTATTCCATATGAAGTTGAGAATTTTTCTTTCCAGGTCTGTAAAGAATTGTGTTGGTAATTTGATGGGAATTGCATTGAATCTGTAGATTGCTTTTGGTAAGATGGCCATTTTTACTATGTTAATCCTGCCAAGCCATGAGCATGGGAGATCTTTCCATCTTCTGATATCTTCTTTTAATTCTTTCTTCAGAGACTTGAAATTTTTTTCATATGAGTCTTTGACTTGCTTGGTTAGGATTATACCAAGGTATTTTATGTCATCTGTAGCTATTGTGAAGGGTGTTGTTTCCCTAATTTCTTTCTCAGCCTTTTTGTATGTTGTATACAGGAGGGCTACTCATTTTTTGAGTTAATTTTGTATCTTGCCACTTTGCTGAAGGTGTTTATCAGCTGTAGGAGTTCTCTGGTAGAATTTTTGGGGTCACTTGGATATACTATCATATCATCTGCAAATAGTGACAATTTGACTTTTTCCTTTCCAATTTGCATCCCCTTGATCTCCTTCAATTGTCTTATTGTTCTAGCAAGGACTTCCAGAACTATGTTGAAGAGATATGGAGAGAGTGGGCAGCCTTGCCTTGTCCCTGATTTCAGTGGGATTTCTTTAAGTTTCTCTCTATTTAGTTTGATGTTGGCTATAGGCTTGCTGTATATTGCCTTTACTATGTTTAGATATGTGCCTTGTATCCCTGATCTCTCCAATACTTTAAACATGAATGGATGTTGGATTTTGTCAAATGCTTTTTCAGCATCTAAGGAGATTATCATGTGTGTTTTTTTTTTTCTTTCAGTTTGGTAATATGGTGGATCACATTGATGGATTTCCGTATATTGAACCACCCCTGCATACCTGGGATGAAGTCTACTTGGACATAGTAGATGATATCTTTGATGTGATCTTGTATTCGGTTTGCAAGTATTTTGTTGAGTATTTTTGCATCAGTGTTCATAAGGGAGATTGGCCTGAAATTCTCTTTCTTTGTTGGGTCTTTGTGAGGTTTAGGTACCAAGGTAACTGTGCCTTCATAGAATGAGTTTGGTAGTGTTCCTTCTGTTTCTATTTTGTGGAATAGTTTGAAGAGAATTGGAGTTAGCTCTTCTTTGAAAGTCTGGTAGAATTCTGTGCTGAAACCATGTGGTTCTGGGATTTTTTTGGATGGGAGACTTTCGATGACTGCTTCTATTTCCTTGGAGGATATAGGAATATTTAATTGGTTTACTTGGTCTTGATTCAGCTTTGGCATGTAGAATCGGTCAAGAAAATTGTCCATTTCATTTCGATTTTCAAATTTTGTGGCATATAGACTTTTGAAGTAAGTCCTAATGATTGTTTGGATTTCCTCAGTGTCTGTAGTTATGTCCCCCTTTTCATTTCTGATTTTGTTGATTTGGATGGTGTCTCTCTGCCTTTTAGTTAGCTTGGCTAAGAGTTTGTCTATCTACTTGATTTTCTCAAAGAACCAGCTCTTGGTTTCATTGATTCTTTGAATTGTTTTATTTGTTTCTAATTGATTGATTTCAGCCCTGGGTTTGATTATTTCTAGCCGTCTACTCCTTCTTGGTGTGTCTGCTTCTTCTTTTTCTAGTGTTTTTAGGTGAGCCATTAAGTTGCTTGAATGAGCTGTCTCAAATTTCTTCTTGAAGGCACTTAGTGCTATGAACTTTCCTCTTAACACTGCTTTCATTGTGTCCCATAAGTTTGGGTATGTTGTGCCTTAATTTTCATTGAATTCTAGGAAGACTTTAATTTATTTCTTTATTTCTTCCCTGACCCAGCTGTCATTTAGAAGCAAGTTGTTCAATTTCCATCTGTGTGTAGGTTTTTTTGCTATTTCTGTTGTTGTTGAGGTCCAGCTTTATTCCATGGTGATCAGATAGAATACAAGGGATTATTTCAATCTTCTTGTATCTGTTGAGGCTCACTTTGTGACCAACTATATGGTCTATTTTGGAGAAGGTTCCATGAGACGCTGAGAAGAAGGTAAATTCTTTTGTGTTTGGGTGTAAGGTTCCGTAAATGTCTGTTAGGTCCATTTGATTCATGACCTCTGTTAGAGACATTGTTTCTTTGTTTAATTTCTGTTTTGTTGACCTGTCCTTTGTTGAGAGTGGGGGTGTTGAAGTCTCCCACTATTAATATGTGGGGATCTATGTGTGGTTTAAATTTTATCCCTGTTTCTTTTACAAATGTGGGTGCCCTTGTATTTAGGGCATAAATGTTCAGGATTGTGATGTCTTCCTGGTGGAATTTTTCCTTGATGAGTATGAAGTGTCCTTCCCCAGCTCTTTTTATTAATTTTGGTTGAAAGTCTATTTTATCAGATATTAGAATGGCTACTCCTATTTGGTTCTTAGGTCCATTTGCTTGGAAAGCTGTCTTCCAACCCTTTATCCTCAGGTAGTGTCCATCTTTGTGACTTAGGTGTGTTTCTTGTATGCAACAGATTGCTGGGTCTTGTTTACGTATCCATTCTGTTAATCTGTGTCTTTTTATTGGAGAATTAAGTCCACTGATGTTGAGAGAGATTAATGAACAGTGGATCTTAGATCCTTTGATTTTGATATTGGATGTGGTCATAAGTTTGTGTGCTTGGTTGCTTTTTGTTTTACTGTAGGGAGGTTAATTATTTCCTGTGTTTCCTTGAAAGTAGCTAGTTTTCTTGGGTTATATTTTCCCTTCTAGTGTCTTCTGTAACACTGGAATTTGTGCAGGTATTGTTGAAATTTGTTTTTGTCATTGAATATCTTGTTTTCTCCGTCTATGAGGACTGAGAGTTTTGCTGGGTATAGTAGCCTGGGCTGACATCTGTGTTCTTTTATGGTCTGCATGATATCTGTCCAGGCCCTTCTGGCTTTCATAGTGTCTGTTGAGAAGTCAGGTGTGATTCTGGTGGGTTTGCCATTATATGTTACTTGGCCTTTTTCCCTTGCAGCTTTTAGTATTTTTTCTTTGTTCTGTATACTTACTGTTTTGATTATTATGTGGCAGGAGGATTTTCTTTTCTGGTCTAATTTATTGGGTGTTCTGTAGACCTCTTGTATTCTTATTGGCCTCTCCTTTAAGTTGGGGAAATTTTCTTCAATGATTTTGTTGAAAATATTTTCTGGTTCTTGGAGGAGGGAATCTTCTTTTTCCTCTATTCCTATTATTCTTAGGTTTTGTCTTTTTATGTTGTCTTGATTTTATTGGATGGTCTATGTCAGGAATTTTTTAGATTTAACATTTTCTTTGACAGATACATTGATTTCTTCCATTGTATCTTCCACACCTGAGATTCTTTCTTCCATTTCTTGTAGTCTATTGGTCATGTTTACCTCTGTAGTTCCTGTTTTCTTCCCTAAGTTCTTTCTCTCAACAATTTCCTCCATTTGTGTTTTCTTTAATTTTTCCAATTCTATCTTCAGGTCTTGAGCCATTTTGTTGATTTCCTTCATCTGTCTGACTGTATTTTCCTGTTTTTCCTTCAATTCCTTAAGCTGTTTGTTTGTGCAATCCTCTGTTTCTTTTATTTCTTTCAGTGATTTACGTATTTCCTCTCTAAAGGCCACAAACTGTTTGGCTGCAACTTCTTGTATTTCTTCATGGGTGGCCATATTCTGTTTGAGTTTATCTTCCTCTAGGTCTTTATGCATTTTATTTGTTTCCTCTGTTATCCTCTTCATGAGCATAGATGTTAGGTCATCTTCTTGAATTTCAATTATGCTGGGGTGTCCAGGGCTACTTGCCCCTGTTTACTGGGATCTGGAGATGCCATATTGCTCTGTCTTTTGTTGGTTGAGCTTTTACACTGGCCTCTACCCATTGGGCTATCCTAGGTGTTTGGAGTTAGTTTCTGGTGGTTCCTGGGGTCCTGTAGTGGATACAATCCCCTTGGCAGGAAGATGTTTTTTTCCTGAAGGAAGCCTCCTCAGCTTTTTGGGTATAGTCGCTGTATGGCTGGTGTTTTTCAGGAGTTGTCACAGCTCACCTCAGACATACAGACCTGAGTGGTAACTGTGGTCCTTGTTAGTTGAGAGGGCTCTCCTCTCACCTGGAGAAGTCCTGGAGACAGCTGCCCTGCTTCTGGGTTTCTTGCTGTAAATTTAATGATCTGCTGCTGTAACCAGTGTGTCCTGTGGTTTGGCCAGTTTTGTTAGGAATAACTGGTTGCCCCTTGGAGCAGTATCTGGGGGTTGATCTCAGGGATCCCGGGCTTCTGTAGGTCTGAGGTTAGGGCTCCATGCCCCAGTACCCAAGTGGTAATCTGGGGCAGGTGAGTACCACTTTCCTGGTTGCAGCAGGCTATCTGGTACACTGCAGGTCCCTGTGTTGGGCCAGTCTGCAGGTCCTTTTTCAGGGATACACTGTGTGGCCTAATTCCATCCCTTTTGCTTCGTTCCCTGTGAGGATTTCCCCCAACAGTGACTCCAAGTCTCTGGTGTCCTGGGATGCACAGTTCTGTCTGTGAGGAATAGTTGGTACAGAGCAGGTCTCTGGGCTGGCAGCGCGCCCACCCGCTAGTCTGCAGGACCTTTTCCAGGGGTATACTGGATGACCTAAGTTCGAATCCTCGTTTCCTTCCTTCCCTGTGGGGTTAACTCCTGACAGGGACTCCCAGTCTCTGTTGCCCTGGGGTGCAGAGCTCTATCTGTGGCAGAGAGCTGGGCGTGCAACTACTGTCTGTGTTTGCGGCTTGAGCCCAGTTCAGTGATGACGGCTCATATCCGCCAATCTGCAAGACCTTTTCCAGATAAAGCCTGGGTGGCCCAAGTCAGCACCATTTCCTTCCTTCCCTGTGGGGCCCTCTCCCGACAGGGACTCCCAGTCTCTGTTGCCCTGGGGCACACAGCTCTGTCTATGCTGAAGAGCTAGGAGTGCCAAAACTCTCCATGATTGCAGCTTGAGCCCAGTTCAGTGATGGTGGCTCGTACCTGCTGGTCTGCGAGACCTTTTCCAGGGAAAGACTGGGTGACCCATGGCCAGTCCCACTACCTTCCTTCCCTGTGGGTTTTTCTTGAAACTGGGACCCTGGTGTTTTTGTGCCCACAGTTCAGCCTGGGAAGGTGATCGGGATATGCTGCCGTGTGGCTCTGGTCTGGCAACCTAGTGCCTGTGTGACCTGGGATCTCTTCCAGGTTCTGGCCAGGTGACCTGAGAGTGGACTCGACTGATTCCCATGCTATGGGTGTTTCCTCTCACCTGGGAAACATGATCACTGTTGTTTTAGGGCCCAGAGTTCAGTCTCTTGGTCGCTGTACAGAAAATGTTGTCCTGCTCCTCAGACGCAGCGTTCTCCTAGTGCTGCCATCTTGTCCCCCCCCACACACCGTGATGGTTATTTTTATGTGTTAATTCAACTATGCTATAATATGATGTTTGGTTAAATATCTGTCCAGGTGTTACTGTGAAACTGTCTTTTAGATAAGGTTAACATTTAAATGAGCAGATTTTGAGTAAGGCCATTGTTTCTCCTTCCATCATGAGAGTGAGCATACTCATTAAATCAGTTGAATGTCTTAAAAGCAAGACCTGATACCCTTCAACTGAAGGTATGCTGCCTCCAAAATGCCTTCGACTTGATCTTCAGATTGACTCTTCTCTCCAACCTGCTCACCTACACTGCACAAGCCAAGTTAGCATCCTCACAACCACAGAAAACAACTCCTTCAAAATGTTCTCTCTTTTCTCATATACACAATATAGCATAAACACAAAGCATGCCACACATACACACAAATCACACAAAATATAGACTGTACACACAGGGATCATATCATACACACAACAAAGAGGAGGGACATATACACACAGAAATCAGATCATATTCACACACAACCACACAACCTATGTACCATTTGGTATTCACATCACACAATAGACCACCCCATATCTCTACACACGGCATATTGCATACCTATGTTATACTGCACACAGACCATATACAATGCACACCCCCCACACACTGACCTTTTATCATTGCTGTTTCTCAGAAAAAGTCTTACTAATATAAAGACATTTTTAACAATTGGGAATGAGCTTCATAGCCAACTGTACGGTTATCAGATGAGTCAAGGATTGCATAAACTTCAGCTTGTCTTGATTATAAAAGGAAATACTGGCCTGTTGAGTATTCCCTCCTGAAATGTCACTTCGATTAAGGTGGTTATTCTTGTAGCCTTTTCTTTTCAGATTACCTTACAATTAGACGTATTTGTTCAGAATTTGTTCTATAATGATTATTATTGTACATTGCCTCCCCAGATAGGAAAAGACATGTATTTTAAAAGAGTCTAATATCAGGAAAGGTATATTTTGGTAAATTTTCAATTCTTCAACAAAACAAAACAAAAAACTGAATACATGAGAGCACCCCGGTCCCTGAAAATCTAAGAAAATGACAGTTATTTTTCTATCTTTTGTATCATCAAAGCCCTCCAGTCTCTTACATCCCTGGTGGAAAGTCATTTACCATGTGACATACAAAATCTCAGATCGAGACTGTTTCTTGGATTCTTCCTTCTTCTCAAACACTATTTTAAATTCATGAGTAACTTTCCAATTAAACCATAATTTGTTACTTTTAGCAACAGAATTTTATCTCAAGCCAGAGTGATTCTTCACAGAATGGCCATAAAACAAAAACCTCCAATTTGTCTTCTTGATTCTACTGTTATTAATCATGCTCAAAAGACAAATCGATCTTTTAAAGTATAAACTAGATGATATTACCACCATGCCTCTTCTCCTAGACATGTTTTGTATAGTATAATACCCTGTCTATTGTTGATATTACCTTTTATCACTCTATAACTTGTTCTTTATGCTTCAGCTACTCTATACTCTTGCCAATCTCCTGATTCCATTTATCCCTTCTCTTTGGAACATTCTTTTCCATAGGTTGTCCTGTCCTGCTGGAATCCACTGGGAGAGTTAAATGGCTCTTAAATGGGGTGTGAGGATTGAAAAAAATTTAAAAACCAACACACTACACATGGGATCTGTTTGAGAGGGCTTCCAGTAGAAACTGGCACACTGGTTTATTCCATAATCCCTTTTCATAGTCAGAGCAAAGCACCTCAGTACAATGAAGGGGTTCATGAAGAAGTCGAACTTGTTTACCTCCACTACCTGTCTGTATGATCCTCACACAAACAAAAGGAAGTGAAACAAAAGGAAGTAAAACATCCTGCTTATCCCTGACTTCAGGAAAAGGCCAGGGTGAAAACATGTTTTTCACTGAGAGCTCAATAACAAAGCAGCCTGACAAACAGCTCTTCCCACTGTGTTCTTCATCATCCTACTCCAACAAAAATGCCTGCTTTCAGTAGTCTGCCCCAGTCATTCTAGTCAGGATAGCCACTACTGTGAAAACTATCTCCCTTCTCTCCTTTCTTCTCTGTCCCCTGTCCCTTCTCCCCTCTTTTTTTCCCCTTCTCTCCTCTATTACTTTGCCTCATTTTTTCTCAATGATATGTAAAATCATCTTAGCAATCAACATACTGTAAGACCTGGGGTCTCACAGCTCAGGAGTTCAATCGCGCCCTTCCCAGAAACTCCCCCAGACCAAGACTCGTTGCAAAAGCAAGAGGTTTATTAACCATTGTACAACGGGGTCACCCTTGCTGGTCAGCAAAGAGTGGCACCGGGAGACAAAGGCCTTTAGGTTTTTAAAAGAAAAATTGCGGGAAATTTGAAGTTTTAGTTTTGGCAATTTAGGATTGGATGAGGAAGCTATAAAGTAAGATAATTGGTTAGTCTTAGGTGCTCAAGCTTGGCCAATCCTGCCAAGTGTGGATGCAGCTGCACTTTAAGGTGGGGGTGGTTAGCTCATCCTTGAAGATTAGGGCTGCCGGCTCTTGGCCAGAGGTCAAAAGCTACTCAGAAGAAGTCTAGGTTCGTTGCTAAGAAACGCTATCTCAAGGACAAGGGTCTGGTCCTTCTTTTGCTGAGTGAAGGTCATTGCTTGCTTGCCCCTTTTTTTATATCTGTCCTCACAGATAGGGTCACATTCCTTCACTCTCTGGAAAGGTACTAAGAGGCTTTAGCTTAACCTGGACCTAAAACTCAAAACTATAGGCTTTAGAAGACATATAGGTTACAAAGTTAATCTAACCCTTTCATTTCCCCCTTCTCCTTGTAACTGCTTCAATCATGAAGCAGCTGAAGAGTGAGAATTTTATCTTAAGAAAAAAAATTTTTTTTGACTCAACATTTCAGCCTGTAGAATGGGACAATGGGCCGATGATCCGTCTTCTGTAATTTCTTCATGCTGATGATGGATCGTTGAAATCTCAGTTTAAAAGAGGCTGAAATGCTGGTCAAAAGTTGGGGAGAGTACATGGGTAAAGATTACTAGGAGCCAGTCAAAGGCTGGTCAATGAGGCAGTCCTTAACAGTCTCTGGTTAGTTGATCCAATTGAAGAGACAGGGAGCAGTCATGTCAGCTTCCAACAAGTCCAGATTTCAGTTTGCAGCCCAGAGTCAACCAGGTGAAAATCTGCTAAGACAAATTCAGACTAGAGACAGAAGTTAAGATTTGTCTGTTAAATGGAAAAAGTGAGGAATCCCAACACCAGGGAAAAACTCTTCTGGGATCCATTTGAGCTATGCCAGATCTAGGTCTTATGACCTTTTAATTTTTATAAACTCATATAAATTTTTGGTACACAAAAGGAAACTCAGAAAAGTAACATATCAGCAAATCTAATACAGCAACATTTTGAGAGTAACAGATAAAAACTATATCCAACAGAATTGGTACCAGTCAGCTGTTTGTTTTATATCTTTTATAAACAACTTAAGTGTGTCCATGTGGCAGCCTTTTTGGAGTTAACGGCATCTGAGCAGCGGAACTCAGCTTCTTGGCTATTTTTTAAAGTCCAGTCTCTCACAGACTGACCTTGGTGGTCTTACAATGGACTGCTCTGACCCTGAGAAACTCCGTGCAACCATAGTAACCAGACAGCAGGCTCTGTGCAACCTTGAGTAAACCCTCCTATATTTTGGCTAAGTAAAATTGCCTGCGTGAGAAACTGCTTGTACTTTTTTTTTTACTTAAGTGTTAACCTGACATCCATTAAATTGACACTTTGATCAGTATGTAGACCAACATTTTTTAGATTTTTATAACCTGAACTCCTATATCCTCAGACCCTATATAAACCTTATATTTTTTTATTTAACTATTAATATAAGACATTGGCAACTGATGTAAAGCCTGTGAGCAGGGCAAACCTGTTTTGTTTTGTTTTGTTTTATACAAAAGATATAGTACTCAGTAGTTTTAACTAACTAATGAACTGTCCAATGAGCTGATAGTGAACCTAACTGTCTGCTCTTTAACTGCCAAGTTACTGTTAACTAAGCCTAGCCTTTCAGCCTAGCTGTCAATGTGATCAGAGACCTGAGAAGGATAAATTATGAGCTAAGTAAATGTACCAATCAAAATGACAGAGATGACTAGTTAGTCCATCACCTAGGCAGTGTCCCTGGCTCATGTGGTCTCCTGGCTTTCTGAGCAGAGGCAGTCCAGCCATCAGGCATAGAGGATGAGAAACTGCTGCTGTGGAAAGAGGAACAGGAGAGATTGACCTCACCTTGCCTCTCACAATGTGAGACAATGGCTCTTCAGGTGTTCCCGGCTTTGTCCACAGTTTAGGCTGGGCCCTAGCAGTGGGCCAGTTGGGGCAGTATTGCCCAGTGGTTAGCATACCACAATCCAGAGTTGCAGTCATCTGTCGTTGTCCAAATCTTCTCGGAGATCTTGGGGAGCTACTGCCAGGATTTTGGGACTTTCTGTCACAATAAACTTACATATGTTAAAATGCCATATTCATCAGATCTCTGATAAGCTTGAGGGCCAGCATATCTGAGTTACTCTTTGTTTTTATCATCTGTTTTAAACTGTGTCCTATAAAACAGAATGCTATTTAATCTAGTTCTAGCATATTTTTGAGATGCATGTTTTAGAACTATATATTTTAAGACAAATAGGCAAACTTTATAGTTACCCATCCTAGGCTTAACCTTAAAAAAAACCCTATACAAAGACACTAGGTAGAGCTCAACATCTTAACCAACTGCAGTCGTTAGCATAGCTTTAAGTCTGCTCTTTCTGAACTAAAATTAAAGCAAACATTTTAATCAGATACAGTTTATAGAGGGGTTAGCAAATCTTGCTGATCCTACCACTTTGTATTAAAATTGAACAGTAAAAAGCTTTGCACTTAACACTAATCAGAGGACTGAACATAACTAAGAGACCTAAACAAAATGGTGGTAAACTCATGTCTCCACCCTCTTTATCTCTGAACCAGCATGGCGGCTGGCCACGTGTAACTGAACTCAGCTGGAAGTCCTAAACAAATATGGCAGCAAAACTACAGCTTCATGTGTTCTCTATCTGAACCATCATGGCAGCTAGCCATGTGTTAGCACAGGCTGTGACTGACAATACCAAAAATAGCCATTAGGTGCTGTTGATGATACAGCAAACACTGTGGAGCATCCATAATCCCCCACAACCAAAAGTTTTAACATAGTGATCAAATAAGTTTTAGAACCAACAGCATAACAGAACAGTACAGAACACTTTTAAACTGTATGAATTATTTTAGCCATACCAAACCTATCAGCCAGAATTTTTTCCCCTTAAAAAAGCATAAAAAAACATTTTGCAATGAAGAATCACCAGCCTTTTAAATGAATTATAACATATTTAAATACAGTTGTTGTTTTTTTTTAAATCATATTAACTCTCAGGCTTTATATAATACATCCACTAACCTTCTGCAACATCCTATATACCTTCAGGTTTCTAGCTTTCTTTTTCTGGCTTAACCGACATTTTTGTTTTAGACAAGCTATTTTTTTTAATATCTCTTGCTCACTCTCTCTCTTTTTTTTTTTAGACAACAGAAAAACTCCCATTAATTTTTTTTTTCCCAAGGGTTGGGAAACTGTTTTAAGTTCGTTGTTGGACTGCCCCAGAGTTATTGCTTAAAAAATCTGATAAACTGTAAATGTTTTATCCTCTTAAACATCTAAACAATTTTTAAAACTCGTCTCTGCAATATCAAAGCAAAGTATCTTTTTTAGGAGTGAATTTACAAAGCATAACCATAATTTTAAAAGTCGAAACCAGATTTTAAGACCAAAATTTATCAGTGAAAACAACCCAATCTTCAGAACCAATATCAACTTAGAATAAGACTTTCTTCTTATCCTAAAAGGAAATAAAATCATTTTGACTCAGAGATTTTGCAACCTTTGTTCTTTTCCTGAGCCACACCATGTGGCAATTTACATTGTTGTTATTTAAACATATGCATTTATAGACCCTACAAACACATAGGCACATATGCGTGTTTAAAACAAGAATTTGAATTTAACCTTAAAACATACCCAATTATTTTTTTTATCATATCTACCATTGAAGACCAGTTGAAAACAATCGTATAATGGCCATATATTTAAACAGACAGACTCAGCTGTAATTTTAAACATTACAGCAAGTGCAGTTTTTTTTTTCTAAATTACTGTTTGATCTGTAAGTTGCAAGCCCCCTAGGTGGGAGGAGGGAAGAGAGGAGCAAGAGGGCGTGGTGAGCTCTTGCTGCTCACTTCCCTGCTAAGCTGGCATGAAGGCAAGGGGGAGGAGTTTTTCCTCACTCCTATCATGGAGCAGCTACGGTGCCAATCCCCGCCTAGCCATGTCTAAGGACTTCCACCCAGCAAGCCCATGAGCCTTGCCTGCTCCCTTGGCTCCCTTGTGAGCTCTACTGTAGCTTACCTCCCCCGCAGGTCCTGAACCTGCTTCCTGGCTGGGCCTCTCCCCTCCCCCGTGCTCTTTGGCTGTCCATCGCAACAAGGGGTCACATCAAGCCCATGTCCTGCTGGGTGTGCATTGTTATTCCACAGACGCTCAAGTGCCTGAGCACCACCTGCCCAAGCTCCAGCCCCAGCTCCACATGTCTCCCCAGCCACCCGAAAGCACTCCCTCCTTGGCTCCCTCGGGAGGGAGAGCACACTGCTTGGTGTCCTGCCATGCAGCCATGTGCACTCCCGGGACAAGTTCTAATTTTAATTATCCTCTGTCCAAATTTTTATCAGTCCAAGTCTACAAAGAAACAGACACAGAAAAATACATACATACATGAGAAACACAGGATTTAAATTGCTGGGGGAGCAGAATCTCTCTGCTCCTCCCTGTTCACAGAAAGGGGCAAGCTGAGTGTCCTACAGGATGCCCCATGGACTTGGCATTAATGACATGTCTGTCTGCCTTAATGAAACCGTTCCAGGCAAGTGGCCTCAAATCACTCAGGGGACTCGAACCACTTCTACAGATGCTCTCAAGCTAGACAATCTCCCTGTCAAAATAGTCAGAGAGGCAACAACAACAGAAACACAAAGAATCAGGCAAGTAATCAAACAAGGACACCCTTGTGAGTGGTACCACAGTGCTCTGATAGAACGGCTGCCTGGTGGCGGTCGTTCTCTACGAAAATCAGATAGGAGGAGGACCGTCTCAGATCCAACCTCCCAAACGGAAAGTGGGCATCCCCAGTTCCCAGTCAAGCGATATTCTGACACGTCTGTCAATCGCAATGACTGATCAGATGACCAAAAAGGTCCAGATAGGCGCCTAAACTGAAACAGATTGGTACCACAGAAATCTAATTGAGAGGCTGCCTCATGGCAGCCATCTCTGACAAGAAACAGATTGGTAAGACAGAAACAGACTAACCTGTTCCGAGCTCGACCTCCGAGTTCAGTCTGATGAGGGTTGGGGAAGGGGCACGCCCTTTCCCGGCCAATGCACCAAAAATGTAAGACCTGGGGTCTCACAGCTCAGGAGTTCAATTGTGCCCTTCCCAGAAACTCCCCCAGACCAAGACTCGTTGCAAAAGCAAGAGGTTTATTAACCATTGTACAACGGGGTCACCCTTGCTGGTCAGCAAAGAGTGGCACCGGGAGACAAAGGCCTTTAGGTTTTTAAAAGAAAAATTGCGGGAAATTTGAAGTTTTAGTTTTGGCAATTTAGGATTGGATGAGGAAGCTATAAAGTAAGATAATTGGTTAGTCTTAGGTGCTCAAGCTTGGCCAATCCTGCCAAGTGTGGATGCAGCTGCACTTTAAGGTGGGGGTGGTTAGCTCATCCTTGAAGATTAGGGCTGCCGGCTCTTGGCCAGAGGTCAAAAGCTACTCAGAAGAAGTCTAGGTTCGTTGCTAAGAAACGCTATCTCAAGGACAAGGGTCTGGTCCTTCTTTTGCTGAGTGAAGGTCATTGCTTGCTTGCCCCTTTTTTTATATCTGTCCTCACAGATAGGGTCACATTCCTTCACTCTCTGGAAAGGTACTAAGAGGCTTTAGCTTAACCTGGACCTAAAACTCAAAACTATAGGCTTTAGAAGACATATAGGTTACAAAGTTAATCTAACCCTCTCAATACTTATACATTCTTGTCCATGAACAAAACTCAGGCATTGCTGGTCTTATTTACAGTTATGGAACAATGCCTTTTTAATCAACCATTCTTTGACACATTGTAGATGAAGAAGAAAAGCACTGGAATGAATGGCTTTGCCACACACTGCTTCAGTTGGAGTGGGATATCTGCCCCTCACCATGCACATACACTTTATGTTAAAATTAACCTTTTATCAAATGCTTCTGAAACTTTGCAATTTATTGCAAACAGGCAGTTTCATCTGGGCATAGTTTTAATCAAGACATTAAACAAAGACCAAAAAGGAAGTGGAGGTTCATGGGAAACAGGTGTTTGTCTTTCCTGTTTATGACATTTCCTAAAAGAAATCAACCCATGTCTGTGGGTATCGGTGTCTGGTCAGAAGCAGCTGCTATTTGCTTGTAAAATTCACTGTGGAACAGTTTGTGTCCCATGTATGTAACCTTAAACTGATGAAAGTCAGCTTCCTTTGCTTTGGTAACAAAAATGAGAAACCAACTGTGGTTTCATTCAGCAGAGATAGAGGCGCCCCACAAGGAATTTCCCAACTGCCTTCAGCATACCCCAAGGATGCCCCTGACTGACAGCAAACTATTCCATAAATCCTGATGAAATTTAGTCTGCCTGCCTTTGTTTAGTCTCCATGATGATCACCAAGTTCTACGACCGGGAGTGAACTAAACTATTTGTCTAGAAATTGCCTTATTTTTGTGGATGTATAAAAATTTATGTTTTAATCTTATGCTTAGATTTTTTTCCCTTGAATAACTACAGTAATCACATTCTGTTTTAATTATGTGAATAATACTTTCAAATAATTGTTTCTGAGCTTATTTATTGTCTTCTGATTCCTTTGAAATTAAATTAAGTAAATTACATTTTATTAATTTTTATAAATTTATAAATTTATTACATTTATTTTATTAAAACTCAATATTAAGCCAGGCATGATGGCACATGACTTTAATCCCAGCGCTCAGGAGGCAGAAGCAGATAGATCTCTGTGAGTCTAAGGCTGGCCTGGATTACAAAGCTAGTCTAGAACAGCCAAGGTTACACAGAAAAACCCTGCCTCAAAAAAGCAAAAAAAAAAAAAAAAAAAAAAAAGTTAAAAAAAAAACCTCAATATTAAAAGCTCATCAAGTAAAGTAAATAAACTAATAAGCTGAGTTTAAAGAAAACCATTCTACATGCAAAAATATACAAGAATATCAAAAATTGAAAGTTTAATTTTCACCCTCTCCTATACTATTATTTGGTGGCAGAAATTTCTCTCTTTCCGTGTGTGTGTGTATGTGTGCGTATAAATATATAATATTTTTAAATATTAGATAAACTATATATATATATTTGTGTGTCCTCTAAAAATAAAATTGAGTGTATCATATATAATCAAAAATTAGTATTATTACATATATCTTCTATGTTTTACTTAAAATTATATATATACAAATAAGCCACATACATCCTTATTTTAAACAACTCTAAGTCATGTGTAAGACGTAGTAAGTATGAAACTTGGCATATTATGTTTATGGCATAATTACAATAAAAAATCTTGTATGTTCAGTAGAGATGCAACTTTTCAAAAGGTATTTTTAGTCCACAGTGATTAAACTTTAGATATGAAACCTATGGCTTGTAAAGACCTGACTGTTTTCATGTTGTTCTGGATTTTTGTGGCTGTAGTCTTTCTTTCTTTCTTTTTTAATTCTTATTTCATATATTACATCCCTGAACACACTCAAGATAGTCTGGTCAGAAAGCTAAGGAGCTCAGAAGCTAAGGAGAATTGGGCCTGGTTAATACTTGGAAAGGAAACAATAGTCTTTCTAAAGTATTTGAAGAATGTTTCTTAATTTCTTAATGATCCAGATAAAACTTACATTGTATTTAAATTAAATTTCTAGATAAAGGTCACTGGTGTATTGGTATCTTTATTATATTAAGTCTTTAAATCCAAATGTTTGTTGTTGTTTTTTTTTTTTATTTGCTAGTTCCTTTTCTCCAAGTATTTGCCAATAAGGAAAATGTTCTGAAAAAGAGGTTGTGTTTAGAAAAGTACCCACATGAAAAAAGAAAAAAATGGAGGAAGCACTGATTCCCCTCTAGTTTAGAAAGTTCTCACCACTCCCAAGTTGCCCTACCAAGTGATCACTTGGAGAACCTCTACTCATCTTTCCAAAACTGGCCCAAATATTTTCCCTTCTGTAAAGCTTTTCTGGAAACCTTATACCTGTGTCTCTGCCACTTTATCCACCTCTGTCACTGCATGCATCTCTTACTACACACCTCTTGGTGTGTCTGTCTCCATGAGGTCAGGGACAATAGTAAATAGCTCAGTAGCCTAAGGACCTACCATAGTGCTTGCCACATAACAGATACTTGAAGCTTTTTGAGTGACAGGTCGATTTCACATTCTCATTTTCAACGTAAAGAGCATACAGGTTTGGGGTACTTTAAAGCTGAACTTACCCTGCAACCTTACCTATAATATTTCTTTGTCCTAAAGGAGGTATATTTCACAATTTAACATTCTACATGAATCCTACAAGTATACCTAAGATTATGTGTGGCACTGTAGCTGGACTTTTGGCTACCTTATTGGGTTCTTTTCCCTACCTCGATATACCATCCCTAACCCTTCCAACCCCCAACCCCAACACTAGATAAGAAAGAAAGAAGGTTAGAGGGGAAAAAATCGTTAGACTACTTCCTGCTTATTGGGAGTGTTGAGTTCCTTGGGACAAGTTTGATCTTCATCATCAGGATATATCCAACCAGCAACCCACAATCTAGCAAATAGCAACAGCAACGGCAGCAGGAGCAGGGGCAGCTACTGTGCTTTTCTGGGCTCTGGCATTTATATACCCTCTGAAAAATCCTCACAATTCCAAATGTAAACTACCTTCAGTTAGCAAAACCACACCCCTGCCAGAGCACAAGACAAATCCATAGTTAAGCCGCTGTGGACAATCTGAAGCAGCCTCATGTCCCACACCTGGGATTAAAATGAAAACATTCACATAACATTTCTATGTTTTTAAACAAACCAAAATTCTCACTACATGGTACCCTAACAAACTGTGTCCAAGCTGTAGTTATTGAAAGACTTGGAGTAATGAATTCTCTGTAGCCTTCAAGGTACTGAAGAAATAACAGAGCTATGACTATTTCTAGAGAGTTTAGTCTGAACTAATGGATAGCAATTTATGGAAAAAATTCCTGGAAGAAAGAAAGAAATCTACAGGAAAAACAAACATATCATCTGCTAAATTTTACTCTTTCTCCTCTACTGGTTCAAGAATTGGTTGGCAAAGATGCATTTTAGCATGGTAACTAACAGGGCCTAACTCAAGATTTAAGACATCTTAAAAATCTGCCTGTTTTTTATTTGCTGAGAGCCAATTTATATCAAAAGTAATCAGCATCAACCATCATTTCCTACATTACCACCTCTGCAGGTGATTTATAGCATGATTTAGTAGCACAAAGAGCTATAGAACGTGCTCTTGGTGAGCAAAACTAAGGAATGTGTGGGTGGTTTTTGCCATGTGTATAATTCCAGAGCTGTTGGCCCTCCAGATCTCTTTTTCTAATAATATTCCAATATAATGATTCCAACTTCATCAATTTACAGACTCTTCCTTGTAAAATTAAGATAGCAAAAGAGAATCCTACAGATAGCACGCATTTTTTCCCCACAGTTCTAACAATGGAGCTCAACATCTAGGTTCTAACTCCATGACATCAGGGTGGGGAAAGTCACAACCAAACCCATATCTGACCCCTATTCATGAAGAAGCAAAGAAAAGTGATCTCGTCCATGACCATTTGAAAATACAGCTCCTTCTCCTGTGTTTCAGTCTTCCACAAATCTTGAGAAGTGTGCTGATGTCATTGATGAGGAGGTGTATTTGGGAGTGGCTATGTTTAGCCCAGGGCTCTCTGTAATCTGATTCTTTGTGTGCTTCAGTTTGCCTCCACTCCCTTCAGCTCTACTCCAGCAGTAATTGTGATGCCACTCACTCAATACCACAGCGGAAGTTATTAGAGCGTGGGCTGAGTCTCAAGAAAGAGTTTCTTTAGGTCATGGCCAGCCAGGCTGAGGCAAGAAGAGTAGGATAAATTACTCAATCCTCAAAAGAGCCTCATCATTGCTAATTGCCTAGCCCTACTAGGGTGCAGAAAGAACTAGGCATTGTCCCTTTAAATGATTTGCAGACTTCCCTGAGCATGAGAGGGGTAGAGATAGGGCAGAAAAAAAAATGGATGAGTACTATTTACCAAAGGGAAAAAAAAACAATATATTTATTTAAATGTCACAACTATGTAGATCTTCAGCTGTTTGTTCCAGTGAGTTTCAGTTGAGAGAGTACACTCAAAAGACCTTCAAACCATTTTGAGCCTAAACATGGAAGATAAGTGTCCTAGTCTGTGTGTTGCTATAGCAAATGTTCCAATATGAGTGTCTGGTAAGGTCTGCTTGGTGCTTCTAAAACAGTTCATTTCCATTGCAAACTCATGCCTCATGTTATATGAAAACTCTTTTCCAAAGACCATTATGCCATTTGCTGAGCCGCTGCCTCATAACTCCAGCTCTGCCTACACAACCTACAATCTTAATACTGCATACTTTAACAAATTCCGAAGCATTAATTTTGGAGGGAAGACAAATTTCCAAAGCATAGCAAACTTCTATCTCACGATTAGCTTGCAATCTTCTTTGTTATTAATTCTCAATGTAAAACAACAAAAAGTATTTTCTTTGCGTCACATAACCGAAGGCAAAACAAAGAGACAAATTAAACAGCTCAACATGTAAAGAGTCAAACATGTGAAGCATTGCTTCTTTTCTCCTGTGTCTGACTCTCACACTCACTGACATGCTTAACAAACACTCACCTGATTTTGCATGAAGCACCCTAAGGCTGTCATTCATTCTCATCTTGTGGTTACATCTAAAGGTATTGCCCTTTTTCTTTGTTTTTTTTTTCCCCTTAGATAAAACAAACTTTGTATGTTTTTGGCAAAATTTTAATAAATCCTCATAAAAGCAGTCTATGCAGTTCACAAGTTCAGTAGAAAAATGTAACAAATGTATTCCCAGTTTTGTTACTGCCCTTTAAAAATCAAATTTCTCAAGAAAAATGTAAGACAAAAAGTGTCATATTGAAACCTCAAAAATATAACCATTTGTATTCACCTGTTAATATTGCCCTGTAAAAGACATTTTTGTGGCTCACATTGCCAGGTCTAGTATTAGTGTTCTGTGATATTTATGACTCATACCGCATTTGACATGTTACAAAATATATTCTCCCACGCCCATTGAGTACTTTTTATAACTCTTTAATTGCAAAAACCAAAGCAGAGTTAATCCTCACTGTTTTGTAGAATATTAAATAGATACAAAGAGTTTAGGAACTACCAGTCTACCTCACATGAGCTATTGGGAAAACCCAAGAATTCTTAGTCTACTAATACATTTTCCAAGAAGAGCCTTTTGTAAGAGGAATTTGGTTGTGTTGGGCAAAACCAGATTTGCCTATGTATTACACAAAGAAAAGTTGTCTGCTACCCATGTACATAGTAGAAAAACTTTCATAAGCCATTTTCTCATCATCAAGACAAATCTAGCCAACAATGAGCAAAAGGGAAATGTTTGGGATATTGTTATCTGTGATCCTATTATTCTCTTTCATTCTTTCCTTTCTATACAATCCCTTTGTGTCCTTGTCTTGGATGTCCTTTGTCCTTCTGCTTTCTTTACACTCCTGTATCCATCCTAAAAGTTTTCAAAGACCTACAAGTCCATCTGTTGCATATAAACAGAACAACCAGAAAGGATGAAGAATTACTTTGTCCATAAGAAGTTGTCCTGTTTTCCATCTGGAATGATTGCTGTACCCATGTATCCATGTGTGCATGTATTCAAGGAGAAAGTTGAAGGAATAGAAGAATAAGTTGAATGGTGAACCTTACAGACAGGAAAAATTTGAAGCTTTAGTATAATCTCTATCACTGAAAATTTCAGTTATGTATTTGTTTGTCTATTAGTGCAATAATTTGTTGAATTCTCTGTCCCCTGTCCAGTGGTTTAGGAATCCAGCACTGTCACACCAAATTATTAGAATGGCACAAAAATAAATGACTGCAACACAAAGCAGTGAAAAAAGTTAGTATTCTAATGGCACAATGGAAGAGAGGTCAGAGGAAGGTCAGCAAAAACCTTATTGAAGACATTTTTAAAGAGGAATCAGACTTGGTATCATATATTTCAGGCAGACTAGCTGTGCTGGCTACTTTTATGTCACACAAGCTAGAGTTCTCTGAAAGAAAGAAACCTCAATTGAAAAAATTCCTGCACATGATCAGGCTGTAAGTCATTTTCTTAATTAGTGATTGATGGGGAAGGGCCCAGCCCATTGTAGGTCCCATTCCTGAGCAAGCCATGAGGAGCAAGCCAATAAGCTTCTGCATCAACTCCTGCCTCCAAGTTCCAGCCCTGCTTGAGTTCCTGTCTTGACTTCCTTCAGTGATGAACTACAGTGTGGAAGTATAAGCCAAATAAACCCTTTCTTCCCCAACTTGGCCTTGGTGTTTCATTATAGCAATAATAACCCTAAAATACTAGCAAAGGCACCTAAGCCTAAAGCTAATCATAGTGGAGCAGAGTAGGAATGAGAGCGACTGAGAGTAATCATGACTATGGTGTAGTGAGCATGCTATGGGTAGTGTGCCCACATTGTCTTTTATGTCCTATAGCTCTTGCCTTCAAGTCAAAGAAAAACCATACTTCTCTTTATTTTTGTGATCTTGGATCAACTTCCTACTTTTTGTGATCATGGATGAGTTGTCATTTGTGACAAACTTCCTTGGGTAGACAGTAACTCAGCCTTCCAAGTCTGAGGTTATACTCCTTTTCTACAGTTATTTGTTAAAGGTACACAACATGAGCTCAGGCTATCAGAGTCTTTCCTAAGATTTGGTGAGTGAAACTGAGAGAAAGGTCTTTATTCTTTTGGAATCCTAACCTATACAAATTATACAGTTACATGTATTTACCTCCTGTCACTACCTAAAAGTTGCTTGCTAAATGAAGCATAAAAACGGAGGAAGACATGATCTGGAAATAGAGTGAGAAAGATTAAGAGAATAGGATATCACTCAAACTCTCTGGCAGAAAACTGAGATTTTTGATTAGTTCTTAGACACTCAAGTTATATACATGGGATTTACTTGAGCCACATGGAACTAAATTTCCAGTGTGGTAATCAAATGAAGCCATGTGTGTTAAAATGTGTTATATGCTTTATTTGAACTTTATTCCCAGCATGATGAAGGTGTCCTCAATGAGTCTGAAACAATGAAACAGTGTATGTTCTCAAGCACATGTAATCAGTGTAAACATGGCTTGGTATAAGGGAGGGATTTTTAGTTACAAAGATAGTATAAAAATTAAGATGATATATCATGAAGGCCTAGATAAGACCACAGTAAATGAGCATTCATAAAAGGATTCAATAGGCCATTGGGTACATTGTAAAATTGAGAAAAGGGGTTCAGGCTAATTCTTGGCTTTCTTGCCTTTTGTTTTCAACTTGAATGGGCTTTTGTTGTTGTCATTTTGTTCTTTGTTTAGCTTGGTTTGGTTTTACCGAAAGGAAATAAATGTTGGAGTGGGAGGAAGCAAATTCTTTTTGGTAGCTTTTTAAATTAAGACATCTGGGTTCCATTTATAAACAGATGTCCCCATAACAGTTGTGTTTTGTAGATGTATCAGTTGGCACTAGGCTCAATAACTCTGCATTTTGATTATAATTTTCTATAATGGCGTCTGCCTGTGGCAGGAGACATTTCTTTGAGGAAGTGTGAGGATGATACTTATCTGTGGACACAAAGTCATTTCGTAAGCAGCATTTAACTGCACTTGGAGTGTGAGCACCAGAAATATTCACTTTGCACTTCATTGGGCATATAAACATCACCGTGCATCCAGCACCGCTTGTAAGACACAGATTGATAAAGAACTTACTCCTCAGAGTAGACATGGTGCCACCCTCTAAACTTATCAGTGCGAATTGGAACTGGAGGAACATATGTGAACATTAAAATCATATCAGTGAAATCAAGCCTGAGAACTTACCTAACACACCAGACTGAGGAAAGGGTACAACTCCCTCACTGAAAGGACATAGAGAGGAAGAACCTAATACTGTGATGCTGACACACAACCTACCTATCATCTGACCATCTGACACTTATAAGCAGAAAGGTCTCAACTGCCCCAAGGGCTTCAGTGTGGAGTTCACTGATAACAGCCTACCATCATTGCCATCTATATGTCTGCCTGTTCATCTGTCTGGACCTTCTGCCTATCTGTCCACACATTCTTTCATTTGGATCCATCTTTTCATTTGCCTTTATACTCTATATAGTCACATACCTTGATGCTTTAACTCAACTTGATCTTGAGCATTGGCTCATCTCTGGCCCTGAACCCTGACTTTACAACAGAAACTCTAGCAGACCTCCAGTAAAGCAAAAACTAGGGAGGTGGTGATGCTTAATGATGACTGTCAACTTGATGAGATCTAGAGTCACCTAGATGATAAATCTCCAAGCAAAGTAAAGAGTAGGTGAGGTTATGACAGTTAATGTTGATTATCTGGCTGATTGACTCTAGGATCGCCTAGGAAACAACCTCCAAATGTATCTGTAAAGGAGCTTCTAGTCTAGGCTAACTGAAATAGGAAGACCAACCCTATTGTGAATAGCAGCATTCTGTAGGCTTCAGTATGACATCACAAAACAACAGTGTTGCCTTAGCACCCATGTTCATCCTTCACTGTTTCCTGAGTGTGTACATAACATGACCATCTGCCACATGCTCCAGTATCAAGGCCTCTACAGCAGGCAACTCTACTGTAACTTGGACACTGATTAGCTCCAGCTCTCTCTGAACTCTTCCAAGATGGAAAATATAGGAGAATATAGAAAATATAAGAGAATAAAGACAAAGAAACACATGGTTTTGCTGCCCCCTTGGAAACAATGGCGAGCTTCTTGGGATGAGCTCCTAGAAATCTCACCATCATAATTATGAAACCACCAGAGCACATGGGAAGATGAGATCCTCATTAACCTGTCATGATACACTATTAATTGATCTTCGGATAAAGACTACGCAAGGTCTCAGATACAGTATCCTTAGATTCTATTCTAGGATGTATGTTTATTTTATTTATTTGAGAAGGCTTTGGAGTCTAAAGCCAACCTTTGACAAGCCCTTTACCCACTCCATGCCTCTGTTTACTTATCTGTAGGGTGGTTCTACTATTATTATCTTGCAGCTCCACTGTGAAGATCATCATGTGATAAAGTTAGCCCCTATCAATGTAACTCCTCAATTAATTGCTATTTTTTTTATTAGAAGTGTAAGGGACTTTTCCTTGGAAATTTTGTCAGAGCCAGGATTTTATCTTGTCCAACTGAATGAAACTACTTGCAGATGCTGTAACAGAAAGCCCCATACAATGTCACAAGTTCATGGGAAATCCTGAGCCTGGCTGTGATCTGGTAAATACAACTTCTGGTGCTGCTACTTTTACATTCCCCACGGTTACTTAGGAAATGAAAGAGGATTTGTATAATGCTCTCCTGACTTTTACTGCCAATGGCTTTACGTATTGATAATAAGGTGTGTTAGTCCACATGGTCACACTCTCATCTCTGATACAGCTTCCTGCATGAACCAAAGCAATAACTGTCATGTTCCAGATGTGACTTCCAGATGTGTCTGATGATTTCTGTGTTTTGGAACCTTGAGAAATGAAAGTCTCATGATCAAAAATTGCAGCATCATGTACTAAAGCCACCCAGGGTTTCTTGTCTCAGATGGGCTCAGGGAATTCCAATAATTCCACAAGTGTGTTATGGACTTTAAAAGATAGAAAACATGCACCATTCTGTTGAAAGCCATGCCAGTATTCTGATGAATAAAGCATGTTTGCCTTATGACTTCTGGTTTTGTAGGTACAAGATCTAGCTAATGAAGGCAAAGGGTGGAATAGGCCAAGCAAGGACTAAGTGAAGAGGTAGTGACAGCATGTTTAGGTAGCCAACCTCTCTCTGACTAGAAACTTGAAGATCTGTTTTTGGATTACCTCATGCAAGGTGTTCTTTTCTAGTTCCATCCATTTGCCTGCAAATTTCATGATTTCCTTGTTTTTAATAGCCGAGTAGTATTCCATTGTATAAATGTGCCACAATTTCTGTATTTACTCCCCCTTTCAGTGGACTAGGGAAAAGGGGATAGGAGGAAAGAGGGGTGGAGGGTGGGACTGGGAGGAATTAAGGGAGGGGGCTTCAATAGGGATATATTGTAAAAATAATAATAAAATACAAAAGAAACCTTGAAAATCACCTTATTCATCTATCTGACTTTCAGAGTAGCTATATTCCTCTTGAAATAGGACTTCACCAAAATACTTGTAAACAAGCTGTCATACTCATAGTTAGCAGATGACCCCTTAAAGGTTCTACCCCTTGCTACCCACATCTTAGTTATCTTTGCATCTTCCTTCAGTCCTTCAGTCCTAGTTGTTTAGTTATATAGGTTCTCAATAATCAATCAAGAAAGCTATTGGTTTTTAACAAAATCTCAAACCATTTGATTTTACAAATAAAGACTTGGGAGCCAGCTGCTGGCATGAAAGCCTTCTAGCTCAGAGGGACAGAGAAAGCACCTCGCTGATCTTCCTCCTCAAACAGCATCCCAGAAGGAAAAAGAAACCTCCTTCCCCACACTAGTCTCAAAAAACCCTCAAACTGAATGTCCTTCCCTTTTACTTCCTATGGATCTCTCTATCCATCCTCCTAACTTCCTCTTACTTTCTATGTTTTTTCTTGTGTTCACTTCCTGTCAACTGGTGGTTTCCTCTATCTCTAACTATCTCTATCCCATGGTTGACTTTAATTTTGTTTACAGGTAGAAAGCTCTTGAATTAAAGATGTGTGCTAGGGCTGAGTCACACCACAACCAGAAACAGGTTTTTCTAGTAAATAACACATTCTTTGGGTTCACAGTGTGGACTGGCAATATACCGGCTCATACCTTCTGCTGTGACTAGAAAAGAATTTTGTGACTTAGTTTCTTTTTGTGAAGCTCAGAAAATAAAATGAAGACATCCAAAGCAATTAAATAAAATGCCATATATGAATAATAATGTGAACACCTGATGGGAATCCATAGATTAAGAAGTTGGAGACAGACATTAATCATGCAATCATGAGAATTTGGGGAAAAGGATTTATTTGAGGCTTGGTTATGTTCAGTTTTAGAGAAGAGGTAGGGGCGGCATTACAGAGAGTAGAAATAAAAGAAAGGGCAAAGAACTCGAGAGTAGATGTGAATGAAAATGAGAAAAAAAGAAGAAAATGAGAAATGGTTACACTGTCTGATGAAAAAAAGAAAAGAAAAGCTGTAGGAATTCAAGTTACACTCCATTCCAGATTTAGCCAGTCTTCATTATTTATTACCATGCATCTAAGAATCCTGAGGATCTTCCTTGATATTAGTTGAGGAAAGGATATTAGTTCAGGGAGCTTCATGAAGCCAGAAGAGAAACAATAAGAGCCAGCTGCTGTGTTTTCTTTCTTAATAGCATTGTAGAGAAAGCCTGGCAATAAAGTTCTCACCACCCTGTATTCCTCTCTCACCCCATCCCATCTCACAATCATCAGATGTGCACACCAAGAGAAGAATGAGCAGGCCAAGCATGGGACTAATGGGTAAGGTAACACTGGATGCCTGTGAAGGCTCTGGTTTGTTCGAGCATCAGGCCTTGCTAGAAGGCTGCTTTCTAGTGAATATTTTAAGGTAACAAAACAGACATTCAGCTTCTGTCTATAATTTTAGTTCTCTTTCAATACACCCTCAGTGAAAGAGAGACAATTGTCATTCTCAGTAAGGCATCTTTCCTGGAAAATACACACTGGCCCATTTTCCCTTTAATGCAAATTTCCATCTGCTTCAGCACCCTAGCATAATCTAGAAGGAGGGCTTATGTATAATTTCCCTGACTGGACTGTGTGATTTTTTTTTTTTACAAGACACTGTGGTACTGTGATGAACGTTTTATTTCAGAAAAATAGACAAATACGTTTGTCTTTTTACAATGTCAATGTATTGAACAACAGTAAATCTACAAGATATGGTGGTTTCATTGGCAACCATTTGCCAGATACTACTTCTTTCCTTGGTAAAGCTGCCTGAGGAAGAGACAGGTTCTTCTCTTCCAGTCTTAATTACCAATATTAATTCTCAGATCGCATGCTCCATATCACACAGTAAATTTATTCATGTTAGATGGTATGTGCAGGTTATAGAGGAAAAGGTAAAGAAGATCTGGCAGAGTTCAGAAGTAGACCCATGGACCTGTAAATAGAGCCTGCATTGATGATAACAGGGCTGCAAAGAAGCAGAAGCACAGCGGTGATCATAAGCGTCACTAATCTGAAAGCGAACCCTCAGGGTTGAGTTCAGAGGCAGAGGCAAAAGATAGACAAAGAAACAAAAGAAAGATAGCAGTTGACTAGGCTATATCACCCCAGGGGACCAAGCTGAGCTGAAGCCCTTTCTTTCTTTCTTTTTAAGTTTAACGTTTTATTGATTATTTGTGAGTTTCACATCATACACCATGATCCCATTCATCTCCCTGCCCCTTCATATCTGCCATCTACCCTTATAACCCCAACCAAAAAGAAATCTTCTAGTGGAAGCTGTAGTGCCTCACAGCGTGTACCACAGTATACCCTTTTGTCCATACATCTTTACTTATGAATGTTCATTGCAAGAGTCAATGGTCAGGTTTAAGGCCTCTGGCTTCAGCTACACCATCAGTACTGGATCCTCACTGGGACGACGACTCTCAGATATCTTGTTGTTGCCCTGTATCATGGAGATCCTGCAGCTTTAGATCTACTGGCCCAGCCTCTTCACATGCTACAGAAGTTCACAGGGTATATGTTGAGGTGGTCCAATTCAAAGCCCTGGATCTGGGCCTGGGTGGTAGCTGAGCTGGTCAACCCACCAGCTCTCCAGCACTCACACCACCAGGGTAAACTCTTCAGCACTGCTCTGGCTAGCTCACCAAATGCCACAGCCAGCAAAAGGCAGGGCCAACTCTCCAACTCTCATGCCCTCAGGGCAGCTCACCCATACCCAGGCCAGCAGGACCAGCTCTGTTATTCTGCCCAGGAGAGGTTCAGGACCTGCTCTCCCAAGTGATGCAATAGGCAAGGGGCTGGTCAGCTCTCTTGCTCGAATTCCCTCAGGGCTAGCTCACCTGCACCTCCAACTCTAGGGCCAGCTCTACTGTGCTGCCCAAGCAAGGTTGAGAGCCTGCTCTCCTGATTGCTACAGCTGGTGAGGGTGTGAGGGTGTGCACCAGCTCTGTCTCATGTTCTCCGGGACAGCTCTCCTACCTGTTTCAGGTGGCCAAAGGACAAGGGTGGGGAGGACGTCATCTCTCCCTCACCCAGCTCCTGGTATGTAACACCCTAGGAGTCAGTCACCTGCAACCCCCACAAACCAGGGCCAGACCTACTGGGCTTCCTGGGTGAGTTGAGGAGGCCCACTCTCCCAAGTTCTGCAGTTGATGAGGAGCAGGCCAGCTCTTCTGCTCTCGTGCCTTCTTTTGGGGTCAGCTCTCCCAAGACGCCCAGGCAAGGGGTGGGGCCATCTCTCCACAGCTCTCAGATAGCAACATGGCCCCAGGCAACAGCCCAGACCAGAGACATCTACTTGGCTTTTGATGGCAAAAGACCCCTGCTGCTGCAGGCCCACAGACCCAGCAGCATGAGCCAGTACCTCACCATAGCTTTTGGCAGATCACCAGCCACTCGCATCCAGCTGCTCCTCACTCCCCTCAAGCCTCTAGTTCCGCCTCTCTTCATTGTGCCCACAGTCTCTTGTTTTTCTTTTCTGTCTTTCCACCAATTGCTTTCTCACATTTGTGGCATACAGGTTCTCTGGATGTCTGTGTTCATCTCAGGTTTGGTCTGCCTACCTGGTGGGCTTTGTGAAGCCAGACCCAGGGTTGTCTTAGGCTTGCTCTGCCAGGTTGGGCTGTGTGAGGCCAGGTGGGGAGCCCCTTTTTTGCTGTCAGTCTTTGGATGGTCAGATGAGAGGTTGGTGACAACTGTCACCATCACAAAGCCAGGTGTCCATCTTCTTTTGAAATCTAAAGAGAGAGTGTCTGGAACGTTCTTTGGCCCAGTTTTCCTAAGATGATTTCAATAAGCCACTGTGCCCAAGATAAATTTATTAAGTACCGGACAGATGGTGGTTTGGATATCTGATCCCCAGTTGATAAAATTGTTTGGGAAGAATTAGGAGATGGGCTTTGAGGTTTTAAAAGATATGCATTTAATACCAATTAATGAAAAAAAAAGACTGAATTTGGAAAAGAACAAGGATGATATATGGAAGTGTATGAAGAAAGAAAAGAGAAGAGGAAAATGATGACATTATATTATAATCTCAAAAATAAAATGAAAGACTTCTGATATTTCCAGTGTACTTTATCTCTTCTGCTTTAGGTTCAAGATGTGATCTCTAGCTATTCCTGCTTCCATGCCTACACTCTATCAACATAAACTCTAACCCTCTAGAACTATGAGTCCAGACATTTACTTTATTTTATAAGTTGCCTTGGTTGTACTGTTTTATCCCAGCAACAGTAAAGTAACTAAGACAGTGTTGTCACGTGTCCACACAGGTACACCATCATCATCCATCCTCAAAATGGAGTCGAAAGTTGCACAGCATAAAAAATATAAAACAAAACACTGTTTTTACATAGTATGGGGGAACTCTGGGCAAGGAAAGTATAGCTTTGTCTAAACAGGCACATTCCCTGGAGTCGGGCAGAGTGGCTGATTCATACTGGATGTAAGAAAGGGACTGAATGTGAAGGTCGGTGGTAGAGCACTTGTCTAGCATCACTGAGTGGTTGGCTCATCTCCAGTACTACAAAACAAAAACAAAAATGAAGAGAAAAGCTCCTAGCCATGTCCTTAAATAGCTCTAGGACAAGCGCATCATGAAGAAGGGTGTGGGAGAGAAAGAACTTCATTACACTCTAGTTTAGACTGAAGATTTCTTTAGATTGAAAAGAATTGGATGTCCTGATTAAGTAGGTATTTCTCAAAATAGCCTTTTAGCTCCTTTGGTCACAGAGGGCAAGTTTGCTAAAGAATAGAGGAACTTTCTTTAAGAAGTAGAAGATGGTGACCCTGAGGTACTTAGGAAGAATGTAGTGGGCCGAAGAGAGGTGTGGGAGGCACAAAAGATGCATTAGCTCTTCTTCACGCACTCCAGAGCTGATGAAGGTGCACAATTTTGCCACATTCAAGAAGCCTGCATTTATCCTAAGAACTATTCCCTCCCGAACTGATTATAGAATCAAATAAGTTAGCTAAGAGTTTAGCACACACCCCTACTTCCAAGCACAAAGTAGACAGATCCACAAAAGAAACTTAGTTTCCATGGGAAACAGAGTGCAAATGACATTCTCAAACCACATGTAGAACTGAAGGATTATCCTGAAAATGTGTGTCATCAGAAAAGCTGTCAAGATCCTTCACAGTCTTTAAGGAAAATCCCCATGAGAAGTAGCCAGAGTAAAGTTGGCAAGTGAATGACTTTCTCTAGAGGCCTACTTTGTAACAGAGAATATCCCCAGCTACTTGCATCTTTCTCTAACAAAGCTATAACTCCATTTATTTGTTTACAAAGGTCTTAGCACTTTTATAATCAACTAAAGAGATAACTATAGTCCTATCTGATTTTGTACCAGTGTTTAGGACATAGCACCCAGCAACAACACACTTAGTTAATTGGCAAGTCTGCCCAGAAATAAACAGCGATATTTAATGGTGAAGACAAGGGCAAAGAAATTCGTAAAGCCAACTATTTGAACATCTCTTTTGGCTTTCAGAACACAGCAGAATCCCAAGCTTCCTATTGCTTACCAGCTACTCCACACTACCGCTCACTCATACACTGCCCTCAAACTCCTCATCGCTATTTCCCTCTGGGGAATGCCAGCCCTCACTCATTGTTTTTCTCTTTAAACAGTTATAAACAGAAATGCCCACTTTTCATTTCAGCATCATACAGGTACTTTCTATATCTTAACTGAAAAGCTCACCAGCATCAGAGACTGTATTGGTATAGATTGTGTCTGGGGACATAGACCATATGTTGAGGTTGATCTAACTCCTGGCTAATAACAGTTGATGGTTGATGGGTTTAGGTGAGGTACCTCATCCCACCTCATCCCACAGTTGTGTTTTCTCATTTCTTTGCTAAGTGAGATCTTTTTGAACATAATGCCTTCTGGAATCCCTAAGGAAAAAGATAAAACAGATTTTGCCATCAATTTTCTTAGTACACAAAAGAAAATGTAACAAAAGAAACATGCAACAATGCCTCTAATAAATCAGTTGACTTTGTTTGCCCTCATGGGAATAGTGTAACAACAGGTCCTGTGTCATGGAAAGAATGTGTCATTGATATCCAAAAGGAGAAGAAATGTGCAAGAAACTTCAGACAAAATAGAAAACAATTGTTTCCCAAAGATCTAATGTTAACCTCATGGGGAAAGCCTGAGTTCAGATGAGTGGGAATCCCATTTCCTGGTTATTATTAACACATCAACAGGAGATTTTCACAGGTTAGAGCTACCTCCTTGTTCTACCTTTCCATTGCAAACTGTTCCAAGATAATGCTCCAGTTCCCATATTACTGTTATAAAGTCGATAAAACAATTTATTTAAATGACTTCAAAGCACGCCCAAACCTTTTCATCTGAACCTGCCATTCAAACATATTTAACACTATAAAACACTGATATATTCTACATATATGGAATGTGGTTTAAGGGCAGGGACCTCCCCGTGACTCAATCACTTTTATTTAACAGCAGAAAAATTATAAGTGATGAGTGTTCGAAGCGTTCTATTAAAAAACAAAACATACTGCTGACTTAGTTGTGTGGAGGACTTCTAAAATTGACTTCCTTAGCAGTTCTCAAGGATGTAGTAAAAGGCTCGCTTACACAGCGTTCACTTGCCCAATGGGTCTCTTGAGTATTCTTCCTAACAGAGTTAGTTTCCTTTCTCTCCTCCTGTTATCCCCTGCAGCCATCGTTCTACTCACTACTTCAAGGAGCTCAATTTCTGAAGATGCCACAAGTGGAGAACACAGTGTCTTTCTGTATGTGGTTTATCTCACTGAACGTAGTAGCCGTCGGGTCCATCCGCATTGTTGGAAATAATACCATTTCCTTCTTTTTTCAAGCAGAATAATATCCCATTGCATACGCCTCCCGTTTTCTTTATCCATTCATTTGCTGAAGGGTACTTAGGTTGATTTTATGTATTAGCCACCGAGCAGAATGCTGCAGTGGATATGGAGGAAGGACGGCTCATCAATGTGCTGACTTCATTTCTTTGGAATATAAACTTA
The DNA here is from genome assembly GCF_030254825.1 of Meriones unguiculatus. Taxonomy (NCBI): domain Eukaryota; kingdom Metazoa; phylum Chordata; class Mammalia; order Rodentia; family Muridae; genus Meriones; species Meriones unguiculatus. The sequence continues at coordinate 82,764,797 of NC_083359.1, read as the reverse complement.
TTGGTGGGATTTCATTTTTCTGGGCCACTTTCATGGCGATTGGGTAGATGCAAAGCTTTACATTTCCCCTCTGGCAATATTCAAAGAGACACCTTCTTGGTTGTGCTGTCCTTATGTCGGTTGGGGTAGAGCAGACGGCAATCCTTTGTTCATCCTAGCTCGACGCCTGGGTTGGTGGTCTAAACTGTCTCCTACCGAGGGCTCATAAATATCAAATCAAATCAAATCAAATCAAATCCAGGCAGCCCGGTGGGGGAGGAGGACAGACAGAGACCTGCGGACTGCCATGCGACCCACAGACCTGCTCTCCAGCGCGTGGCACAGGCTGGCCACAGACACCTGCTTGCCGCCACACTACACAGCGTGAACGGAGGATGCCGCCCAGCGGCCCGCCAGCTGTGTGGCCAGCCTGCAGCGGGAGCCACTATAGTGTGCGAGTATGTGGTGATCAGATGGGAGAGAAACGGAAGTGCAGCAGCGAGAGAAGAACGAAGAGGTGGGACCGGAGACTTGAGGGTTAAGAGGAGTCCACCGCTGTGAGTGACCAGCCCCACCACCTGGGTCCATGGTGAAGTCCCAGCCTCGTTCGTGGCCAGGCAGCAGCAGGGGCCAATGCTATGTCGATGTCCATGTCTCATATTAACACTAGAGAACATGGTATCCTGGGGGTGGGGATACCCTCTCTCCCCTTGCATTGCCACCGGAGACAGTTGGGAGAGCTGATCCTGGGTGAGCTGGTCCTGCCTCTTGCTGGCTGTAGCACTTGGGAGAGCGGGCCCTGCACCTCACCCGGGGAGCACGGTAGTGCTGGCCCTGGTTGAGAGGACAGAGTGAAGGAGACCTGGCCCTTCCACGCCATACATCTGCCATGAGATGGTGTGTGTATGGGGTGATGCCCTCCCCCGTCCTCGCCACTTTCCATCTGTGACAGACAACTGGCCCTGAAGTCATGACAGCAGGTGAGCTGGCCCCTTGCTGGCTACAGCACTCAAGAGAGTGGATCCTACACCTCGCTTGCCTGGGCAGCACAGTAGATCTGAACATGGCGGACGGAGTGCAGGTGAGCCACCCTGAGAAGGAGGATTCTGCTCATTGGCAAGTGAAGATGTGTGGACAGAGGGACATACCGTGACATAGAACAGCTTCCATGATGTTTTCTATGCTTTGTTTTCGTTTATGTGTATTTTATTTTAGAGGGGAGATTGCAGTAGCTAAGGGCAGACATGAGGGGACAGGGAGATGAACGGGATTGGGCTGTATGGTTTGAAACACACAACAAATCAATAAAAGGTTAAAAAAAAAACTTTGTTTCTGCAAACATGTGCCAAGTGTTCAGTTACCTAGTTCCTTACTGTCACTTACAGCTTTTGTCTGTGTAATGACACCCTCCTACCAGGTGACAACAGATGTGTGCAAGGCCTTCTGATTCCCAAGGTGGCACTTTGTTCCATTGATTTGTCCTTTTGCTGACAGAAACTTTGAGCTTGAGAGGATCCCATTTTGGCTATGTTGGCTTTTGGTGTCTGGTCCTTTTGTTAGCAAAATACAACTTTTCCTCAAACAGTTTCATAAATTTTCTTCCCATGCTTTCTTGTAGCAACTTTACAGTTTTTTAAAAATATATTTTGAGTTTGTTTTCATGTGGTATAAAATAAGGGTCTGTTTTCATGTTTCTACATGGGTTTATTCGGTTTTCTCAACATCCTTTATTAAGACGACCTATCTGTCTCCATTTCATGTTCTTGTTGTCTTTGCTGAAACTCATGTAATTATTTTTTTTAATAGAAACAAACTTTTATTTTTTCAATGCAGTTTATTCAGGAACGTTGGACAATCATCTGACCCTGGGGAAAGCCAGCCCACAGCTTAAATAGCCTCTGGGTAGCCAACCCCAGCGTGCCACGTGGGCAATGCAGATAGGTCCACATACATGGAAGCAAGCCAGATCCTCAGCCTTAGCCAAATGTGGAGTTGTTCCTGACAGAGAGCACTCACCATCGGGAAGGTGGAAGGCGGAAACCAGCTCCATCTTTAAGGCGCGGCATTACACAGCTCTCTGTAGTTCCCCCTTTTTGTTTTAGATGCATCAGGCAAGAGTAGAGGTCTGATCTCTGATATTAGAAATAAATTGGGACTTTGTACCGATGTTCATTTAGGTGCCCTCCACCCAAAGAGCATCAGACCCGTCCGATACCTTTTTCTCAGAGGCGGGACCTGGGGCATCAACCCGCATGCAATCAGACATGCTCTTCTCTGGGTCCAAAGCAGCTGACCCTGAGTGCAGTGCTTAGCCTCGCATCCTGGGCGTAACATTTTAGCTTTTTATGGTAGCCAACCATGCTTGGGGAGACTGTCCTGCTTCAATGGCTGTAAAGGCCTGAATGGTCATGGCTGCATTACGCTGTTGTGAGACTCTAATCTTGCATATACACCACAGGCAAACCAAGGAGACCAACACCAGAAGGCCTGCTAACGCTCCCATGCCCGCCCATTCCTTCAGATGATTCATGGCTGCAGAAATCCATGATGGTAATCCTGTGGCTAGTCCTGCGTCCACTCTGGTAGAATTTACCGTGACAATGGCCACTCTCAGCTGCTCCATCGTAGTATCGAATTCTCCAGTCCAATTACCTAAAATATAGCTAGACAATTGTTTAGACAGATTTGCAGCACAGGAAAAATTCTCATGTTGTATGCTAGTGACTCAAAGTCCAGCATATTTTTATTGACAGCCAAGTTGAGCGATTTGCCATAGGATACCAATTTGCTCCTGCATGAGGTCAATCCTCTGATTGAACACCATCAAGTCTCCTTTTAGTTGAGCATTAATTCCTTTTTGTACATCTAAGGCATGAGCTACATTGGCTAAAAGATTATTCAGGGTCTGAGCAGTTTGCACAGTATGACTCATGGCTAATGCCGTGGTGGTAGCTCCAACAGCCGCCAATGAGATGGCAGTAACAATGGTGGCTGTAGTTCCAAGATCCCTTTTCTGTCTGAAGAGAGTCATAGCATGAGGGGCATCAACGGGCACAGGCACCCAGCGAGGCATGCCAGTAACCAGGGCATACCTAAATTCACTAGCATTCCAGCATTGGGCAAAAAAGCAAGTATCATTACCACAATTACTTGGCTCTATCTGGCTAATAATGAATAAAAATGGGGGATATAAACAAACAGGTGTGGGCTTATAGAAAATATTATGAGAAGCCTTAACTCCCTCGTTGGAACATCCTGCATCAGTTCTAGAACTAGCAGTGGTGGTGTCCGAGGTCTGAGTAGGTTCAGGAGACCATTGCCCCCAGGGGCAAGACATGCTCTATGTAAATTGACTAACTCCATGTTTTCCTCCACTTTTGAAAGTCATTTAAGGTTCTTAAATTATTTTTCCCTTTTTTTTTAATTTTTTATCAATTACACTTTATTCATTCTGCATCCCCCCATAAGCCCCTCCCTCCTCCCCTCCCAATCCCACCCTCCCTCCTCCCTCTGCATGCAGAAACTCATGTAATTATAAACACGAATTTATTCTAGGATCTCTCGTTCTGCTGATCTACATGTTTATCAACTTGGCAATTTCATGCTGTTTGGATTATTAGAACTTGGTGATGAAATTTGAAGTTGGGTTGTATGATGCCTCATGCTCTCTACTTTTTGCAAAGATACTTTGAGTATTCTGAGCCTTTTCTGGTTCTGTATGAATTTTAGAATTATTTTTCTATTTCTAACAAAAATAAAAACACTATTATAAATTTAGTGGGGTTTATATTGAACATGTAGATTGCCCCAGGAGGAGGTGATCACAGAGACAGCCACTGAGTTCATGTCAGGGACAGCCCCAGTACACCTTACTAGGGAACCCACTTGGAAACTGAGCAGCCAATGGGCTTCCTTTAAACAGGGGGTCTAGGTTCTCTCCATGCAGGGTCCTTGGTTGGAGTATTGGTATCTGCAGGCCTGGCTGGGTCCAGGTATTTTGGCTCTGTTGTTCTCCTAGTGGAGTTCCTGTCTCCTCTAGGTCTTTCCATCTCCCTCTTCTTCCATAAGGATTCCGGCACTCTGCCCAAAGTTTGACTGTGAGTCTCAGTAACTCCTTCGATACACTGATGGGTAGAGTCTTTTCAGAGGTCCTCTGTGGAAGACTCAATCCTGTTCCGTTTCTATTCTGTTTGCCCTTCTGAATGAGGATTAAGCATCTTGCCTAGGGTCCTCCTTGTTTTTTAGCTTCTTTATGACTATAGATTTTAGTATGTTTATCCTATATTATATTTTTATTCCTGATCTTGAAGACAACCCTCTTCGAGCCTTTCACCACTGAGTATGATACCTCCATGACTCTGTTACACAAGTCCATTATTGAGTTGAGGCACATTCCTTCCCACCTTAATTTGTTGGGATTTAAAATTATAAGATGAAGAGGTGTTTAATTTTTAATAAATGCTTTTTTGCATCTGTTTAGATTTGTGATTGCCACAGATTTTTTTCATGTCACTGTATCCTAAGGATAAATCCACTTGAGAATGGTAAATGATCCTTCTAATGTGATGTTGGATTTAATTTGATAGTATTTTGTTGAGGATCTTTCCATCTATGTTCAAGGATACTATAATATAGCTTTATCTTCTTTTATAGAGTCATTTATGGGTTTAGTACCAGGTGGTGCACCTTTCATAAAATCAGTTTATGAGTCTTTCCACCTCATAGAATCAGTTTATGAATATTTCTCACCTACAGTTTTTTCTTTTTTTTTTTTTAGAAATTTGACAATAATTGGTATTAGTTGCTTAGATTCTCTCAATGAAGTAATCAAACTAATTTCTTTCCCTGGATAGGGTTTTTATTATTGATTCAGTATCTTTATGTGTGATTCATCTGTTCATTCTTTTTATTTCTTCATGTGTATTCCTAGGAATTTATTAATTTCTTTTTAGTTTCACAGTTTGATCTGTAAGTTTTCATAGCAGTCTCTTGTAATCATTTCTTTTTCCATGGTAATACTACACAATGTATCTATGTCCACTTTCGATTTTGAACCTTCTCTCTTTTTTCTTAGTACATATAAATGATTGCTTATTTTCGTTCAAAAGAACATTCATAATATTCAGAATTTTCTAGTTCTTTGTTTTTGCTCTGGCTTTTATTAAGTATATACTTGCTTTGTTCTTTTTCTGGCTCTTTGACTATAACTTCAGGTTGTTTATTTGAGATCTTCTTTTCTTTTTTAATTTTAATTTTTTGTATTAATTAAAGTTTATTCACTTTGTATTCCAGCTGTAGTCACCTCCCTCATTCCCTCCCAAACCCACCCTTTTTCCCTCTTTTCCTCCCTTGCCCCTCTCCAAGTCCACTGTTGGGGCGGTCCTCTTCCCTTTCCATCTGATGCTAACCTATCAGGTCTCATCAGGACTAGCTGCATTGTCTTTCTCTGTGGCCTGGTAAGGCTGCTTCCTACTCAGGGGAGGTGATCAAAGAGCTAGCCACTGAGTTCATGTCAGAGACAGTCCCTGTTCCCCTTATTAGGGTACCCACTTGGATACTGCCATTTGAGTAGGAGTTCTAGGTTATCTCCATGCATGGTCCTTGGTTGGAGTATCAGTCTCAGAAAAGACCCCTGTGCCCAGATATTTTGGTTCTGTTGCTCTCCTTTTGAAGCTCCTGTTCCTTCCAGGTCTTTCTATCTTCCCCTTCTTTTATAACATTCCCTGCACTCTGCCCAAAGTTTGGCTATGAGCCTCAGCATCTGCTTTAATACCCTGCTGCATAGAGTCTTTCAGAGGCCCTCTGTAGTAGACTCCTGTCTTGTTTTCTGATACTACTCAGCAATTAAAAACAAGGAAATCATGAAATTTGTAGGCAAATGGTAGAATCTAGAAAAGATCATCCTGAGTGAGGTATCCCAGAAGCAGAAAAACACATATGGTATATACTCACTTATAAGTGGATATTAGACATATAATATAGGATAAACATACTAAAATCTATACACCTAGAAAAGCTAAGCAAGAAGGAGGACCCTGGGTAAGATGATCAATCTTCACTCAAAAGGCAGATGGGACGGACATTGGAAGAGGGAGATCTTCTTTTCTAATATGAAGTTATTATTGAACACTTGCTTTATACAAGCATTTTTCTTCATCTTTTAATTTTTATGTTATATTCACATTTTGAATCATCTCAAGGTATATTTTTGACATCTCTCTTTTAGTTTCTCACTTTACTGATTTCAAAGACCAAGAGCCAGGAAGAACTTTAGCTATATAGTCAAGCTTGTTAATCCTAAAAATACAAAAATATAAGAAAACTGAGAACAGGCCATTTGAAACAATATCAGTGGCTCTAATTTTTCAGTCCAATCTGTCATGCTTTCTCTTTATTAGTGAGTTGAGGCCATTTACATTTAAAATCACTATTGGGAGAAATCTAGTAATTCTTATAGCTTCCTCATTGTTTTCTGGTTGATAGGACTGTTGTTTATTTTCCAGTTGGTATCAGGGGTTGTTTGTTTATTGCATTGGGCATGATGGATTTCTTCCTACAATCCCTTTGTTCACTCATCCCTCTCATGACATGTAATTTTTCTTGTGTTCTCTCGAAGGAAACAGTCTTTTTTTTCCCCCTCTGTGTTCAATTTTTCTTTTAAAATCTTTTACAGTTTAAGCTTAGTGGCCATGAACTGCCTTAGTTTGTCCCTATCTTGATATGTCCTCATTTCCTCACCAATTTTAAAATACAGTTTTATTGGCTATGCTAGTATTGGTGAGCAGTTATCTATTTCCAAAAGCTTGAAATATATTGTTCATCTCTTTTCTTGGCTTTTAGGATTGCTGATACTATTTTAATGTGTTTCCTTTGTATGTTAGTTAGCATCTTTTTCCTGATTGCTTTTTTTATTTTGTTCTCCACTTTAAAATTTTTGGTATCTTAGATAGCATATGTCATGAGGGGGGTCTTTGCTGGTCATGATTATTTGGAGTTTTTAAATGCCTTTCCTGTCCATCCATTTCTTTCTCTGGATTTGGAGAATTTTTTATTACTTTACTAAGTAGATTTTTTTTACACCTTTAATTTTTCTATCTCTGTTCACCTTCTATCCCGTGGATTCTCAGGCTTGGTCTCTTGATTTTATTCTAGTGGTTGAATGTGCAGCCATGGTTCTTTAATTTTTTCTTTATTCATGTTTGAATGTAATATGTATTGACTTTGCCCTCTATTGCTGGTATCTTTTCTTCAGTCTGGTTAGTCTGTTGGTTGTACTTTCTACTGTGTATTCTGTTTTATTCATGGGTTTTTCATTTCCAAGATTTTTTACTCAAATTTTTGATGCCCTTACTGAGTTTTTATTTCATGTTGCTAATTATTTTTACCAATACTCCTTATTTTCTGGTCCATCTGCTAACTGTATTTCTTCTGTGTTTCTGGCTTTCTTGACCATGTCCTGAACTGAATTCATCTACTAGTTTTCAAAGTCTTTTAGGTCATCTATAATTTTTACCAGCAAACGTTTATAATTGTCAACCAGAATTTTACCAGTTTCAGTATCTTTTTCTTCTGTAGTTGAGATATTATGATCTTTTGGAAGACTCGGATTGCCTTGGTTTTTCACATTGCTTACATTGTGAAAGCAGTGCATCTATTGGTTGAGATACAGCCACTGCTTTTATTTATTGGGCAGCCTACATTTGTCCAATCCCTGATAGCACTCAGAAAAGAAAAATGAGCTGCTCCCACAGCTTTTGTATGAGGATTCTTCTCCCCTTCCCAACACAGGACTGTGTCTATTTGGTTTACTTCTTTTTCTCCGCACTTTTCAGAAACCTTTGTGGATTTCTTTTTTTTAAAAATATGTATGTCTATATCTGTGTATCCATGTGTGTGTGCATGCTTTTGTGTATTTATGTGCACATGTGTGTAAGTAAGGGTAGAAGCCAGAGGAAAACCTTAGGTGACATTCTCAGGAATGGCATCCAACTCTTGAGTCAGCTGTCATTGGCTTCTAGCTCAGTAATTAGACTAAACTGGATGACCTGAAAGCCCCAGGATCCTCCTGGGTACCTGTCAAGTACTGAGGTTACAAGTGATTCTTACCACACGGGCTTTTTACGTGGGTTCTGGGGAATCAAACTTGGGTTCCCATGCTTGTGAGGCAAGCATTTGCCAACTGTGCTGTCACCTCAGGCCCATTTTTTGAATTTCTACAGCTTTTTATCTCTTCTCTCTTAGGAATATAGTCTACTTTTTTCTTATTCTGACTATTCACTTTCACCAGGTCACACGGGAGCAACTTCCAGTCTTCCATCTTACCCCAAAGAAGTGACAGTAAGCTATTTGCAACGTCAGAGGTAAGCTTGACTTTTTCAGCTTGGTGCTAGAAGTAACATGAACTCCCTTTGTGATTAAAAGGTAAGAAAGTAAACACAAAACAAGCAAACAAAACAAACAAACAAATGAAAAAAGAAAGTAAAAACAATGGGCCTAAGAAGTCCAACATGGTTATTGTGGGGTCAGTGGTGAATACTGTAAAAGAAAGGATGGTTATAATAGCGGACATTTAAGATAACACAAATCATAAAAAATTGAATAAATCAGATGTAAGTTATAAGGTGTAAAAACACTCAGGTGAGCAGGAAGCCTCAAAAGAAAGTCTATATCTCTCTTTTCAAAGCCCAAATGCCAAAGTCCTCCTACAAGCATCCCCTCTCTGGCCATCTGGTAACATTCTTAAAAAGCTTTGTCTGTTTATCATTTTGTCAATTTCTAGCAGGCCAGTTCCAACTTGGATCAATATTAGGACTTTTAGTTGCTAAATATCAATCAAAAGTATTATTTAGGGATACAGATATTTCCAAAGCAGACACTTTTAAAAGAAAATAAAAAAATCAACCTAGATAATGTATATACATCAACCCTCTTTTTTAGATGAGGAAACTGAGTTTTGGAAGTGGTATACTATGTTTGCCACTGAGATGTTTAATCAGGCCCTTATTGTATGTGTGATGTAAAATTAAATTTTGCTGTCCAAAATTGGAAATATGGTTTAAATTTCCTATAGTTAGATGCAATTTCAGAAGGTAGGATTGAGATAAGTGGACTGCTGAGTCATGTATTCTTTTGGGTTTTTTTGTTTTGTTTTTGTTTTTATATATTTAAAGATTTTTAATTTATTTTGAATTTATGGGATTTATGATTTAAAATGAACTAATAAAATAAGTGTTGATATAAAAAAACATAATGTAGTATCTTACCATAAAAGAAGAATAAAATTTCTTCATGAAATCAGATTGTCTACAAAGTCCACATGATTTTTTTCAGTTTTCTTCCACTGAAGTTTGCTTTCCAGGTCTGCCAATCAAGGTTCAGTTCTCATGGAAAAAGATAAGCTCCCTTCTTTATGGATTATGGTGATGTTCATGTTACTAAATTCTTTTTTTCTTTTTATTTATTATTAGTTACATTTTATTAACTCTGTATCCTGCTCCCTCATTCCCTCCCAATCCTTCCCTCCCTCATATCCTCTCTGCTCCTTTCCAAGTGCACTGATTGGGGAGCACCTCCTCCCTTAGTATGGATAGGAGCTCCACAAGGACCAAATATATCTGGGCACAGGGGTCTTTTCTGAGACCGACACTCCACCAAGGACGACCATGCATGGATATAATCTAGAACCTCTGCTCTGATGTAACCTGTTGTAGCTCAGTAACCAATTGGTTTTCCCTAGTAAGGGGAACAGGGACTATTTCTTGACAGGAACTCAATGGCTGGCTCTTTGACCTCCCCACCCCCCCAGGAGAGGAGCAGTCCTGTTAGGCCACAGAGGAGGACTTTGCAGCCAGTCCTGAAGATCCCTGATAAAACAGGGTCATATATTCCTGAGACACAATAAGAAGCTGACTGTGTTCTAAAAGTGATCTCAACAACAATTTCAAGCTCTAGGTACTTAGTCCCCAGGGCTCTGGTGTGTTGGCAGCTGAGGATTTGAGAGAACATGTAAAGCAGCTTTAATAGAGTAAGGCAGAATAAAAATGACTTGATAGGGGGTAAAGTTGCTCTCTCCTGCCCTCCTGTCTTTGCTAAGTGAAGGTGAAGTAAGGTACAATAAGACAACGAATCCTTGCTTTTATACTTCCCAAAACCCAGGCTGTGAAAAACTCTGTTTTCTGTAAGTTACCCACAGTCTGTGCCATTGTGCTACAGAAGATGAAGCAATAACATAGAAAGTAAATTCTGATGCATGTAATGTGCTTCCTCTATGAAAAAGGGAAGTTCTCATAGGCATGGAAAAGACTTCAGAACCTGAAAACTAATGAATCAGATTTTTTCATCACTGTATTAAACTAAATAGAAAGTTCTGAAGTCATTATCTTCCATGAGAAGATAATCAAGTTTCCATCCAAAAGGCAAGAACTCTCACAAGAACTGGCAAAGGAGTTGTCTCCTGTGCCAGTGAATTCAAGGCTCTTCCCCATTTCCTACACAGATGTAGCCATTGGGCAGCTCCAGCTTCATGTAGGTCTCTTAGTAAGGGGATTAGAGCTATCTCCAACATAGTGCTTTATGGTCACTTCCCCCTGGCAGGGTTGCTGCACCAGACCACAAAAGAAGAGGACATGCTCTTCTGATGAGCTGGGGGGGGCTGGTGGGGGGCTCCCCTTTTCTGAGGATAATGAAGGAATGGGGAAAGATGGAGGGAGGGTGGGACCAGGAGGAGAGGAGGAAACATGCTAAGATCAGAATGTAAAGTGACTAAAAAAATTAATTAATTAAAAAACAACTTTATTCCTATTCATTAAACCAACTAAATGCTAAGAAAAAAAACCCTGGTAACTGGGTTTGGCAGTGTGGCTCAGTAGGTAAAGAAACTTATCATGAAAGCCTAGTAATCTGAGTTCAGTCCCCTACTCCACAAAGTTGTCCTCTGGCATCTACATGTGTGCAACGGCATGTGTGTCACCTAAAAGGAAAGCTAGAACCTTTCTTAGGCCCTTTAGGAGCATGACACCCTGGGAGACTCAGTGCTAAAGATTGTCAGGGTTGGCCTGCTACAGAGACTTCCAGTTGTGCAGTAGGAGCACATAGGCAAAGGATGAAGAGTAAGTTAGTGCACCTGCAAATGCTGCAATAGTAGAGATTAGTTTAAAATTCCTTTGAAAGACTGACTCCCAGTCCTCAGCATATTTCTGCATTTGAGTAGTGTGAAACCAGCCTAAAGATAAATCACTGCATTTGGGTTGAATAACATGATTATGTGTGTAGGCTTAGATTTTTGAACAAACCTCTTTATTTAGAAAATTTTAAAGCTTCTACCTTCCTTCCAACCCACTCACCAGAGGTAGGAGAGAAAAAAAGGTTATTAAGAAAAGAGAGTTGTAGACTTTGTAGAAATAGTTCCTTGGGGTGACTCCACTCTTTGTTGTCCAGATACCAGCTCACAGCAAAACATCACCATGTGCCCTCTCACAGGCCAGCCTCCAGGAAAGCATCACATGCCCTCTCCAAGATAGCTTCCAGCAAAACATCACATGACACAACCGAGTCTTCAAAGAGACCAGAAACTTCCACTTCAGTATACTGACTAGCTTTAACTGTCAACTGACACAACCTGAGAAGGGAGTCTCAATTAGGGATCACGTAGATCAGATTAGCCTAAAAAGTATGTCTGTGGGGAGTTGTCTAGATTGTTAACTAACCTGACCATTATTGGGAGGATTGTTCTACCAGCAGAGGGTCTAAGACTGTAAGAGTAAGAGCAGAAGAGTTTGTCTGGAAGCAAGCAGGTAGCATGTGTCTCTCTGCACTTAACCATGTGAGTGATGTAACTAGCTCCTAGAGTCCCTGCCTTGACTTCCCCCCAAATAAAGGACTGTGGCTGAATAAGCCCTTCTCTCCCCTGAGTTGCTTTGGTCAGGGTGTTTTGCTGCAGCAACAGAAAGGAAACTAGAATAGGTTACCCTATTATGAAAATGAAAATTTGTGAATAGAATTAATGCTGCTACAAAGAGGCCCAGGATTTCAACCACAAAAAAAAAAAAAAGAAAGAAAAAGAAAAACTATAAGCAACCAAGAAATGAGGAGAGCAGAAAACCAGTCTTCCCTAGCGAAGAACCTTCCAATTGGTTTCCTAGTACTAAGTAGTCAGCTCTAAAGCCATATACATACAAGATATGGGCTAAGAAGGTTGTATTTATTTATTTAGGGAAACATATGTTTGTATACATGTCAACAACTAAAGAAAAATAGGCCATGAATTTGAAAAAAAGAGGAAAGATTGAATACATGGATGGAACTGGAGGGAGGAAAGGGAAGAAGGAATATTATATGATTATATTTTAGTTTCAAAAAATATATATTTTTAAAAGGCCCAGAAGAGTAGCTTACCACTTTTATCACGAGGGATACAGAAAAAAATGACCATCCAGGAAACACATCTTCACAAGACATTGAGTCAAATAGTGTCATGATCTAGATTTGCTCACTCCTAGAACTATGAAAAATAAATTTCTTTCTTTGTTCATTAAAAAATACACTATAATATTCATTTCTATGAAGATCAATGCCAAAATTGAGGGTCATTATCCTAGCATGGTTAATAAAAGACAAAGGCATATCACTGACTTCTTGGCCTCTCTTCTGTCAGTTCTACTTTATTACAAGTGTGATTCTCAGTATGGAGAGAAAAGGCTGAGTGATTCTTATCACTCATCCCACAAGAGAGGGTTATTGTATGAGAAAGGAATACTCTGAGTTGGTATACCAGTGCGGAGAGACCTGGATTCATCAAAAGCTATAAAGCACAAGCCAATAGGAATAAAAGAGGAAACTGCATTTCCTAGTAGAGCGCTGGTTTTCCTAGACGCTCAAAAGAACAAGAATTTATGCAAAGGTTTTTCCTTTCCTCCCATCTTTTCGATTAACTTCTCTATTTTCATGGTGAAAGCAGAAGTGGAAAAATGAGAGAGAAGATCCATTAACAAAGACTCTGGAAAGAGAATCGCCAGTAACCTCATTTGCCTAATGCTTTGGGATTGCAGCAGCAAAGCCTTTCTTGGGAAGTACCAATCACTGTGATTCCACTTGAAGGAAAGATGAAAGGAAGGATGAAAACCAATGTTTTCCCAGGATAGCATTTGGATTTGGTAATGCTGTCACCTCCACATATCAAGCTCATCCTGATCCTTCAAAATACCAAGCTAGCATGTGGGTTCTCTCTCCAATCGCAGCAGAGGAGAATGCCAAGAAAGAAAACCGAACAATTGGAAATGCTACTTCTAAGCATACTTTGGCTAAGAGTACCTGACCACCAGTTTCAGATTGAGCTAGCATGAAGTTAAATCCCTGTATCTAGAATAAATACCATGATTACATATGAGTGAAACAAAGAGAACTGAGTTCTTTAGCTGACTTCAAGTTTAGAATGACCTGATGGAGCTAATTAGCTAATTAGCCATACTAACATGGTACTAAGGCTCACCTTAGGCAGTGAGCTCCTGAGACTGGGCACCTTACATAGAACATACAAGCATACATTGTATAACATTAGTTGGATGCATGTGCTTTAGCCTCAGATAATTGGTTCTGTAGGCAATTTCCTATTGCTTTAAAGTTGTCCTATCTTATGAACTTTTAAAAATTCCTCTAACTTAAGTTCCTTCATGTGTTGGCTATAAATCACTGTTGTGCCAGATTCGCAAGACCCCAAAAGACCACCAAGAGTCGAGCTTGTTGCAAACCAGATGAGGATCTTTTTTATTACAAGCTATAGCCTGGGCTCACACACCCTTACCACCATGCTTGAGAGCTGAGAGCCTCCTGCTCAGATTAGCAGGGTGATTGAAAGAGTCTAGACCCTCCCAGCATGCCCAAAACAGAAGGATTCCTACCTGGCAAGCGTCTATTGGTTGAAACACAAAGGGGGATATTGTATTTTGACCTGATTTGCTATAGGCAGGCCCCCAAACCATTAATGGTCTGGCTTCCCTTGTTTGGCTGTCCTAGGGGAAAGGGGTCTGATTCCTAGCAACTGAATCTCTAGTGAACAGGAAAGAATGCAGTAAGGCTGGTTCTTCCCCACAAATGGCTGGACATGTCTCTACCTGTCTAGCCTTTGTTCAGGCTTGTGCTTTAAACTTAAAACCAATAACTTAAAAAATTAATTTTTAATTCTTTGGTCTTTCAACAGTGTGTGTCAAGTTTTTTTTTTCTCATTTTTAAGTGAGAGATTTTAGATTAATTATCTTTTCATTCTACTTTTTTTCAATGCCTTCCATACTCCTTCTCCTAACTCCTCCCAAAACTACCTCCCCACACCTGAACCCCCCTCCAACTATATGTCCTATTCTTCCCCCCTCCCTTTTTTTTAAATGGAGCACATTTTATGATTCCCCATATGTTCATGGGTGTAAAGTCATCCACTGGAGCATGGTGGCTCTACCAAGGACCATGCCCACAAGGAAAACTGACTCTCCTTCCTAAGGTAGTCATCAACTGCTTTTGAGTCCCTACCTTGTCCATCCTGGAATGTTTATTGGCTTGATCTTGTACTGGTCTTGTGTAGCCAAATGAAGCTGCTATGAATTTAGAAAAATTCCTATAATGTTCAGAAGGCAGTATTTTAACCAGGTTCTACTCAACTTCTAAATCTTACAATCTTTCTGCCTCTTCTTCCACAAAGCCCCATGAGTCTTGAGGGAAGAGAATTTATTTCCCATTTGTGGCTGAGCACTGTAAGGGGACTTGTTATCTGCACTTTAACCAGTTGTAGAGTTTCTTCATTAACTGCTGTCCATTAAACAAAACAGCTTCTTTAATGAGTCCTGAAAGCTTTGTTCATCTGAAAATCTAGAGACATGAATTTATAGAATAGTTTAATACTAAATCCATTTAGCAAAATATTAGTAGTAGACTTAGCTGGGGCCTTTTGTTCCCAAATCATGAATTCTTGTCCAGAATTATAGTATTAGGCATATATTTTTCTTCTGTGGAGTGGGCCTTAAGTCCAATCGGAAAGCACTTCGTTACCCCCATAACATTTATGCCATTATTTGACCCATGGTCATATCATACCATGTTGATCATTACTGTAATTAACAAAGTTCACAGCTGGTAAAGACTATTGCTAACTCTCCCACACCCTAGCAGCTGGTATAGCAGCTTCTAGTACTATGAAAGTTATCTAGCAGGAAGAAAATGTATCAGCTTCATTTCCCCATGCCCTGTGACTAAGGTGAGTGGTGTCTTTGGTAATAAAAACCAACCATCAAACTCTGAGTGATCAAGGGCACTGGCAATAGCCTATATTGTTTGGGGGTTTATGGGACACCTTTGAACAACTTGAGGGGAGATAAACCACACCTGGGGTTGAATGTCTTATTTGGCAACTTAAGGATTATGGGAGGAGCACTGTCCCTGTGTAGGATAGGGTAATCAAATTATATTATTTTATATGAAATATATTATAATATAATAGGTTTCTGTGGGGCTTTTTAAAATATCATACTCTATCCTCCCATCCCTCTCTCTACTTAAATCTCCCTTCCCATCATTCCTCTATCCACACGTGTTCTTAATGTCACCCCTTCCTTAAGATCTTTATGTTATCTACACACAATGAAATTTTATTCAGGTATAAAGAAATATAAAACTTGCAAGTTAATGACTGTAACTTAAAAACATACTGAGTAACCCAGACACAGAAAGACAAACTTTACATATTTTTACTCATACATGAATCCTAATGTTAACTCTTTAAAGTGCTTGATTATGTTGGAGTACTTGCAGCAACCAAGAAACTAGTGGAGAAGGGGATGGTTTAACTGGCTTTGTATAAGATGTTCATTATCTCTGTACTTCTGTGATTTTTCAGGTTAACTCTCCTATTACATGTAGCTTAACATAAGTAGTAGGTTTGGGTAACTACAAAATTAATTATGAAGTTATTAAAATAATCATTTGGGCCTATAAAAGAGATCATATTCTATTTAAAAGGAGGGGAGGAAGAAGGGAAAGGGAAAGAGAGAGAAGAGAAGTGGAAATATACAAGTATGTGATTTCCTAACCAGCTAGATGGGTAAAAGACAAAAGTCAAAGGGCAATGAAGAGTTTGTGTATCCAGAATTAAGAGACCCAATTTGAATATGAGTTATGGTGTCCATTTTTCTTCCATGTGAGTTGTATTTGTAATTCTGAAGTAGGAGGGAACATTACAGAGTTCAAAAAAGTATTTTGGGGTTAACAGATTACATTTAGGTAATGTGCTGTTATTGACTGTGGCAAGGCTCAAATGCTTTAATTTGCCATATTTAAGTTAGCACTTGAATGAGTCATTGGTCTTTGACTCAAAGGCCAAATGGGCAACTGGGCAACTGGCCCAGCCAGTTTAAAATAGGATTTTGTTGTTTGAGTAATAAGGAAAGGTAGGCCATTCCCTTTAGTATAAGAGAGCCTACAAGTTTCCTCTCCTTAATTACATGTAAGTTAGCACTACACTGTGAACACTAGAGGACCCAACCTCCAAAGGACCCATTGGACCCACCCCTCACAAAGGATAAAGGCCATTTGCTTTTGTGATGAGAGGTGGGTTATAAAGGCTCATGAATGAAGATGGCCAACTTTGAGTTTTGTATTTATTTTGCTTATTTGTTTAGAAGCGTTGACTTTGAGGAAAAAAGAAAAATAGAAATGTTCAGCTGAGATTCAATGTTGTGCTTGTAAAGAAGTGGTCTTTCAAATGTAGTTTTAATAAATATAATCTGTCAGTGCTGTGAAAATTGGTTTCCAGGCCTCACTTCTAGAAGCCTTTTTCTGTAGAATGTAGGTACACCTGCTGTTTTCAATCATCCTGGATGAATATGATGCAGAATCTTGAGCTCACTCTGAAAAGCTCTGTTTCTGGTCACTGAATGAGTCATTGGGCTTTGACTCAAAGGCCAAATGAGCAACTGGGCAACTGGCCCAGCCAGTTTAAAATAGGATTTTGTTGTTTGAGTAATAAGGAAAGGTAGGCCATTAGGCCACTTCCCTTTAGTATAAGAGAGCCTGCAAGTTTCCTCTCCTTAATTACATTAACTATGTTTCTGAGACTAGTTTTTGTTGGCAGGAGGGGAGGCTATTTAAGAACAATAGGAGATGGGGTGGGGACAGCAATCAAAGAGAGCTGAGGGCCTCCTTTATTCATGGTGCACAAGAAATGCTATGCTAACCCCAGCACTCAAAGTTATGAGCCCCTTATTGGTTCATTACACAGACAACAGGGACTCTGAAGCAGGCACCACTAAACCTTGGACTTTAGATTATCAAATTCCTTTTGGAGACCAACCAGTGAGCCAAGAAGCATAACACAAAGACAAGGAGAAATGGTTTACAAAGCTCTTTGTGTCTTTGACTCTGGGAAACTAAATCAGCCCGGTGATTTAGACCTGGAAGAGATGTGCTTGAGTGAAAATGGTTTTTGAGGCTCTGAGAGAGAGATATACCATCTCTACAGTGGCCCTGGATTGCAAAAGAGCAGAGTAGGAACAATTTTCCTGCACCTTGAAGTTGAAGATTTCCATGCTTATTGTGGTACCCAAAAGATGAAGAAGTTGCTTTAATCTAATATATATAATGTACCTTCTGCATTAAATTTTCATTTTTCTGTTGCCAAACATTTCCAAAGATTTTAGGGGCATATGAGAAACCCTTTATATTGTGTTTTTACAGATACTACAATAGTTCTGGGTCTTAGACCCAACTTATTTGAATCTTGTATATTTGTTGACTGGTGTCAGAAAGAAAAAAAAACAAATGGGTTTAACTGGGATAATGGAAGGATTCTGTATCTTGCTAGTTAGGACATTCACTGTGAACACAGTATCATGGTACTTCATGTCAGGTCTAGAAAAAATATTTCTTCTAATATAACAGTGTACTTAAAGACACAGATAAGAAGGTTTCTCTAATTTCCTGTCACTATCAAGAAACTAAAAGTAATGTTTTCTGTTTCTTTGATAATATTGTTATGCCCAACTTTATTGATCAATACTCTTTTTCTCTCTGGCTTTTAATTTATACTGATTGATTCTATGATGGTTGGTTGGAGCCATCATTTAAAATTTCTGTATTTATTATGAGTCTCTATATGTCTTTTAAACACGTAAGAGTAAAACTGTGGTAGGACTCGGTGAGTCAGCTTTAGCTGGTACAATGTGATCTGGTCCCTAGATACAAGAGTGACACCAAGAAAATCCCTTCCTCTCTGACATGAAGGAGTCAGAAAGAGACTCTCCTGCTGCCTGTACATCAAAAACTTTAGTTAGATCAAGGAGGATGTAGAATGAGGCCAAAAGGGAAGAAAAGCAGAGACTGATGGTAGCATCACAGCCCTTTAGGCTGAGCTACAAGACAGTCATGACTACTTCTGCAGAAAGGAAAGGAGCAACAGAACTTTCCAAACACAAGCCTAGTAAGGAGGCTTCACGGTACTTCCTAGAGAACTTTGAAATGAATTTCTTGAAATTAGGCTATGCAAAGAAGTGGAGCCTGTCCCACACCAAAGAAAGCTATAATTTGACCCTACCCAGGAAGTCTGTTAGGAAGAGAATGGTCAACTGCTGATTTGTAGAGAGAAGAAGGTCTTTTTGCATTGAAGTGGGACAGCATAACCCCTGCTCCATAGAGGCAAATCACCTCTACTGTGAACAAATGTGGGACTCACAAGAGAGTTATAGTCAGTGAGGTTGTAAGTTAATACTAGACTATACCTGCATTCTTTCAGATCAAGCAATGTCTGTTTCTACTTGAGAAGAATCCTCAGACTGCTGATCTATCTGTTATATTTGTGCTTTGCCTATCTAATAAACAAAAATGACTCCCCTCAGTGAAACTGTCTGATTGGGAAATAAAAAAAAAATCATCTCTAAGGTATAAATTTTGCCTGAGAAATTTGCTTTGTTAGAAGAGTGCCCGAGGTGGCATCATGTCTCAGCTAACTGCTGTCTACAGAAGCAGATGCTCATCTGCAGCACTGTAATACTTGTTACAGCTTGGATGAGGGAAAGTGGAAGGAAGACAAAAAGATATTAGTGTGAGCTTTGTCTTAGATGGGTGAGTCTGGGCAGGGAGGAGTAGTTGAAAAAGGGTAGAAGTCAGACGGTGGAACTGCCTGACTCATCAGCAATGGAGGTGTCTGCAGCCAACACAAACTCCACCCAGCTCTCACTTTTGCAAGTTGTAACACTTGCCAAGATGTGTCTGTGTGGGCAAGAATTTCTCTGATGTAATTTTGTGCTCTTTAAATCACTAATTTGACTATAACCAAAAGAAAAATCAATTGCAGAACAGTTATAAATATATATTTTATTGTAGATTTAAAATACAGAAAGGGAACTGTGTATATATTGACAACAAAAGCTGAAATGATAACATTGGGAGAAATTCAGATGCTATATGTTGGGAGCTTTCCCTCTGTCAGAAGTACAGAAAACTCTATTGGTCAAAGAAAAAAAATAAAAGCCTTACAATTATGTTGGCTGTTGGCTGTTAGTGTGGCAATATCATTTTGTCTTTTTCTCTGCCTTGATTGTCCCAAGAATGAGGCAATGACAGAATAGCATCATTAAGTTTCACAGAAAAAGCTCCATGGATAACAATCATGCCTGCTACGAAGTATAAGAACTTGAGTTTAGATCCCCAAACTCCATGTAATAGTCAGCCATAGTGGCACACATCTGTAACACAAGAACTGTGGGTGGTAAGGTAAAGCAGCCATAGGTAGATCACTAGAACCAAATGGTGGACCAGCCAAGCCAAATAGATGAGTTCTAGGTTCAGTGAAAGACCATGCTTAAAAGATTAAGGTAAAGAACAATTAAGGAAGACACTCAGTGTACCACCCACAAGCAAATGCATACATGCACAGGTTTTCCCACAACATATACATACATCTACCTACACAATCACATACAACATACAAACACCACACACACACACACACACAGAAAACTTTTACAAAGAGTGGTGTCCTAATGAACCAGTTTTCCAAAAGAAATGCTCTGGTTTGTAATTAACATCCATGGTATAAAATTTCCCAGACTGTCCAATTACTAAAAATTAAACAATCAGTTCTTATAAAGTAGTGTTAGCCCATGCCAGCACAGTGCTACTTACAACACAACAGATATCAACACTAACAGGATTCTATAAATACATATGATATAATTTTAATTTCCTGAGAAGATATACAAACAGAAGAGTCTTTGTACCCTATAGCAATTCAGCAACTACTAATAAAAAGAAATAAGAAGAAATAGCTTAGCCCATAGAAGAATTTTTGTTACATACAATAAAAATATTTTTAAATTAACTTTATATAAAATAATATAGCTTTTCACAAATGCCCATAAATATTGTAAATCGGTTGAAAATATGTTTCAACAAGAACTTGAAATCTGGCTAAATGTAACAGAGTCCAAATTTTGAACACGGATATTCTCTCTTACTTTGAGTAGTTAGCATGCTTGAGTGAGATGAGCTGTTCCAACAAGATTCTGGCTTTTCTTGCTCGGGCCCGAGCAAGAAAAGGAAAATGGCTGCTGGTACAGAAGGACTTTCATGCAGCTTCATTCTGGCCACGTTAGGGTAAAGCTGATGCGTCCATTTAAAGTTGAATTTATTCCATTTTAGAGATGTGTAATGAGATAATAGAGCTACCAGTTTCAAAGCAGAGGGCATATGAACTGCAAAATGAAAACCCCACTCACGTAATTCATTGTGAGTTCTGAGTTGAAGTAAGAGTTTCGTTATCCATCTATCCGTGTTCTCACTGTTCATTTTTTTTCCAAAAATATCTGTCCCATTAATATCATAGAGTTGTTGTTATAGAAAAACTGATCTATATGCCAATTAGGGAACACCAAGTAAAAATGTGCAATCATTACATTATACAGCCAGAGAAGTACCAATTTCTGGGGTTAAATCTAATGACTACTAGTGCAAATTCTCATTTTACTATTTTCAGTGTTTATACATACATACATACAAAAACAGCAAAGGCTTGGGTGAAAGTTCAAAACGAACCTGTGTCCTGAGAATGATGAAATCAAGAAAAACCCCAGAGAAATTTCATTTCATGCCATATGTACCTCGGTCCCCATAGGTTTCATAGTGTTCTCTGTCTTTTAAAAATACATCTAAAGAAGAGTGTTGTTGGCATATCTTGGCCACCCTACCAGTCTGACAACTTTTCATTAGGAGGCTCTCAGAAGGTGAGGGTATGAAAAGATCAAGCTAAAACAGCTCAAGGAAATGATGATGGAAAAAGAGGCCAAGCTATTACCCTACACCCTTTTAACAAACCAAGTAAGACTCCCATGGAAATAGGACCTCATTTTCCACCCAGGGATTCAAGGGTTAGACATTTTTTGGAAGGGTTTCTGTCCTCTGAGGCCCATACTCATTTCATCATGGATTATGCAAGTATATTTGCAGACCCAACATTAAAGATTTGGCCCCATCGCTGAGTCTTTTTCAGACAGATAGGAGGGTTAAAGTCTTACATGTCAAAGGGTTCTGTTTGTGTTGATTTGTAAGCCCTTACAAACTGTGTGCATTTCTAACAATCAGCCCCCTCCAACCCACCCCCCAGCATCTCTAGATACACTGAAGAAGATGAGGAGACCAAACTAAGATTCTAAGAGGTGAAGGATAGATCTGGCATTAAACTGATCCCCCAGTATGTTTTCTTTTTCTCAACATGGTCGTTACTGTTGAACTTCAAATATAAGGTATCTCCAGCTTTGAGTTCATGAACCCCTGCTAGTGTTAAGATTTGAAAGTCATCGTTTTCACCTTCTGCAGTTTGTAAAACAATATCTTTTTGTTTAACAATCTGTGCTATAAAGGGCGCACGGTTTTGTATGTATTCTTCAGCAACAGGAGTCACTTGGCCGTAGATTAAATACATGCCACTGTGAAGTATCTTCAGCATCCCATCAGATGTCATATTTACACAAAAAGGTTTACGAGATGTCATATGCCATTTTGGGGGCAATAGATCTACAAGAAATTGAAAAGAGAGAGAAAAAAAATGAAATCATGTTTATATTATTATTTTATCTTCTACCTGGTTGTAGTATATTCTTTATTTCCTACAGGTAGATTCTTTTCCTAGTCTATTTTAGTTTTCTTAGACTGTACTTTCAATATCTTGCGAGAACCAACCATCTCTGTTTTAGAGAAATTGCAGATCACAATGAATCTGTACTTCTCAGATATTATGAATAAAGAAGGGAGGAGGGAGAAAGGAATCACACAACAAGACTAGAAAAAAAAAGACTACTCAGAATCCATACATCCCCATATTTTTCTTCTGTGAATACTATTTACTCTATGGTGATTTACCAATGACATGTTCCCTAATCAATCTACACTCAACATTGCTCTCCTGTGACTCCCTTGCTCTATCCTGTTATAATTTTCCTCACTGATGGTGTTAGCAAGAAGCATACTATAAATTAATTTGGCCATTTTTCTATTGTCTTACATCCACTTGAATAAGACATCTTTGATAATAAGTATTCTCCATTTGTCCAATTACTGTATTCCTATCTCTTAAATAAGTTCCTAGAACTGTGTGTGCTCAACAAACTTTTCCTGCCCAGTCTGGGCTCAAATTGCTGTGTTTGAGTGATCCTCCCACCTCAGCATCTTAGGTAAAGATCTCTTAACTAATTGACAGGTCTGTCTGTGTTTCTGAATTTGATGCTTTGTGTCTAAAATATGGTCCTTCATACCACTTTCAACTTCACATATCATTATCTAGCTTACTTCCAAATACCTACTGATACATTGATAACTTTAAATTTATTTAATTAAATATAACTGTCTTTGGGAAGATGGGAGGTGGGTAATGTGTCCAAATGTAGTCATTTCCCTTCCTATGCACTGCACTTAAATGTTTCCCTAATGCTAGCAGTTTAGTATAACTATGTAGCTTCAGTGCCCCAGGAGGTGCTTTTACTGATTCAAAGTTCTTCTCTGACCTTTTCTGTTATTCCTCATAATTTTAGTTACATAGGACAAAGCCTAGTATAGGTAACACTGACTTAGATGCTTGTTTATATATAATAAGTAGTATAAGACTCAGAGATAGATACTGGAGCACTGATCAGTAACGTGAAAACAAAGCCCTGCTGCACCTCCATGAGCTCTGCATGTCTCCTCACTCGCATGCAGTAGGCAGGTCTCCTACTGAAACAAGTTTAATGATTTTTTTTTTCCTATTTAACTCAGTTATGGGACTTTTTAAAAATTACCTTAGCATCATTTTTTTTAAAGCACATCAAGAAGAAATTTCAAACATATTATATGTTCTATTCTTTTCACTAGCAAAACAAAAGACAAAGCCAGGGACATATGCCGAAAAGGTTCTAACCTCTGAGAGCCAAGGTATCTTGAAAAACTGGAGCAAAACATAGAAGAGTGAAAAACTGAATTATAGAAATTGTCTACTCTTAAATGAACATGTGTGTGTTTGGCCGTAAAAGCATTTTGAAAATGTATACACTTGATGTTTTTGCACACGCTCTAAGAAATATCCTGAGACTTGATGTGCTGGTTGGCATTACTTGTGAACTTGGCACAGCGGAGAATTGTCTGGGAAGAGAGCCTAAGTGAGAACTGTCTGTGTTGAATGGGTCTTACAGAGGATTGTCTTAATCAAGTTGATAGATGTGAAGCCTGTCTCTGACATGAACTGATTGGCCTGCTCTTTGATCACCTCCCCCTCAGGGAGGGAGGGGTGCAGCCTTACCAGGTCACAGAGGAAGACAATGCAGCCAGTCCTGATAAGACCTGATAGGCTAGGGTCAGATGGAAAAGGAGGAAGACCTCCCTTATCAGTGGACTTGGGGAGGGGCAAGGGTGGAGCAGAGGGAGGAAGGGAGGGATTTGGAGGGAAAGAGGGAAGTAGCTACAGGTGGGATACAAAGTGAATAAACTGTAATTAATAAAAATTAAAATAAAATATAAAAAATATCCATCCTACTATGGTTGGTTTCATTCCCTGGGCAAGATATCCTAAACTATGAAAAGTAGAGAAGTGGAACTTAGCATTA